>NC_138769.1:15290066-15672566 GCF_965119305.1 Pelophylax lessonae
CCGATCAGATCCGCCTAAAAAACTGATAGGCGGATCTGATCGGACCGCCCGTGTGAAAGAGCCCTTAATTCGTTATTTTCCTCAAAATTCTACAAACAATCCCCCATAATGACAATGTGTAAGAAGTTTGTTTGAAATGTTTGCAAAATTATTAAAAATTAAAAATTAAAAGATCCCATGTACATAAGTATTCACACCCTTTCCTCAAAACTTTGGTGAAGCTCCTTTGGCACCAATTACAGCCTCAAGTCTTTTTGAGTATGATGCTACAAGTTTGGCACTCCTATTTTTGGGCAGCTTCTCCCTTTCTTCTTTGCAGGACCTCTCAAGCTCAGTGGCGTAGCGTAGGTTGTCAGCACCCGGGGCAAGGCAAGTAATTTGCGCCCCCTAACCCACGGGATTTTAGCACTCGAGTCTCTTCCACTAGATTAGTTGAAGAAACCCTTACCCCCTAAGCACATGTATTGTTTGTTATGAAAATACTGATCTAATTAAAGTAAAATGCATCTAAATACAAGTTTGAATGACCAGCGTGCCCCCTTTCAATGCAGAGAGACCAGCATGCCCCCTTTCAATGCAGAATGACCAGCGTGCCACCTTTCAATGCAGAGAGACCAGCGTGCCCCCTTTCAATGCAGAATGACCAGCGTGCCCCCTTTCAATGCAGAATGACCAGTGTGCCCCCTTTCAATGTAGAGAGACCAGCGTACCCCCTTTCAATGCAGAGAGACCAGCGTGCCCCCTTTCAATGCTGAATGACCAGCATGCCCCCTTTCAATGCTGAATGACCAGCATGCCCCCTTTCAATGCAGAGTGACCAGGGTGCCTCCTTTCAATGCAGAGAGACCAGCATGCCCCCTTTCAATGCAGAATGACCAGCGTGCCCCCTTTCATTGCAGAGAGACCAGCGTGCCCGCTTTCAATGCAGAATGACCAGCATGTCCCCTTTCAATGCAGAGAGACCAGCGTGCCCCCTTTCAATGCAGAATGACCAGCGTGCCCCCTTTCAATGTAGAGAGACCAGCGAGCCCCCTTTCAATGCAGAATGACCAGCGTGCCCCCTTTCAATGCTGAATGACCAGCATGCCCCCTTTCAATGCTGAATGACCAGCATGCCCCCTTTCAATTCAGAGTGACCAGCATGCCCCCTTTCAATGCAGAATGACCAGCATGCCCCCTTTCATTGCAGAGAGACCAGAGTGCCCCCTTTCAATGCAGAATGACCAGCATGCCCCCTTTCATTGCAGAGAGACTAGCGTGCCCCCTTTCAATGCAGATTGACCAGCATGCCCCCCTTCAATGCAGAGAGATCATCGTGCCCCCTTTCAATGCAGACAGACCAGCGTGCCCACTTCAATGCAGACAGACTTACCTGCAGCGGTGGCTTCTCCTCAGTTCCCCGCATCTCCTCGAGTCCTCCTGCCTCGTCCTTGGCCAATGTCATGCGTTCGCCTTTTCGGCCAATCAGTAAGCGGGTCTCAGACCCGCTTCCTGATTGGCCAGGATGAGGATCCGGGGGACAATAGCAAATTTTCATTCCCTATTGTCACACAATGGGTGGGCTCGGGGCGCCCGGGGTCCACCCTTTTTTTAAGCCTATTAGAGCCTCTGGCTCTAATCAGGTGATTAAAAAAAAAAACACTCTGTGACAGCGCCAGTCTGCTGACCCATTCGCTGCTAAACTGACTGAGCAGTGAGGAGAGGCGGCATAGGCGGGGCTTGGCTTGCAACGCCACCCCACCCTACACCAATGGACAGGTGAGGCACAGTCCAGCCCCACCCTGACCCGACCCACCATTTTCAGCATTAAGGGCGGCCGTGCTGGACATCTCCCAGCCTAAAGATGGAGGCAGCCGCAGACAGTGTGTGAACTGTGTACGTCAGAGTCAGACAGACAGAGTGACACTGCGGATGCGCCCCCCCCCCCAGATGTTGCGCCCGGCCCCCCCTGCACCCCCCACGCTACGCCACTGCTCAAGCTCCATCAGGTTGGATGGGGAAGGTCGGTGCACAGCCATTTTCTGATCTCTCCAGAGATGTTCAGTCGGGTTCAAGTCTGGGCTCTGGCTGGGCCACTCAAGGACATTCACAGAGTTGTCCCATAGCCACTCCTTTGTTATCTTGGCTGTGTGCTTAGGGTCGTTGTCCTGTTGGAAGATGAACCTTCACCCCACTCTGAGGTCCAGAGTGCTCTGGAGCAGGTTTTCATCAAGGATGTCTCTGTACATTGCTGCATTCATCTTTCCCTCAATCCTGACTAGTCTCCCAGTTCCTGCCACTGAAAAACATCCCCACAGCATGATGCTGCCACCACCATGCTTCACTGTAGGGATGGTATTGGCAAGGTGATGAGCGATGCCTGGTTTCTTCCAGACATAATGCTTGCCATTCAGGCCAAAGAGTTCAATCTTTGTTTCATCAGACCATAGAATTTTGTTTCTCATGGTCTGAAAATCCTCCAGGTGCCTTTTGGCAAACTCCAGGTGGGCTGTCATGTGCCTTTTACTGAGGAGAGGCTTCTGTCTGATCACTCTACAATACAGGCCTGATTGGTGGAGTGCTGCAGAGATGATTGTTCTTCTGGAAGGTTCTCCTCTCTCCACAGAGAAATGCTGGAGCTCTGTCAGAGTGACCATCGGGTTCTTGGTCACCTCCCTGACTAAGGCCCTTCTGCCCCGATCGCTCAGTTTGGCCAGGCGGCCCGCTCTAGGAAGAGTCCTGGTGGTTCCAAACTTCTTCCATTTATGGATGATGGAGGCCACTTTGCTCATTGGGACCATCAATGCTGTAGAAATGTTTCTGTACCCTTCCCCCGATCTGTGCCTCCATACAATCCTGTCTCCAAGGTCTACAGACAATTCCTTGGACTTCATGGCTTGGTTTGTGCTCTGACATGCACTGGTAACTGTAGGACCTTTATATAGACAGACCCGTGCCTTTCCAAATGCTGTCCAATCAACTTGATTTACCACAGGTGGACTTTAATCAAGTTGTAGACACATCTCAAGGATGATCAGTGGAAAGAGGATGCACCTGAGCTCATTTTTGAGTGTCATGGCAAAGGGTGTGAATACTTATTTATGTGCATGGGATTTTTTCATTTTTTATTTTTAACACATTTTTCAAAGATTTCAAACAAACTTCTTTCACGTTGTCATTATGGGGGATTGTTTGGAGAATTTTGAGGAAAATAATGAATTGAGTCCATTTTGGAATAAGGCTGTAACATAACAAAATGTGGAAAAAGTGAAGTGCTGTGAATACTTTCCGGATGCGCTGTACTGTCATTTATAGTACACATAGTAAATAAATACAGGGTGAGAAAGCAAGAAAAATTTACATATAAGGGAGATAGTCGGGCGGCTTTGAAGTTGCCCCAGTGTGAACCGGCTCTAAGTCCCGGTTTACTTTGGGGCAACTTGTCAGGTGACTTAGTCACCTGACAAGTCGCGCTCCATTCAGTGCAATGGAACCGTTCTAAATCGGAGCAACTCAAGTCACTCCGACTTAGAAAAAGGTTCCTGCACTACTTTGGGGGGCGCCTTGCATTGTCTTCTATAAGAGAAGCCGTTTGCAAGCCCCACTGAAGTCGCGCTGCATGGGGCGGCTTCAGAATCGGGCGACTTTGAAGCCGCCCCAGTGTGATCCCAGGCTTACTGACCATGGAGCGCACAGAATCTGGCGCAGCTGTGAATAGTAATGAATCAGCTTCAATTAAAGCTTTGGCAATAAGGGTACGTTCACACTGAACGCAGGTTTGAAAACGTGCGAGTTCAGGGGGGGGCGATTTGAAAGACATCTATTAAGGTTCATGCACAGATGTCTTTTGAAATCGCCCCCGAAGTCGCCAAAAGTAGTGCAGGAACTACTTTTGGAATTTGTGCTGGTGCTGCACCAATTGGGTCAATGCCGTTGCCGGCAATAGGCTGCGATTTGGCATGCAATTTGACATGTCAAATCGCGCCGATGTGAACGGAGGCTAAAAGCTGGAAGCTGATTGGTTACTATGCACAGCTGCACCCATAGGTGTGTACAGCCTATTGCAGTAGGGTGTGCACCCCTAAGCTCAAACACGCATGCATCTGTGTGCTATATATATGTGTATATCTATATATATATATATATATATATATATATATCTATATATAGATATATATATATATCTATATATCTATATATATATAGATATAGATAGATAGATAGATAGATAGATAGATAGATAGATAGATAGATAGATAGATAGATAGATAGATAGATAGATAGATAGATAGATAGATAGATAGATAGATAGATAGATAGATAGATAGAGATATATACACACACACACACACACCATATTGTCAAAAGTATTGGGACGCTTGCCTTTACACGCACATGAACTTAACCACTTGCCGACCGGTCACGTTGACCGTATTGTGGCAAAGTCGCCGGAGACTCGCTCCCACTGTATTCAGACACAGCGGGAGTCGGGCCAGGGGAGGAGCAGCGGTGATCACCGCCGCTCTTCCCCGATTGTCGGGGATCGAGTGAGGAGATCCGCCCACTTGTGTAAACAAAGCGGGCGGATCTCCTAAGTGACAGACAGGGACAGATTGCAGGATTCAGCCCAGTCCCCTCCCCCCACACAGGTTAGTAAGCACCAGGCATACATTAACCCCTTGATCACCAATAAAAGTTAACCCCTTCCCTGCCAGTGTCATTTTTACAGTAACAGTGCATATTTATAGCACTGATTACTGCAGTAATGTCACTGGTACCCCCAAAAGTGTCAAAAATGTCAGTCAAGGGTCCGATCTGTCCGCCGCAATGTCGCAGTCCCGCAAAAAAAAAAATCGCAGATCGCCGCCATTACTAGTTAAAAAAAAAAAACAATAAAAATGACATAAATTTGCCGTAGTTAGTAAATGCAATAACTTTTGCGCAAACCAATCAAAATACGCTTATTGCGATTTTTTTTACCAAACATATGTAGCAGAAAACAAATTGGCCTAAAATGTTAAAAAATTTTGATTTTTACATTTTTTTTTTGGGGGGGGGGGGGAATTTCATATAAAAAAATGTGAAAAATATTGTTATTTTTTCAAAATTGTCGCTTTTTTTTATTAATATCGCAAAAAATGAAAATCGCACAGGTAATCAAATACCACCAAAAGAAAGCTCTGTTTGTGGGAAAAAAAGGACGTAAATTTCGTTTGGGTACAGCGTTGCATGACCGTGCAATAGTCAGTTAAAGTCGCACAGTGCCGAATCGCAAAAAGTGGCCCAGACGTAGGACAGCAAAAGCCTCCGGTGGTAAAGTGGTTAAACCAGTTCTGGACCGGAAGGATTTGCCCCCCTTAATGATCAGGTCGTTTTTTACGATTCTGCACTGCGTTATTTTAACGGACAATTTTGCGGACTTGCAACGCTGTACCAAAAAAAAAGTTTTTTTTTTTTTTTTCCCACAAACAGAGCTTTCTTTTGGTGGTATTTGATCACCTCTGTGCTTTTTATATTTTGCGCTATAAACAAAAAAAGAGCGACAATTCTGAAAAAAAAAAAAACAATATTTTCCACTTTCTGCTATATAACATTCCCAATAAAAAAAATGTAAAAAATTCAAATTTTCCATCCTTTTAGGCCAATTTTTTTTCTGGTACATATTTTTGGTAAAAAAAATCCCAATAAGCGTATATTGATTGGTTTGCGCTAAATTTATCGCGTCTACAAACTACGGGAAAGATTTATGTAGTTTTTATTTATTTAATTTATTTTTTTACCAGTAATGGCGGCGATCTGCGATTTTTAGCAGGACTGCGACATTGCGGTGGACAGATCGGACCCCTAACTGACATTTTTGACACTTTTGGGGGGGACCAGTGACATTACTACAGTAATCAGTGCTAAAAATATGCACTGTTACTGTAATAATGACACTGGCAGGGAAGGGGTTAACCCAGTGGTGATCAAAGGGTTAGGTGTGAGCCTAGGGGAGTGTTTTCTAACTGTATGGGGGCGGGACTTGTGAAATCACAGAGACCTGTATATAGAAGGATTACAAGCGCTCTGTGATCATTCCAGAGAGAATAATGGTCTGCTGTGTTTACAACATCCGACCGTTCTTCTCTCTCAGCGGGGAGCGATCACGGGTGTCCAGCGACAATAGCGGCCGACAGTCCCATGGATCGGCATCCCCGCTGCCTAGTGGGGGCGGGAGCGTGATGGCCCCCCCAGCACCACGCGTGTGACCAACGTACGGCTACGTTGTTTCACACAGCCAAGCCAGCCTGCCACAGTACGGAGGCAAGTGGTTAATGGCATCCCAGTCCTAGTCCATAGGGTTCAATATTGAGTTGGCCCACCCTTTGCAGCTATAACAGCTTCAACTCTTCTGGGAAGGCTGTCCACAAGGTTTAGGAGTGTGTCTATGGGAATGTTTGACCATTGTTCCTGAAGCGCATTTGTGAGGTCAGGCACTGATGTTGGATAAGAAGGCCTGGCTCGCAGTCTCCACTCTAATTCATCCCAATGGTGTTCTATCGGGTTGAGGTCAGGACTCTGTGCAGGCCAGTCAAGTTCCTCCACCCCAAACTCACTCATCCATGTCTTTATGGACCTTGCTTTGTGCACTGGTCCAAATCATTTGGTGGAGGGGGGATTATGGTGTGGGGTTGTTTTTCAGGGGTTGGGCTTGGCCCCTTAGTTCCAGTGAAGGGAACTCTTAAGGTGTCAGCATACCAAGACATTCTGGACAATTTCATGCTCTCAACTTTGTGGGAACAGTTTGGGGATGGCCCCTTCCTATTCCAACATGACTGCGCACCAGGCACTGGCAATGGGGTGCTGATAAGAAAGATTTAGCACGCTTTGCAGTTGGCGCGATTCACGCCAGATGCAGTCCAGTGTTGTTTTTTTTAGACTTTAACCACTTTCCGACTGCATTATTTGGATATACGGTGGCAGATCGGCTCTTCTGTGCCAGATCACGTACCTAGTATGTGATCTGGCACTTCCGGGTAGGGAAAAGATGGTGTTATGCACCAACAGAACCGCGCAATGGAGGGTGAATGAATAAATAAATAAATAAATAGTGATATAATAAGCCCCCGTTCACACTGGGGCGACGCTACTTCGCACCGCGACCTCCGAGGTCGCGGTGCGAGCAGCGCACCCCGACCTCGGAGCGGCCGTCACGGACTTCATAACATTGAAGTCTATGGCGGTCGCCTCCTGGTCGCCCCAAAGAAGCTCCGGACCCTTTTTCTGAGTCGGAGCGACTCGTGGTCCGCAGCTTCCCTATGGGAGGCGACCTGCGGTGACCTGTGAGGCGACCAGGTCGCCTCACAGGTCGCCCCAGTGTGAACGGGGGCTTAAGCAGTGTATGAAATTACTCCTATTTGGGATCGCAACAGACCGTGTAAAAACAAAGGGTGATATACAATAAATATTTCTAGATATAGAGTTGCGCTCGACCAAAATACACTTGAATAAAATCAGAAAAATCGATAATAAATATAAAGTGCATAGGTGAATACGTAGAATATTGAATTGCAAATATAGGTGCAAAAATGCAAGTAGATAAGTGACTATGCAAACAATAATAATAAATTGCAAATATAAGTGAAAAAATGCAAATAAATAAGTGACTATGCAAAAAATTGGACTATGCAAAAAAGATAAATATATGAAATATAAGTGACAGTCCACAGTGCGTATTAATAATTCAATAGGTGACAGTCCATTAAATAAAGTCCAATATAGAATGTTGTAAGGGATTGATAGTAGCAACAAAACCAGCACTTGATATTGATCTCCAACACCTCCACCAGAAAAAGGTCACCCAGTGTGCACTAAAGGCTTACCAGATGGGGGGGAGACCCCTTAATTGTAGGGGGTCGGTTCAGTGAGGGAATCACAAACAATCGATACCCGGTATTCAATTGGCACCTCCCATACACCTCCAGATGTCCACCTGTATGTCTCCTTATTGCCGGCGATAGATCTCTCAGATACCGTGACCAGGGAAAACAAGGAGGACTTTCATAGCGAAGTATGTAGTAGGAAACGGATTTATTTAACCACTTTACCCCCGCTCACTGTGCCTCTACTGCGGCACAGTGGCTCGTTCCTGTCCAGCGACGTAGACTCCTCCCCTTGTGGGCGGCGCGCGCGCCGCCGGAGGCTCGCTCCCGCTGTATTCAGTCACAGCGGGAGTCGGGCCAGGGGAGGAGTGGCGGTGATCACCGCTGCTCTTCCCCGATCGTCGGGGAATCGAGTCTGGATCTCCTAAGTGACAACCTGCGATCTGTCCCTGTGTCACTAAGTCACCTCCCCCCACACACCTTAGTAAGCACCAGGCATACATTAACCCCTCCCTCTCCAATAAAATTAACCCCTTCCCTGCCAGTGTCATTTTTACAGTAACAGTGCATATGTATAGCACTGATTACTGTAGTAATGTCACTGGTACCCCCAAAAGTGTCAAAAATGTCAGTCAAGGGTCCGATCTGTCCACCGCAATGTCACAGACCCTCAACAAAAATCGCAGATCGCCGCCATTACTTGTTAAAAAAAAAATTACAGAGATCTTTCCCTTAGTTAGTAAACGCAATAACTTTTGCGCAAACCAATCAAAATACGCTTATTGTGATTTTTTTTACCAAACATATGTAGCAGAAAACAAATTGGCCAAAAATGTAAAAAAATTTTGAGTTTTACATTTTTTGGGGGGAATTTCATATAAAAAAATTTGAAAAATATTGTTATTTTTTTCAAAATTTACGCTCTTTTTTTGTTTATAGCGCAAAAAGTAAAAATCGCACAGGTGATCAAATACCACCAAAAGAAATCTCTGTTTGTGGGAAAAAAGGACATCAAATTTCGTTTGGGTACGGCGTCGCACGACTGCGCAATTGTCAGTGCCGAATCGCAAAAAGTGGCCTGGACGTAAGACAGCAAAATCCTCCGGTGGTAAAGTGGTTAAAATCAGATGCACAATATTCTATGTATTCACCTATGCACTTTATATTTATTATAGATTTTTCTGATTTTATTCAAGTGTATTTTGGTCGAGCGCAACTCTATATCTAGAAATATTTAAAATTATATCCCATACGGGTAGGGGGTATGCAGTCACGCATGCTGCCTGCGACCCAGCTGTGCTGTGATTAATCACAGCGCAAGCCAATCAGTGGGCGCTGGCCAATTGTCTGAAATTTTTGAAATTTCATGTTCCCAACTTTATGGGAACAGTTTGGGGATGGCCCCTTCCTGTTCCAACATGACTGCACACCAGTGCACAAAGCAAGGTCCATAAAGACATGGATGAGTGAGTTTGGGGTGGAGGAACTTTGACTGAATCAGAGTCCTGACCTTAACCCGATAGAACACCTTTGGGATGAATTAGGGTGGAGATTGCGAGATGGCTGCAGAGATGGGGGTGAACCCAATTGTCACCCCTGGAGCTGCCCCTGGGTTAGGGGGTGCCCAGGCACACCCCCTGTGCACGCCTTTGGCTGCACCAGATTCTGTGTGCTCCAGTTTTATTTAATTTCCCCCATAAGAGGCCAGACCAGACCTTTCTCCAGCACACCTCGTGATCATATAGTGATCATCTTGTTTTTTTATTCCCAGCATCAGGCATCACAAGCCAAGAAAACACAGCAGATGCAGCATGCTTTGCGGCTCAGGTTGTCTGATTGAAAAGTCAAATGTGTCTGTTTTGTATCTGCCAAGGCTTGTCCTGATCAACTGATCACTGTGACGGCCAATCACAGTCATCAAATGCCTAGGAAGCCCAAGAAAGGCCATCAGGAGCTGGTGATAAGGGTTAACCTATCTGGACAGAAAATACATCAAATACATCTTCCCAGAGCACACTGTGCCTTCACCTTGTTTTCTCTCCTATATGTCATTGCTGGTCATGTGACTAGCAGAGGAGGAACAGCATCCGATCAATACATCTCAATCAATAAATCTATACCCCACCAATCACATCTGTACGGGCGCAGAATGGAAGGCGATCTCTGTTTACAGATGGGATGTTGCCGTTAGGTGCATCAGATCATTTGTGACAAATTGACTAAACAAACTACGGCAGGGATTCGTTTTGTGACAATGACCCCCCCCAGCGGCGGTGTCGGAGGCTGGGGCTGCAGGTTAAGTGCTTTCCGGATTAATCTAATTACCTGATTTAAAGGTTGCGTCACCTGTGGCTGATTGATGGAACGATCCATGTACCGAGCGAAATACTGATCTCTCCGAGCCGCCAGCCGCTGGCTGCAGAGTAATCGGGATTTTCTAGAGAATTTCCAGAAAAGAGAATGTTGAATATACTAAAATATTGTATATACTAGAGCAGTGCATATATTCTAGAAAGATATACAGTATGTCCCAAAAGTGAGTACACCCCCTCACATTTTAGTAAATATTTTATTCTATCTTTTCATGTGACAACACTGAAGAAATGACACTTTTCTACAATGTAAAGTAGTGAGTGTACAGCTTGTATAACAGTGTAAATTTGCTGTCCCCTCAAAATAACTCAACACACAGCCATTAATGTCTAAACCGCTGGCAACAAAAGTGAGTACACCCATAAGTGAAAATGTCCAAATTGGGCCCAATTAGCCATTTTCCCTCCCCAGTGTCATGTGACTCGTTAGTGTTACAAGGTCTCAGGTGTGAATGGGGGGAGGTGTGTTAAATTTGGTGTTATCGCTCTCACTCTCTCATACTGGTCACTGGAAGTTCAACATGGCCCCAAATGGCAAAGAACTCTCTGAGGATCTGAAAAACAGAATTGTTGCTCTACATAAAGATGGCCTAGGCTATAAGAAGATTGCCAAAACCCTGAAACTGAGCTGCAGCACGGTGGCCACGACCATACAACGGTTTAACAGGACAGGTTCCACTCAAAACAGACCTCGCCATGGTCGACCAAAGAAGTTGAGTGCACGTGCTCAGCGTCATATCCAGAGGTTGTCTTTGGGAAATAGAGGTATGAGTGCTGCCAGCATTGCTGCAGAGGTTGAAGGGGTGGGGGGGTCAGCCTGTCAATGCTCAGACCATACGCCGCACACTGCATCAAATTGCTCTGCATGGCTGTCATCCCAGAAGGAAGCCTCTTCTAAAGATGATGCATAAGAAAGCCTGCAATCAGTTTGCTGAAGACAAGCAGACTAAGGACATGGATTACTGCAACCATCTCCTGAGATCTGATGAGACCAAGATAAACTTATTCAGTTCAGATGGTGTCAAGCGTGTGTGGTGGCAACCAGGTGAGGAGTACAAAGACAAGTGTGTCTTGCCTACAGTCAAGCATGGTGGTGGGAGTGTCATGGTCTGGGGCTGCATGAGTGCTGCCTGCACTGGGGAGCTACAGTTCATTGAGGGAACCATGAATGCCAACATGTACTGTGACATACTGAAGCAGAGCATTATCCCCTCCCTTCAGATATTAGAAAAGAGAAATGGACAGAGGGCGCACCAAAGATTTCCCTTGTGGTACTTTGTTCTGCCACTAGATACCATCAGTCTCACTTTCTCTGAGCCCAGGTCACCCTGCTACCCCCCCCCCTCCATCCCCAGCCTGTGAATGTACAGTGAAAGTAAAAGCACTCGACTCTCTCCTCCTATCAGCATGCTTCTTTTTGGCATATGATCTGATTGGCTGCTTGTACTGCTTCTTCTTCTTACATTCCAGCCCTGCTGTACAGAGGCTGATGATAGGAAACATTCAGCTACTGCAGTACTTAAACTGCTTGCATTTAAATAAATAAAAATATAAATGTAATGATGTAAAAATGATTGCAGAGCGTCAGTAATTTGTGTCTTTTATGTCTGCCTGGAATTCATTATCCTTTTAATGACCGCCCCCGCCGCAGGTTGGCTCTGTCCCACTAAATGACCTAAGTGTACGTCGCTTCGCGGGATTGCTAGCAGGGGTGTTTGCCGTGCCAATTCACCACTGGGGACGCCTATCAGCGGGTCCGGCAGCCACATACACTCTCTGTGTGTCACCTGAGGAGAGCCGATAAACGTCACTTTCGCATTTACATGTGATTGGCTGTGATTGGACACAGCTGATCACATAGGTAAAGAGCCACGTCATTGGCTCTTTACAGAGATTGGGGTCGAGGAGTGTACAAGGATCAACACGCTGCGCGCCCGTGGCAGTTTCGGGGTGCCGAAATATGACGTCGTCCCAGAACGAGAGTGCCACCCCGCCACCAACACTTTACTATACGGCGGGCGGGAAGTAAGAGCAATAATTCTACCACCAGACCTCCTCTGCAACACTAAATTGATGACCTTTAAGGGGCCTTTAATGCATTGCCTCTGGAAAATATAGGGTACTGAGGTTTGTCGCTATTTCACAGGCACACGCAAATTGAAGGTTTGACTTGCTGATTATCTATTTATTCGGTGCCGCCTTGGTTTTTATATTTTACCAAAAAATTGGGTAATTTAACCACTTGCCGACCGTCCGCCTGACTCATATATACTGCGGCAGGCTGGCTCGGCTACGGGAATCACCATACTTGTACGGCGATCCGCGGGAGTGCTCCTGGGGTGAAGCACGCGCCGTTGGCGGCACACTCTCACCCCCACTCGGCAGCAGGGATGCCGATGCACAGGACCAGCTGCACCGATTGCTGCCGGGCACCCGCGATCGCTCCCCACTGAGAGAGAAAGACAGTCAGCTGTTGTTAACACAACCGACCGTTCTTCTCTCTGAAATGATCACAGAGCGCCTGTGATCCTTCTATATAGGATCACAGGTCTCTATGGTCATTTCACAAGTCCCTCCCCCATACAGTTAGAAAACACTCCCCTAGGCTCACAATTAGCCCTTTGATCACCCCTAGGTTAACCCCTTCCCTGCCAGTGTCATTATTACAGTGACAGTGCATATTTTTAGCACTGATTACTGTAGTAATGTCACTGGTCCCCCCCAAAAGTGTCAAAAATGTCAGTTAGGGGTCCAATCTGTCCTCCGCAATGTCACAGTCCCGCTAAAAATCGCAGATCGCCACCATTACTAATAAAAATAAATAAATAAATATTACATCAGAGTCCCTCCCATCAAATCAGAGCCTCCCTTTTACATTGGCACCCCCAGCACATCAGAGTCCCCCGTCTCACCAACTGCCATCACAGATACCCCCGGTCACACCAACCCCCATCACAGAGCCCCCTGGTCACACCAACCTCTATCACAGAGCCCTCCGGTCACACCAAGTCCCATCACAGAGCCCCCCCCCAGTTACACCATACCCCATCACAGAGCCCCTCAGCCACACCAACCCCCATCACAGAGCCCCCTGGTCACACCAACCTCTATCACAGAGCCCCCCCGGTCACACCAACCTCTATCACAGAGCCCCCTGGTCACACCAACCTCTATCACAGAGCCCCCCCGGTCACACCAAGCCCCATCACAGAGCCCTCCAGTTACACCAAATCCCA
Source organism: Pelophylax lessonae (assembly GCF_965119305.1). Taxonomy (NCBI): domain Eukaryota; kingdom Metazoa; phylum Chordata; class Amphibia; order Anura; family Ranidae; genus Pelophylax; species Pelophylax lessonae. The sequence continues at coordinate 15,303,516 of NC_138769.1, forward strand.
TCACAGAGCCCCCCTGGTTACACCAACCCCCATCAAAGAGCCCCCCCAGTCACACCAACCCCATCACAGAGCCCCCCAGTCACACCATACCCCATCACAGAGCCCCTCAGCCACACCAACCCCCATCACAGAGCCCCCCCCGTCACACCAACCCCCATCACAGAGCCCCCCGGTCACACCAACCCCCATCACAGAGCCCCCCAGTCACACCATCCCCCATCACAGAGCCCCTCAGCCACACCAACCCCCATCACAGAGCCCCCCAGTCACACCATCCCCCATCACAGAGCCCCCCGGTCACACCAACCCCCATCACAGAGCCCCCCCCCCCATTCACACAGTTCCCTCGTATCTTATCACCTCTAGCCTTTATCTTTTGATTTCAGCAGCTTGGCATAGGGCGAATGTCCACAGTCGTATGGGAGCTGGAACCCGTCATCCAGGAAGGTTTCCCGCACTGCATCTGTTTGAACTCAGGCTTAAAATCACTATGACAAGCCCGGGTTCAGACAGGAACAGTGAGGGAAACCGCACTGCATTCCTGTTCAAACTGCGTGATATTTTTTGCAGTGCAATTTGCGCCCATTTATTTTATTTGGGCGCAAACTGCACCGCAAAGTATCGCTTCTCGGTGACGGTGAGTACTTGACTGAAAGTATCGGTACTGGTTCTTGGTTATCCCTACTGGCAAACATTTTCCCCAGGACAGGAAGTGATAGAAAATCCAAAATTTCACCAGAATAGGAAGGGGTAAATCATCCAAAGGGGGCTCCTGTTCAAGTGTCAGCTATCTAAGGCTTGATTCACACCTAACAGGTGCAACCATGCGCAAGTGCATTCCTACGCGTTGCGTTAGGGCAGCCCATTTATTTCATTGGGCTGCCATATGCGCAAGAAACATGGAAAAGTAGTCCTTGACTCTTTTCTGAAAACAAGCTGCACCAAACTGCATGGTCCTGCGGCACTATGCGGTTTTGGCGCACACTTTTGCAGATACGTGGCAGCGTATTTCTCTGCGTGTTGGAAAACCATGTGATCGCGTGCGCGTTACTCAAAGATATGAGCCTAGCCTAAGAGGGGGTTTCCTCATTTCCTCCGATTTTGGCTTCAGCTGCCCTAAATAAACATTTTCTCCAAGCGGGATGAGATAAAGACGCCGGTAGCGTGTTGTAAAGCAGGTGAAATCCCAGCCTGCGTTTTCTGATTAATGTTTTTATTTGCGCTTAACACGACACTCACACAATGACAACCCCATTAATGAGCGTTCCGTCGAATATACTTTTTTCTTTTTCTTATACAGACGAATCATTGATTACACTGCTGGTGACTCCATTACGGGCGAACGCGCGGCACTGACAATGATAATATAGAAGATAAATTACACATTTATTGATCGGGTGTCATTATAGGAAGGCTGGACGGTCTGAGAACAGCCGCAGATTAAGGCCACAGGCCAATTCCATCCGTAGTACGCCCACTTCTTCCTCCACTCCTATCTCATATTGTGCAAAGCCAGGGGCATGATGGGAGAGGTACAGGTCAGAGGTCAGATACAAGACCTCTAGTATAGCAGACAAAGGCAAGGGCATTATGGGAAAGATACAGGTCAGAGATCAGAAGCAAGACTTCTGGGAGAGCAGACAAAGGCAGGGGCATTATGGGAAAGGTACAGGTCAGAGGTCAGATGCAAGACTTCTGGGAGAGCAGACAAAGGCAGGGGCATTATGGGAAGGTACAGGTCAGAGGTCAGATGCAAGACTTCTGGTAGAGCAGCCAAACCCAGGGACATTATGGAAGAGGTACAGGTAAGAGGTCAGATGCAAGACTTCTGGGAGAGCAGTCAAAGCCAGGGGCTTTATGGGAGAGGTACAGGTCAGATGCTAGACCTTTGGGAGAGCAGCCAAAGGCAGGGGCATTATGGGAGAGGTACAGGTCAGAGGTCAGATGCTAGACCTTGGGGAGAGCAGCCAAAGGCAGGGGCATTATGGGAGAGGTACAGGTCAGAGGTCAGATGCAAGACCTCCGGGAGAGCAGCCAAAGCCAGGGGCATTATAGGAGAGGTACAGGTCAGAGGTCAGATGCTAGACCTCTGGGAGTGCAGCCAAAGCCAGGGGCTTTATGGGAGAGGTACAGGTCAGAGGTCAGATGCTAGACCTTGGGGAGAGCAGCCAAAGCCAGGGGCTTTATGGGAGAGGTCAGATGCTAGACCTTTGGGAGAGCAGCCAAAGCCAGGGGCTTTATGGGAGAGGTACAGGTCAGAGGTCAGATGTAAGACGTCTGGGTGAGCAGCCAAAGGCAGGGGCATTATGGGAGAGGTACAGGTCAGAGGTCAGATGCTAGACCTCTGGGAGTGCAGCCAAAGGCAGGGGCATTATGGGAGAGGTACAGATCAGAGGTCAGATGCTAGACCTCTGGGAGTGCAGCCAAAGCCAGGGGCATTATAGGAGAGGTACAGGTCAGAGGTCAGATGCTAGACCTCTGGGAGTGCAGCCAAAGCCAGGGGCTTTATGGGAGATGTACAGGTCAGAGGTCAGATGCTAGACCTTGGGGAGAGCAGCCAAAGCCAGGGGCTTTATGGGAGAGGTCAGATGCTAGACCTTTGGGAGAGCAGCCAAAGCCAGGGGCTTTATGGGAGAGGTACAGGTCAGAGGTCAGATGTAAGACGTCTGGGTGAGCAGCCAAAGGCAGGGGCATTATGGGAGAGGTACAGGTCAGAGGTAAGATGCTAGACCTCTGGGAGTGCAGCCAAAGCCAGGGGCTTTATGGGAGAGGTACAGGTCAGAGGTCAGATGTAAGACTTCTGGGTGAGCAGCCAAAGGCAGGGGCATTATGGGAGAGGTACAGATCAGAGGTCAGATGCTAGACCTCTGGGAGTGCAGCCAAAGCCAGGGGCATTATGGGAGAGGTACAGGTCAGAGGTCAGATGTAAGACGTCTGGGTGAGCAGCCAAAGGTAGGGGCATTATGGGAGAGGTACAGATCAGAGGTCAGATGCTAGACCTCTGGGAGTGCAGCCAAAGCCAGGGGCATTATGGGAGAGGTACAGGTCAGAGGTCAGATGTAAGACGTCTGGGTGAGCAGCCAAAGGTAGGGGCATTATGGGAGAGATACAGGTCAGAGGTCAGATGCAAGACATTGGGGAAAGCAGCCAAAGCCAGGAGCTTTTTAGGAGAGGTACAGGTCAGAGGTCAGATGCTAGACCTTTGGGAGAGCAGCCAAAGCCAGGGGCTTTATGGGAGAGGTACAGGTCAGAGGTCAGATGTAAGACTTTTGGGTGAGCAGCCAAAGGCAGGGGCATTATGGAAGAGGTACAGGTCAGAGGTCAGATGCTAGACCTTGGGGAGAGCAAAATAAAAGAAAAAGAATTGGCAGCACTCCAGGTTGAGTCAAAATCCAGGTTTATTGACTGGACATCCAAATATGACAATCGTGACAAGGTAGACGCGTTTCACACACTGACTGTGTGCTTAATCATTACCTACTTGATAAAAGGTACACCGGAAGTGACGAGCGGGGCCGGTGCAGGCGCATTGATTCCTGGGAGCGATGACGTTCAGCTCCCAGGAATCAACGCAAAGAGGAAGTGACGGCGCGGGCCGCGGCCGCAGAGGGAGGAAGTGGAAGAAAGGTGAGTATATTTTTCTTCAATAACAAGGTAAGTAAGCAAAAAAAAAAATCGTAACTATCCATTTCTTTTTCAGGTGACAAATAGGAAGCGGATGGCCCAAAATCAATTATGTCGATTTTGTGGCCAGAACTCCGCTTTAAGGCAGCACTAAAGCAAAATACACCACTGGATGCTGTGTAGCAGACATTGTGAGTAAGACCTAATCTGGGGCAGTAATGAGTGTGCCTGCTCCTGAATGGATTTTCCCCATTGATTATTTATTCTGTTTTGCAGTATCCTGTGAACCTAAACCCCTCTCCTGTTAAAGTCCAGGGGTTATTCTTTCGAGATTTATTGCCGATGAACTTGGATGGGGTGTAGGAAGGGGATACTCCAGCAACACTGTACAGCCATAGGAGGACTCTTTCCACTTCATCAAAGCTTCTCAGTACAGTTCCTCTTGTAACTGCAAAGGAATTAGTAGCCCTGGGACACCAGAAGACATGTCCCAACTCAAGCAAGCTTCTGGCACAGAGCCACAAGTAGCAGCAGACAGTCACTAGGATCCTTCACTCAGGCTGGTACTCACAATGTCCCCGAATACTTGGATGCCTCCTTCCCATATCCTACAGACATTCCTCCTGTGATCTCCTCCAGACCAGATTCTCAGTGGACTCCCTTTAATCAGCTCTAGCCACTCTAATAACTGTAGGTCCCCCAGCTCTAGCCTAGCTGGGACCTTAGTGAGCTCCTGTAAGAAGGGCAGCAGCACTTCAGGCTGGGAGGCTTCATATCCTGGATTAGAGCAGGGCTGCTTAAGGCCACAGACTATTCATGTGCTCTTCAGCCACCTACCAGGCACACTTCTACAGGGATTGGCTGAAGCTTCATAATAATTCAGACTGCTCATTTGACTTGCTTCTCTCCTATATTCTAGAACAGTGGTCTACAAACTGTGGCCCAGCCCTTTTGGCATTATTCCCTCCACTGCCAGCAACAGTGGGGTATAGTTCCTGCCACTGCCACCAACAACAGGACACTATTCCTCCCAATGATACCAATGATGAGGCACTATTCCTCCCACTGACACCAATGATGGAGCCCTATTACTCCCACTGACACCAATGATGGGGCACTATTCCTCACACTGACACCAATGATGGGGCACTATTCCTCCCACTGACACCAATGATGGGGCACTATTCCTCCCACTGACACCAATGATGGGGCACTATTCCCCCCACTGACACCAATGATGGGACACTTTTCCTCCCATTAATACCAATGATGGGGCACTATTCCTACTCATGCCAACAATGGGGCACTATTCCTCCCACTGACACCAATAATGGGGTAAGATTCCTCCCACTGATACCAACGATGAGGCACTATTCTTCCCACTGATACCAACAATGAGGAACTATTCCTCCCACTGACACCAATGATGGGGCACTATTCCTCCCACTGACACCAATGATGGGGCACTATCGCTTTTACTGACACCAATGATTGATGGTGGCACTATTTCTCGCACTGACACCAGCGATGGGGGCCATATTCCTCCCACTGACACCAGTGATGGGGCACTATTCCTCTCACTGACACCAATGATGGGTCACTATTCCTCCCACTGACAACAATGATGGGGCACTATTCCTCTCACTGACAACATTGATGGGGCACTATTCCACCCACTGACACCAAAGATGGGGCACTATTCCTCCCACTGACACCAATGATGGGACACTATTCCTCCCACTGACACCAATGATGGGACACTATTCCTCCCACTGACACTTACAATGGGGCACTATTCCTCCCACTTACACCAATGATGGGGCACTATTCCTGACACCAATGATGGGGCACTATTCCTCCCACTGACACCAGTGATGGGGCACTATTCCTCCCACTGATACCAATGATGGGTCACTATTCCTCCCACTGACACTTACAATGGGGCTTTATTCCTCCCACTGACACCAATTATGATGCCACGATGCCCTGTTTACTCATACTGACACCAGAACATTTTCTACTCACGCTGGCCACAGTTTGCCCCCCTAATGTTTTAAGGACAGTAAACTGGCCCTTTGTTTAGAAAGTTTGGAGACCCCTATTCTAGAACATTCCAGAAGGCAGGGAGAAGCAATCAAATCTGCAACCTGTGAGAGATAGAACAGCGCAAACAATCACAAACTGCTCCTCTGGTTACAGGGGAGCCAAAAGGAAGAACTGCATTTATCTATTCTTTCTAGCAACCTATCTAGGAGGCTGCTACAAATAAATACTAACAAGATATTCCCTAGACTGAGCCTAAATGTTCAGTGTGCATGGAAATGTGCATGTGACTGGCAGCCTCTATACTATTGTGGGAGACCTGGCTACATTCTCAGCAGCTCCTATTGAGGAAAGCACCTTACCCTTAGCCTGTTATTGGATTTTCAAATACATTTTTACAGTCTTTTTAATCTAAAGTTTTCAATGTAATAATATCTGGTGATCCTGCCACGAAGGTCCTTGATCAGGCACTTCCTGTTATAGGGTGACAAAAAAAATAGCGTAACAACATCTTTCATATTATAAAAAAAAAATTTAGCTAACTTTACTGTTTTTTTTTTTTTTAAATTCGACAAAGTGTATTTCTTCCAAAAAAATTGCATTTGAAAAACTGCCGCACAAATGCAGTGTGACATAAAATATTGCTACGACTGCCATTTTATTCTCTAGGGTCTATAATGTTTGGGGGTTCTACAGTGAGTCATTTCCTAGAAAAAAAATATTGATTTTAACTTGTAAGCAACAAGTGTCAGAAAAAAGCTTAGGCACGAAGGGGGCTAATAAAGGACTTGTCAAAAGCTTGTGGTATGTTTTTATTTACTTTTTACACTTTTGTTTGTGAATGGGTAGGGGTACTATGTACCCAGTACTCATTCACATGGGGGGGGGGGTGGTATCTGGGGGCCCCCTTGTTAAAGGGGCTTCCAGACTTCGAAAAGCTTCTGCCCCAAAACCCCCACAACCACCGGCCAGGGTTGTGGAGAAGAGGCCCTTGTCCACATCAACATGGGGACAAGGTGCTTCGGGGATGGGGGGGTGGGGGCCCCCCTGCCCCAAAGCACCCCCCCCCAATGTTGAGGCATGTGGCCTAGTATGGTTCAGGAGGAGGGGAGGGTGCTCACTCGCCCACCCCCCTTTCCTGGCCTGTCAGGCTGCATGCTCGGATAAGGGTTTGGTATGGATTTTGGAGGGAACCCCACGCCATTTTGTTTTAAACCTTGGCATGAGGGTTCCCCTCAAAATCCATACCAGACCCCCACAGCATAAAAATCGCAGATCGCCGCCATTACTAGTAAAAACAAAAAATTTATTAAAAGTCCAAAAATCTATCCCGTAGTTTGTAAAAACTATAACTTTTGCGCAAACCAATTAAAATACGCTTTTTGGGATTTTTTTTAACCAAAAATATGTAGCAGAATACAAATTGCCCTAAACTGATAAAACAATGTAATTTTTACATTTTTTTTATTGGGAATGTTTTATAGCAGAAAGTAAAAAATATGGCGTTTTTTTATTTTTTTTTCAAAATGGTCGCTCTTTTTTTGTTTATAGCGCAAAATCTAAAAACCGCAGAGGTGATCGAATACCACCAAAAGAAAGCTCTACTTGTGGTTAAAAAAGGACATCAATTGTATTGGAGTACAGCGTCGCACGACCGCGCAATTTTTCGTTAAAGTAACACCGTGCTGAATCACAAAAAGTGGCCTGGTCATTAAGGGGGTAAAACCTTCCGGAGCTGAAGTGGTTAATGTGTTTACTATGCTTCAGTTTGTGATTGAGCAGGAAGTCTCAGAGCGCTTCCTATTCATTCATCTGTGCAGCGGAGGCTGCAGAGAATGGGACTGATAAATCTATGTCCTCAGTCACTTTCAGCTGGGGGGCCCTGTCAGATAGGCTGTATGGGGCCCCGTGATTTCTAATAGGAGCCCTGTCTGCAGCAGCTAAAGGGAAAGCGCTTGAGGGCAACCCTGGGTGTCAGCCAGGCCTCAGAGCAACTAAAGCGATTCAGCTTGTATTACACAACTGTCATTTTCCAGGATGTGTTTAAATCTGATTGGCTATTACAGGGAAACACAGATCAGTCACCTTCTGTTAAAGAATATACTGGAATAGGCAGTGTTATCCTTTTGGTGAAACTAACTAATTATTTAAGGTGGGAGGAAATCATTATAATATAGAACATCCTTCATTTATAATATAAAAGGATCAGATTAAATATATAAATGTGATTCAATCACCAGAATATTGAATAGGAATGAGCATAGCGAGTATCCAAGAAAGGCTTATATACCAAATCCATTTATTCCTTCATTGATGACCTGACCTGTAGACCTGTTAGCCTGTAGAAGAAATACCAAGAATCCCATCGTCATTTTGTTATCTATCCTGAATTTAAATTTAATTTATTTTAAGAGTGAGCAGATTATTGCTAACTGGTGGTAATTATCAAATTTTCTGCTCCATGCATAGTCAACAAAGACTTGAAGATGGAATCTGAGAAACCTGTGAAATAATCATAGGCGTGCGCACAGGGTGTGCTGGGTGTGCCTGAGCACACCCTAATCACCCCCCTGTTCGGTGCTGATTCCCCCTACTTCCTGTCTCTCCCCTGCAGAGCTGTCAGCTTCCCTCCTCTTCTTCTGGCTGCTGCAGGGGACGTTTCAGGATGAATGAATGAATGAACACAGTGAGTGATCTGTACCGATCGCTCCTGTGTTCATTCTTAAATGAAGCATAGTAAACTATAGGAAGAAGGACCCTGGTCTCAGTCGGCTGATTGAGGGTGGCGAGGGAGGACGTTTGTACTGACCTGGGAGCAAAACGGACCACTGTCACAACTTAACCACTTTAGCCCCGGAGGATTTTGCTTAATGACCAGGCCCTATTTTGCGATTCGGCACTGCGTTAATTTAACGGACAATTGCGCAGTCGTGTGACGCTGTACCCAAATAAAATTGATGTCCTTTTTTTCCCACAAATAGAGCTTTCTTTTGGTGGTATTTGATCACCTGTGCGACTTTTTTTTTTGTGCTATAAATAAAAAAAGAGCGACAATTTTGAAAAAAAAAAAAAAACTATATTTTTCACATTCTGCTATATAACATTCCCAAAAAAAAAATGTACAAATCAAATTTTTTTAACATTTTCGGCCAATTTGTTCTCTTCTACATATTTTTGGTAAAAAAATCGCAATAAGCGTATTTTGATTGGGTTACGCCAAAGTTATTGCGTCTACTAATTACGGGAAAGATTTATGTAATTTTTATTGTTTTTTTTTTACTAGTAATAGCGGCAATCTGCGATTTTTAGCGGGACTACGACATTGCGGTGGACAGATTGGACCCCTAACTGACATTTTTGAAACTTTTGGGGGGTACCAGTGACATTACTACAGTAATCAGTGCTAAAAATATGCACTGTTACTGTAATAATGCCATTGGCAGGGAAGGGGTTAATACTATTAGTGATCAAGGGGTTAAATGTAAGCCTAGGTGAGTGATTCTAACTGTCAGGGGGTGTGGCTTGTGAAGTAATCACAGAGACATGCGATCCTATATAGCAGGATCGCATGTCTCTGCTCCACTGACACCCTCCACTAATGCAATAGGCTCTGCACACCTATGGAAATAATAAACTTAAAATTACAGTGCATGTATAGCCAAAACTTTAACTAGTAGAGCTATCAAACCCCCCCCCCAAAATCCCCTCTCTACCCCGCAGAAGCCGCTTGTCTGATAGGGTTTTCTGTTCTGCCTCGACCTTGTGAATAGCCCCCACTCAGGGCCGGGACAAGGGGTGGGCAGCCCTGGGCTCTGTGGTATTATGTGAAGAAGGGGGGGGGGGAACCACAAAGAGATTAAGGGGGAGAGGAATTGTGTTGGAAGGGAGCATTTGAGGGGCAACACGGGGTAAGTATTGTTTTAAGAGGTGAAATTGGGGGCGGTGGTAAAAGTGGTGATTTAGGGGGATTTGTGTTGGGAGGGGGAAGTAGATTTGTGCTAGAAAGGAGGATTTGGGGGGAATTTGTGCTGCCAGGGGGATTTTTTTTTTGGGGGGCGGGGGGGCATTTGAGCTGTGGGGATTTTGGGAGATGGGGCAAGAGAGGGGGATTTCAGCAGGGGGCAGATTTGTACTGGAAGAAGGGGGAATGTATGCTTAGGAGATAAGCATGCAGATTAGTGCTCATTGTTTTTCTGGGGGAATTTTTGCTGACACATAATGCTCATATATCTGGGGGGGGCGCAGTTTGGCATGGTCGCCCTGGTCTCTAGATGACTTTGTCCTGGCACTGGCCCCACTGACACACCTGCATGTACTTATAAGAACACAAGTAGGCCCCTTTCACACGAGTGGACTGATCTGGTCTGCCTTTATTAGGTACACCTTACTGGTACCAGGTTGGACCCCATTTTGCCTTCACTCTTAGATACAACAAGGTGTTGGAAACGTTCCTCAGAGATTTTGCTCCATAGTGACATGATAGCATCACAAAGTTGCTGCAGATTTGTCGGCTGCACATCCATGATGGGAATCTCCTCTTCCACCCAGTGCCATCTTAAGAGCCTTATAGGCCCCTGGGCAATGCATTGCACTGGGGCCCCCTGCCTACTCTGGGCGGAGCAGCGATAGCCCAGCGGCCAATGGGAGGGGCGCCTGGAGGAAGAGGGCAGGGCGGCGAGGAGTCCGGAGGAGGTGAGCGAGGACATGCATTCATCATGGCAAGAGAGTACAACTACCTGGAGTATATACCTTACTATATACATATTACATGAAACACTATATACTACAAGAGAGTACAACTACCTGGAGTATATACCTTACTATATACATATTACAGGGAACACTATATACTACAAGACAAGAGACAACTACCTGGAGTATATACCTTACTATATACATATTACAGGGAACACTATATACTACAAGAGAGTACAACTACCTGGAGTATATACCTTACTATATACATATTACAGGGAACACTATATACTACAAGACAAGAGACAACTACCTGGAGTATATACCTTACTATATACATATTACAGGGAACACTATATACTACAAGAGTCTCTTGTAGTATATAGTGTTCCATGTAATATGTATATAGTTAGTAAGGTATATACTCCAGGTAGTTGTCTCTTGTCTTGTAGTATATATTGGTCCCTGTAATATGTGTATAGTAAGGTATATATCCTCCAGGTAGTAGTTGTACTCTCTTGTAGTATATAGTGTTCCCTGTAATATGTATATAGACTATATACACATTACAGGGAACACTATATACTATAAGAGAGTACAACTACTACCTGGAGTATATATAATACCTTACTATATACATATAGGCCAGGGACCAATATATAGTAGGTAGTATATCCTCCAGCCAGGCCCAGGACAGGTAGTAGTTGTCTGACTCTGTCTCTTGTGTCACATCGATTAGATCCCATCATTGCCATCATGCCATGAGAATGAGAGTTAAAAAAAAATATAATTTAATCAGCCTGGCAGGCTGTGGCAGCCTTACCTTACAACGGCTGCACATGGGAGGAGGTGTATGGAGGCGGAGCCAGTCTTCTTCTAGGGTCGAGACGGACGGAGCCGTAGGAGAGGAGTGAGGAGGAGAGCCGACGAGGAGGAGGATCCTCCTCCGAGTCCTCCGCTGCGGTGGCGGCGCTGTGCATCCTGGGTCTGCTCTGCTGCTCACGTCACTGGTTGCTAGATGCCGATCGGGCTGGCCTTAGCAACCAGTGTGCACTGCAGTGCAGACTCGAGCCGCCACGGCTGCCGCCGGACTCCGGAGGGGAGGAAGCAATAAGGGGGGGGCCCGGGCGGGCCGGCGGAAAACGGAACGGGGGGGCCCTAGACCACCAGGGAGTGGGACATGCCACCATCGATCCATGTGGGGCCCCTTGGCAAGTGGGGCCCCCGGGCAACCGCTGGGTATGCCCAGTGGAAAAGACGGCCCTGGTTCCACCACATCCCAAAGGTGCTCTATTGGATAAGATGTGGTGAGTGTGGAGGCCATCGGAGGACAGTGACCTCATTGTCATGGTGAAGAAACCAGTGGTGAGATGATTGGAGCTTTGTGACATGGTGCATTATCCTGCTGGAAGGAGCCATCAGAAGATGGGGGCCCTGTAGTCATAAAGGGATGGACATGGTCAGCAACAATACTCAGGCTACAATTCCAGGCTGAAGCTCCGCTCCAGGTAGTCTCTACTCACTGGCCGAATCTGGGTTCCTGAACTGGCCAGTAGGGAGCGGTTGGGGGGAGCTGGGACAACTTGATCTGGGCTGGCCAGAGGAGGAGAGTATCTAGTGAGGCATGGAACCGGCCTCTGTTCAGACACAATTTACACCATCCATGCGGGGGGGAGGCCTGCGCTCTGTCCTTATCTTCATCCCGCACTCAGTAGGTCAGCGGTGGAGACTTTTTACTTCTTTCACTAGGAATCTTTTAGGCATGTATGTGGCAGAAGCGGTGCAGCCTTTTAATTGGGCTTCAGAGGGGCCCGGGGGGGGGGGGGCAACTACCCCCCTGCCCCCTGGCCCAGTCCTCCCCTGCCCCACCCCATTACACCACCACCAGCCTGAACCGTTGATATAAGGTAGGATGGGTCCATGCTTTCATGTTGTTTATGCCAAAATTGAAAAATTGTCAATTTTTGTAGAACTCAAAAAATCTGCATAAATAAATAAATAAAATCAAATAAATAAATAAATAAATAAATAAAGATAAAATAATAAATAAAATAAATAATAAAATAATAAAATAAAAATAAATAAATAAATAAAATAAAAATCAGCAGGCTCAAATTCCAGATCTCTTGTGTCCAAAAACGACATGCATAAGTGCCTCTTGGAGACCTTTTCCCAACTGCTCCTTGGAGGATTGCTGCAATTTTACACACCCGGATGTCTGGGACAGCTTTTCTTTACCCTACCACTGTATAGGCCAACCGTGGAGGTAAGCGGCAGAGGAGACCGGTGAGGTGAAGCACTTATGCATGTTGTTTTTTGGACACAAGAGATCTGGAATTTGAGCACACTGATTTTTATATGTTTTCATGCATTATTAACGCAGGATGTTGTTCTACTAAAATGGACTATTTTTAATTTTCAATTTTTTTGCCGCTGCGGATTGGCTAGGTACTGTAAAGAAGAGATTTGGGGTCTTTTTGACCCCAGATCTCTCCATAAAGAGGACCTGTCATCCTTATTTCTATTACAAGTGATGTTTACATTCCTTAATTAATAATAGGTATAAAAGTACTAAAAAAAAATAAATAAAGGGACAGTGTAAAAATAAAAAATACAAAGTAAAATAAATAAGAAAAAAATAAATAAAAGCGCCCCCAGCTTGCACGGAGATGCAAAAGCATGCGTAAGTTGAGCATGCATATGTAAACAGTATTCGCACCACACATGTGAGGTATTGCTGCGATTGTGAGAGTGAGAGCAATATTTCTAACACTAGACCTCCTCTGTAACTCTAAACAGCTAACCTGAGATTTTTAAGGTACCGTAGTTTGTCGCCATTCCACGAGCGTGCGCAATTTTAAAGCATGACAGGTTAGGTATCATTTACTCAGCATAACATTATCTTTCACATTATACAAAAAAGTGAGGTAAATATTGTGTTTTTTTTAAATTTATTAACCAGTTCTGAACCGGAAGGATTTTATGTCACATGATATTACAGCAAAAATATAGGAAACACAAAATTTCAGTAAAGAAACACATTAACCAGTTCAGGACCGGAAGGATTTGCCCCCTTAATGACCAGGCCATTTTTTTCAATTTGGCACTGCGTTACTTTAATGCGACCGACGCTGTACCCAAATAAAATTGATGTCCTTTTTTCCCCACAAATAGAGCTTTCTTTTGGTGGTATTTGATCACCTGTGTGATTTTATTTTTTGCGCTATAAACAAAAAAAGAGGGACAATTCTGGAAAAAAAAAAACAATATTTTTTCACATTCTGCTATATAACATTCCCCCAATAAAAAAACATTAAAAAAATTTTCATCCTTTTAGGCCGATTTGTATTCTGCTACATATTTTTGGTAAAAAAAAAAAGCGTATTTTGATTGGTTTGCACAAAAGTTATTGCATCTACAAACTAGGGGAACGATTCAAGTCATTTTTACTTATTTATTTTTACTAGTAATGGCGGCGATCTGTGATTTTTAGCGGGACTGCAACATTTCAGATCGGACCCCTAAATTACATTTTTGACACTTTTGGGGGGACCAGTGACATTACTACAGTAATCAGTGCTAAAAATATGCACTGTCACTGTAATAATGACACTGGCAGGGAAGAGGTTAACCTAGGGATGATCAAAGGGTTAAATGTGAGCCTAGGGGAGTGTTTTTTAGCTGTGGGGGGGAGGAACTTGTGAAATGATCGTAAAGACCTGTGATCCTATACAGAAGGATCACAGGCGCTCTGTGATCATTTCAGAGAGAAGAATGGTTAGCTGTGTTTATAACAGCAGACCGTTCTTCTCTCTCTGCGGGGAGCGATCGCGGGTGTCCGGCTGCAATCGCGGGCGCCGGTTCCGAGGATTGGCATCCCCGCTGCTTAGTGGGGGCGGAGGCCACAGCCGCTGGCACGCAGTCGCCCCCCCCCCCCAGCACCACGGGCGTGTCCGACGTAGGGCTACACCGTTTCGCGCAGCCGAGCCAGCCTGCCACAGTAAATGTGCAGCGGGCAGTCGGCAAGTGGTTAAAGTGTATTTTTTTCCCAAAAAATTGCATTTGCAAAACCGCTGCACAAATACCGTGCGGTATAAAAAATTGCAATGATCGTCATTTTATTCCCCTGGGTCTCTGCTAAAGAAAAAAAGTATAATGTTTGGGGGTTATAAGTAATTTTCTAGCAGCAAATACTGATTTAAACTTATAAACAAAAAGTGCCAGAAAAAGCCTGGTCTGCAAGTGGTTGTAAAGGTACAAGATTTTTTTTACCTTTATGCATTCTATGCATGAAGGTAAAAAATAATTTGTGTGCAGCATCCCCCCCAGCTCCCCACCAATTCCTACCTGAACCTCTCTCAATCCAGCGATGTCCACGAGAGCCTTGCCTCTCTGGGGACTCGCACTCCTGATTGGCTTTTGGCAGCAGCGGGAGCTATTGGCTCCCTCTGCTGTCAATCACAGTCAGTGAGCCCATCAGGAGACTGAGGGGGCGGGGCCGCACTGCACTCAGACACAGAGCCGCTGATCGGAAACATGCCTGCTTGGATGTCCTTATTATAAGCTGCTTGCTGTGGGGGCACCCGGTAGGAGGGAGGAGCCAGGAGCACCAGTGTGGGACCCGAGAAGAGGAGGAATCTTGGCTGTTCTGTACAAAATCATTACACAGAGCAGGTAAGTATAACATGTTTGTATTTTTTTTTTTAAACAAATGGGTGGGGCAAAATGCATCAGAGGTGGCACTGAAGAGGAGCTCATGGCTTAGGCTGTTCATATTTCTCTTCGCCTGTTGAGCTAGTTGTGTGCGGCGTCTCTCGCCACCTCAGGACCACCACTTGGGTTTCAAAAAAATCATCAGCAAAAATTCTATAGTGAGCCCAGTGCTGCTCTCTCCGGAGTTGACTCTTTGCTGGGCTATGGCACTCTGGCGCCTCCATCTTGGGTTTCAGAGCTGGCTGTGACTTTCTGAAGCCACACAGCCGGTTCCCCACTGCACATACACTAGGCACGGTATCTGTGGGACTGGTCCCGCAGCCTTCTGGGACGTGTGATGTGTTCTGAGAAGCTGTGGGTGGAATGAGGGAACGGAGGCTGCAGTTTTTGGCAAGTTGGGTTGGGTGCCATTTAGAAGAAATAACACCACATTGGACCAATGCATGTAACAATCTTACCAAGAGAGCCCCCGAGAGATACAAGAGACTGAAGGGGTTTAAAAGAGTGCCTGTCACCAACTGCTAAGGCCTGAGCACTATCACAAGATGGAAGAGGTACGTCATCACATTTTCTATACTCTGACACCAGCTTACACCGGGTCTGTTGGTGGCTACTGGGACAGAGGAGTGTGGAGGGAGCAGTCAAGAGGTGATTTGGACTAGTGCACAAAGCAAGGTCCATAAACAGGGGCTGGCTGGCAACCTTCGACTCCTGGGGGCAAGTACAAACCAGAAGCCCATGGTGCAGCGAATTGGCCCCTCTCCCACTGTCCCTCCTCCTTGCCTCCTCCTGACCCCCATTCCAGGCTGAAACTCCTTTCCAGGTAGTCTCTACTCACTGGCCGAATCTACATTCCTAACCTGACCAGCAGGGGTTGGGTTTAAACTATGCCCAATTGGTACAAAGGGGCCCAAAGTGTGCCAAGAAAATATCCCCCACACCAGGGGCTGACTGGCAACCTTCGGCCCCAGGGGCAAGTACAAACCAGAAGCTCATGGTGCAGCGAATTGGCCCCGCTCCCACTATCCCCCTTCCTGGCCTCCTCTTGACCCCCATTCCAAGCTGAAGCTCCTCTCCAGGTAGTCTCTACTCACTAGCCAAATCTGGGTTCCTGACCTGGCCAGCAGGGGGCAGTTGGGGGGAGCTGGGACAGCTCGATTGAGGCTGGCTGGGGGAGGAGAGTCTCCAGTGGTGCATGGAACCGGCCTCTGCTCAGACACAGTTTACACCATCCATGCTGGTGGGGAGGCCTGCACTCTGTCCTTGTCTTTATCCCGCACTCAGTAGGTCAGCGGTGGGGACTTTTTACTTCTCTTCGCCAGGAATCCTTTAGGCATCTCTGTGGCAGAAGTGGTGCAGCCTTTTTTATGGGCATCAGAGGGGCCAGGGGGGCTATTGCTCCCCTGCCCCCTGGCCCAGTCCTCCCCTGTCCATAAAGACATGGATGAGCGAGTTTGGGGTGGAGGAACTTGACTGACCCGCACAGAGTCCTGACCTCAACCCAATAGAACACCTTTGGAATGAATTAGAGTGGAGACTGCGAGTCAGGCCTTCTCCTCCCTGACCTGACCTCACAAATACGCCTCTGGAAGAATGGTCAAACATTCCCATAGACACTCCTAAACCTTGTGGACAGCCTTCCCAGAAGAGTTGAAGCTGTTATAGCTGCAAAGGGTGGGCCAACTCAATATTGAACCCTACGGACCAAGACTGGGATGCCATTAAAGTTCATGTGTGTGTAAAGGTAGGCGTCCTAATACTTTTGACAATATTGTGTAGTTTTTGAGAGGAGACTGTGATTTTTGTCCTGAAAAGGATGATGACAGGGTCTCTTTTATTCCATTGACCAAAGACTGAAATACCAGTTTTGGGTGAAATGAGCATTGAGATAATTTAGGGAACACAATGGCGAATGATTTACAAATATGACGGCACAGAAATATCTCTGGATAGCTGAGCCAAGCACTTTTTTTTCTGTTTAATACACAGAGGATTATATCAAATATAAATGTACCCCGCTTCTCTTTAATCATTCACACTGAGCGGACGATCGTCATTTTTTTTAATGACATTCAGCGACAGAGATCTGAATCAGCATTAAATAAATATAAACAGCAATATGTCTGAGCCTTACCTGGAACAATAAGCAGGATATATTACACCGCATGCATTTACATTGTCCTCTGACTCCGCTCTGTGTCTGGGGGTCAGAGGTCAGGGACAGGGGCTTTGTTCTGACAAAATAGAATTGCCAATAAAATAGAGGAGGGAGAGAGAGAGGTCAGGCCTGAGTCAGAGATGAGCAATATCAGTCTACTACAGTCATCTTATTGCCAGGATTATAATAGAAAGTGTGACCTGTTGGTGGATAATATCTTTATTTAATGCATTTATATAGAGTCTGAGTACTGTACAAGAACAACGAGCATTAACGGGTTACAACCTGAGCTGCTGGAGGACCTCACTGTGTACATATGTGTGTCAGACCTGGGTGGGTGGCTTTTCATTTTTTTTATTGTTTTTATTTTGTTGACCTTTTTTTGCACTTTTCAAATTTTTTAAATTTTACTTTATTGCTATCACTAAACTGCTAACCTCTTGTGGTACCTTTGGGAATGATAGGTCCTCTTATGGAGACATCAGGGGTCTATCATTCCCTGGCTTTTGCAGCCAGAGAAGCAGCTAACCAAGCACAATCTACTGTATGCTTGGTAAGTTGATTTGGAGAGCAAGGGAGACCCTGCCCTCCAAAGCAACTATCTAAGCGCAGATTGTGCTTGGTTAGTGCTTCCCCGACTGCAACAGCCAGGAAATGATAGACCCCTGATGTTTCCATAAAGGCAACCCGCAACTGCCTGGAAATAACAGACCCCTAATATCTTCATAAAGGAAACCCGCAACAGCCAGGGAATGATAGACCCCCTAATGTCTCCATAAATGCACCCGGCAACAGCTAGGGAATGATAGACCCCCTGGTGTCTCCGTAAATACAACCTGCAACAGCCTGGGAATGATAAACCCCTGATGTCTCTGTAAAGACAACCCGCAACAGTCTGGGAATGATAGACCCCTGATGTCTCCATAAAGGTAACCCGCAACAGCCAGGGAATGATAGACACATGATGTCTCCATAAAGGCAACCCGCAACAGCCAGGGAATGATAGACCCCTGATGTCTCCATAAAGGCAACTCGCAACAGCCAGGGAATGATAGACCCCCTGATGTCTCCGTAAAGACAACCCACAACAGCCTGGGAATTATAGACCCCTGATGTCTCCATAAAGGCAACCCACAACAGTCAGGGAATGATAGACACATGATGTCTCCATAAAGGCAACCCACAACAGCCTGGGAATGACAGACACATGATGTCTCCATAAAGGCAACCCGCAAAACAGCCAGGGAATGATAGACCCCCTGATGTCTTCGTAAAGACAACCCGCAACAGCCTGGGAATGATAGACCCCTGATGTCTCCATAAAGGCAACCAACAACAGTCAGGGAATGATAGACGCATGATGTCTCCATAAAGGTAACTCGCAACAGCCAGGGAATGATAGACCCCTGATGTCTCCATAAAGGCAACTCGCAACAGCCAGGGAATGATAGACCCCCTGATGTCTCCGTAAAGACAACCCACAACAGCCTGGAAATTATAGACCCCTGATGTCTCCATAAAGGCAACCCACAACAGCCAGGGAATGATAGATCCCTGATGTCTCCATAAAGGCAACCCACAACAGTCAGGGAATGATAGACGCATGATGTCTCCATAAAGGCAACTCGCAACAGCCAGGGAATGATAGACCCCTGATGTCTCCATAAAGGCAACTCGCAACAGCCAGGGAATGATAGACCCCCTGATGTCTCTGTAAGGACAACCCACAACAGCCTGGGAATTATAGACCCCTGATGTCTCCATAAAGGCAACCCACAACAGCCAGGGAATGATAGACACCTGATGTCTCCATAAAGGCAACCCACAACAGCCAGGGAATGATAGACCCCTGATGTCTCCATAAAGGCAACTCGCAACAGCCTGGGAATGATAGACCCCTGATGTCTCCATAAAGGCAACCCACAACAGTCAGGGAATGATAGACGCATGATGTCTCCATAAAGGCAACTCGCAACAGCCAGGGAATGATAGACCCCTGATGTCTCCATAAAGGCAACTCGCAACAGCCAGGGAATGATAGACCCCCTGATGTCTCCGTAAAGACAACCCACAACAGCCTGGGAATTATAGACCCCTGATGTCTCCATAAAGGCAACCCACAACAGCCAGGGAATGATAGACTCCTGATGTCTCCATAAATGCAACCCACAACAGCCAGTGAATGACAGAAACACGATGTCTCCATAAAGGCAACCCACAACAGCCTGGGAATGATAGACCCCTGATGTCTCCATAAAGGCAACCCACAACAGCCAGGGAATGATAGACACCTGATGTCTCCATAAAGGCAACCCACAACAGCCAGTGAATGACAGACACATGATGTCTCCATAAAGGCAACCCACAACAGCCAGGGAATGATAGACCCCTGATGTCTCCATAAAGGCAACTCGCAACAGCCTGGGAATGATAGACCCCTGATGTCTCCATAAAGGCAACCCACAACAGTCAGGGAATGATAGACGCATGATGTCTCTATAAAGGCAACTCGCAACAGCCAGGGAATGATAGACCCCTGATGTCTCCATAAAGGCAACTCGCAACAGCCAGGGAATGATAGACCCCCTGATGTCTCCGTAAAGACAACCCACAACAGCCTGGGAATTATAGACCCCTGATATCTCCATAAAGGCAACCCACAACAGCCAGGGAATGATAGACCCCTGATGTCTCCATAAAGGCAACTCGCAACAGTCAGGGAATGATAGACGCATGATGTCTCAATAAAGGCAACTCGCAACAGCCAGGGAATGATAGACCCCTGATGTCTCCATAAAGGCAACTCGCAACAGCCAGGGAATGATAGACCCCCTGATGTCTCCGTAAAGACAACCCACAACAGCCTGGGAATTATAGACCCCTGATGTCTCCATAAAGGCAACCCACAACAGCCAGGGAATGATAGACTCCTGATGTCTCCATAAATGCAACCCACAACAGCCAGTGAATGACAGAAACACGATGTCTCCCTAAAGGCAACCCACAACAGCCTGGGAATGATAGACCCCTGATGTCTCCATAAAGGCAACCCACAACAGCCAGGGAATGATAGACACCTGATGTCTCCATAAAGGCAACCCACAACAGCAAGTGAATGACAGACACATGATGTCTCCATAAAGGCAACCCACAACAGCCAGGGAATGATAGACCCCTGATGTCTCCATAAAGGCAACTCGCAACAGCCTGGGAATGATAGACCCCTGATGTCTCCATAAAGGCAACCCACAACAGTCAGGGAATGATAGACGCATGATGTCTCTATAAAGGCAACTCGCAATAGCCAGGGAATGATAGACCCCTGATGTCTCCATAAAGGCAACTCGCAACAGCCAGGGAATGATAGACCGCCTGATGTCTCCGTAAAGACAACCCACAACAGCCTGGGAATTATAGACCCCTGATGTCTCCATAAAGGCAACCCACAACAGCCAGGGAATGATAGACTCCTGATGTCTCCATAAATGCAACCCACAACAGCCAGTGAATGACAGAAACACGATGTCTCCATAAAGGCAACCCACAACAGCCTGGGAATGATAGACCCCTGATGTCTCCATAAAGGCAACTCGCAACAGCCAGGGAATGATAGACCCCCTGATGTCTCCGTAAAGACAACCCACAACAGCCTGGGAATTATAGACTCCTGATGTCTCCATAAAGGCAACCCACAACAGCCAGGGAATGATAGACTCCTGATGTCTCCATAAATGCAACCCACAACAGCCAGTGAATGACAGAAACACGATGTCTCCATAAAGGCAACCCACAACAGCCTGGGAATGATAGACCCCTGATGTCTCCATAAAGGCAACCCACAACAGCCAGGGAATGATAGACACCTGATGTCTCCATAAAGGCAACCCACAACAGTCAGGGAATGATAGACCCCTGATGTCTCCATAAAGGCAACCCACAACAGCCAGGGAATGATAGACCGCTGATGTCTCCATAAAGTCAACCCACAACAGCCAGGGAATGATAGACACCTGATGTCTCCATAAAGGCAACCCACAACAGCCAGTGAATGACAGACACATGATGTCTCCATAAAGGCAACCCACAACAGCCAGGGAATGATAGACCCCTGATGTCTCCATAAAGGCAACTCGCAACAGCCAGGGAATGATAGACCCCTGATGTCTCCATAAAGGCAACTTGCAACAGCCAGGGAATGATAGACCCCCTGATGTCTCCGTAAAGACAACCCTCAACAGCCTGGGAATGATAGACCCCTGATGTCTCCATAAAGGCAACTCACAACAGTCAGGGAATGATAGACACATGATGTCTCCATAAAGGCAACCCACAACAGCCAGGGAATAATAGAGCCCTAATGTCTCCATAAAGGTAATCCACAACAGCCAGGGAATGATAGACCTCTGATGTCTCCATTAAGGCAACCCGGAGCAGCCAAGGAATGATAGACCCCTGATATCTCCATAAATGCAACCCGCAACAGCCAGGGAATGATGGCTCAGAAACATGGAAGTGACGATTTTATCATAGCTTCCGTGTTGATTTGTCAGAGAGGAGATGAAGGAATGGATGGTCCTCCATCTCCTCTGTGGGAAGCTGTTCTGGTTGCTTACCGCGGTCCTGGGCTCCCAGAAGGAACAGGAGAGTCCAGAAATCACCACCGGTAGTAGCGAGAAGGGACGTCGCCCTTCCCAAAGCTGTAAAGCTGCCCCAGATCATTTTTACAAAACAGACGATCACTGGCTGAAAAAAAACGGTACCAAGGTCAGGGCTTTAGCTGCAACCATGGTCTTGTATTAACCACTTTCTGCCAGAATGTTCATATACATATGTTGGTCAACAAAATTGGCCAGAATTAGCCAGCTTTTTTTTGTCAAGATCCACTTTGCAGAACTAGACAGATTGGTCAAATATGAAAAAATATTATATTAGAAAATATAGAAAATATATACGAACAGCCCCATCCCCCTTTCCTCCAACAGCTGGCATGTTGGTTCGAAGAAACGCAACTCCTCTTTTTTACTTCGTCTTTCCAAATGAACCGGCGATAAATCGGTCACCATAAAAGCAAACATCCAAGGCAGGGATTAAATGATTCCATGGAAGAGCACTTGCGTTTCCAGTGAATAAATGCTGATGGTGGTCATGTGACGCGGCAGTTGTTTGGAGAAGCCATCTGGCTGCTGGAGTCCTGTCAATAAAGTCTCCGCTTCTTTCTTTACCCTTTATAATCCCTGAATCAATATAGCACTGCAGTACATGCGGGGTTAAATTTATTGGCCTTTATTGGCCTTTTTTTTAAAAGAAAAAAATCCCCCATGCATTTCAGCATCCCTAGCACATTACTATAGCTCCCAATTGTCCCTGATTTCGAGGGACTGTCCCTGATTTGGAACAAAGTCCCTCTGTCCCTTTTTCCTCCTCATTTGTCCCTCATTTTGGTCTGATCTACAGTATCTCAAAAAAGTAAGTACACCCCTCACATTTTTGTAAATATTTTATTCTATCTTTTAGTGACAACACTGAAGAAATGATACTTTGCTACAATGTAAAGTAGTGAGTGTACAGCTTGTATAACAGTGTAAATTTGCTGTCCCCTCAAAATAACTCAACACACGGCCATTAACCACTTTACCACCGGAGGATTTTGCTGTCTTACGTCCAGGCCACTTTTTGCGATTCGGCACTGTGCAAATTTAACTGACAATTGCGCGGTCATGCAATGCTGTACCCAAACGGAATTTACGTCGTTTTTTTCCCCACAAACAGAGCTTTCTTTTGGTGGTATTTGATCACCTGTGCGATTTTTATTTTTTGCGCTATAAACAAAAAAAGAGCGACAATTTTGAAAAAATAACAATATTTTTCAAATTTTTTTAATATTTTTATATTCCCCCAAAAAAGATGTAAAAATCTAATTTTTTTATCATTTTAGGCCAATTTGTTTTCTGCTACATATTTTTGGTAAAAAAAAAAATCGCAATAAGTGTATTTTGATTGGTTTGCGCAAAAGTTATTGCGTTTACTAACGAAGGGAAAGATTTCTGTCATTTTTGGTGTTTTTTTTTTTAACGAGTAATGGCGGCGATCTGCGATTTTTTTTTGCGGGACTGCGACATTGCGGCGAACAGATCGGACCCTTGACTGACATTTTTGACACTTTTGGGGGGTGCCAGTGACATTACTACAGTAATTAGTGCTATACATATGCACTGTTACTGTAAAAATGACACTGGCAGGGAAGGGGTTAATTTTTATTGGAGAGGGAGGGGTTAATGTATGCCTGGTGCTTACTGACGTGTGGGGGGAGGTGACTGAGTGACACAGGGACAGATCGCAGGTTCAGCTATGCTGAACCCAGCAATCTGACCCTGTCTGTCGCTTAGGAGATCCGCCCGCTTGTGTTTACACAAGCAGGCGGATCTCCACACTCGATTCCCTGACGATCGGGGTGATCACCGCCACGCTCCTCCCCTGGCCCGACTCCCGCTGTAACTGAATACAGCGGGAGCAAGCCTCCGGCGGCGCGCGCGCTGCCCACAAGGGGAGGAGTCCAGCGACGTAGGTCTACGTCGCTGGACAAAATCAAACCCCTTTGCCGCAGTAGCACCAATGTGAGCGGTCGGCAAGTGGTTAATGTCTAAACCGCGGGCAACAAAAGTGAGTACACCCCTAACTGAAAATGTTCAAATGGGACCCAATTAGCCATTTTCCCTCCCCAGTGTCATGTGACTCTTTAGTGTTACAAGGTCTCAGGTGTGAATGGGGAGCAGGAAATCGGCGTTTGTCTCGCTAAACGTTGGTCCAGGGGATACCAAAGCTATATGTATAGCACAAGATCCTAGCAGTACTACAATACACGTTTCAATAAAAAGATAAGGTGAATGCAAAAATATAAATTAATCCAATATGTGACTTTTAGGCTCGGTTCACACTGGGGCGGCACGACTCCTTACTACTTCGGGGGCGACTTGTGCATTCCCATGCACCACGACTTCGGAGCGACTTGCATGGACTTCACATAATGGAAGTCTATGCAAGTCGCTCCGAGGTCGCTCCGAAGTAGTACAGGACCCTTTTTCTAAGTCGGAGCGACTTGTGTCGCTCCTATTAGAAAGGGTCCTGTAGCAGTCAATGGACCGCGACGGAGCGCGACTTGTCAGGCTGACAAGTCGCCTGACAAGTTGCGCTAGCGTGGATCGACACTTAGTAATGGGTGATAACAAAGCAAATGATATTCATAAAAAACAAATAGAGATTGGTTTGTGAAGTGATGCTATGATATCCACATACAAAATAACAATCAATAAATGAATAAATAAAAAAATATTAACAATAATCGTGAGGTGATGGTGATAAATGAGTCCATATGTAAAAAAGTGCTTGAAACAGAGGGGTGAATCTCGTGACTCTTCACAACAAAAAAGTTTTGGTGACTTTAGTGGAACTTCTACAAGTAAACCGTGCCACTAGAAGTGAGCTATATCCTAATATGGGTGCAGTGGCCGCTCCCCTCCACAAACACCTTTAAAGGCGTTTTTGTGATAGATGACTGGACCAGTATATCTGCTTTTCCTCCACTGATGGGAATCTCTAATGGGATTACAGGGGTCTCCTTTAAGTGGATGTTGTCCGTCTCATTCAGTGATGCCTGTCTGTCCTCCTCCACTTCTCCTCCAGTGCACTCAGAAAAATGAACGGGCACTCATCGTGAAGTATGTAGAGATTATTTATTTCAAACAAGCATACAAGACCCTTGATAAAGTCACGTGTGTTAGTGACGCAACACGTCAGGCGAAGCCAGGTGACGTCACTTCCGGTCTACGGCCGAGACCGGAAGTATCGGAGGTTACCGCATCGGCAGTCACTGAACTGTTTTTACCTTAACTGTAAGTTTTGTATACTTGTTTTAAATAAATAATCCCTACATACTTCACGATGAGTGCCCGTTCATTTTTCTGAGTGCACTGGAGGAGGAGTGGAGGAGGACTGACAGGCACTTTCCGAATGAGATGGACAACATCCACCTAAAGGAGACCCCTGAAATTCCATTAGAGTTCCCCATCAGTGGAGGAAAAGCAGATATATTGGTCCAGTGATCTACTATCACAAAAACGCCTTTAACCACTTTACCACTAGAGGATTATGCTGTCTTACGTCTGGGCCACTTTTTGCGATTCTGCGCTGTGCGACTTTAACTGACAATTGCGCGGTCGTGCGACACCATACCCAAACGAAATTTATGACCTTTTTTTTCCCACAAACAGAGCTTTCTTTTGGTGGTATTTGATCACCTGTGCGATTTTTACTTTTTGCGCTATAAACAAAAAAAGAGCGTCAATTTTGAAAAAACAACAATATTTTTCCCATTTTTTTATATGAAATTCCCCCCAAAAAAATGTAAAAATCAAAATTTTTTAAAATTTTTGGCCAATTTGTTTTCTGCTACCTATGTTTGGTAATAAAATTCACAATAAGCGTATTTTGATTGGTTTGTGCAAAAGTTATTGCGTTTACTAACAAAGGGAAAGATTTCTGTCATTTTTGGTGTTTTTTTTTTTAACGCGTAATGGCGTCGATCTGCGATTTTTTTTGCGGGACTGCGACATTGCGGCGGACAAATCGGACCCTTGACTGACATTTTTGACACTTTTGGGGGTACCAGTGACATTACTGCAGTAATCAGTGCTATATATATGCACTGTTACTGTAAAAATGACACTGGCAGGGAAGGGGTTAATTTTATTGGAGAGGGAGGGGTTAATGTATGCCTGGTGCTTACTGACGTGTGTGGGGGGAGGTGACTGAGTGACACAAGGACAGATCCAGGGTTCAACTATGCTGAACCCTGCAATCTGACCCTGCCTGTCACTTAGGAGATCCGCCCGCTTGTGTTTACACAAGCAGGTGGATCTCCACACTAGATCCCCGACGATCGGGGAAGAGCAGCGGCAATCGCCGCTGCTCCTCCCCTGGCCCGACTCCCGCTGTGACTGAATACAGCGGGAGCGAGCCTCCGGCGGGGCGCGCGCGCCGCCGAGGAAGGGGAGTGTCTGACGACGTAGTACTACGTCGTCAGACGATAACGAGTCACTTTGCCGCAGTAATATTACTGCAGGAAGACGTAAAGTGGTTAAAGGTGTTTGTGGAGGGGAGCGGCCACTGCACCCATTTTAAGATATAGCTCACTTCTAGTGGCACGGTTCACTTGCAGAAGTTCCACAAAAGTCACCATAACGTTTTTTATTGTGAAGAGTCACGGAAGTCACCCCTTTGTTTCAAGCATTCATTTTGCACTTTTACACATGGACTTATTCATCACCATCACTTCTTTTTATTGATTCATTTATTGATTGTTTAATTTGTATGTGGATATGTATTATCACTGCACAAACCTAACTTTATTTGTTTTTTATGGACTTAGGAATATCATTTGTTTTTTTATCACTCATCGCTATAAGTCACTATTGAATTCATATTTATATATTTTTGTATTCATCCCATCTATATATTGAAACTTATATTGTAGTACTGCTAGGATTTCGTGCTATATACATAGCTTTGGGTAATTATCCCCTGGACAAACATTTAGCGAGACAGGCGCCGATTTCCCCTCTTCTTTCCTTTTACAGTTGATCAAATACCACCAAAAAAAATCTCTATTTGTGGGGAAAAAATTAAGACATCAATTTTTTTTTTTAGGTACAGCGTTTAGGTACAGCTTTGCACGACCGCGTAATTGTCCGTTAAAGTAACGCAGTACCGAATTGCAAAAAATGGCCTGGTCATTAACCGCTTGCCGACCGCCGCAAGTAAATTTACTGCGGCGGTCAGCCTCTCACAGGCAGAGTGACGTTAATTAACGTCACTAGCCTGGGAGGGTCTGGGGTGCCAGCGCGCGCCGCCGGAGGCGCGCTCCCGCTCCTGCGCGGTCACGGACCCCCCCGCACGTGTGACCGGTGGACCCGATGTCCGCCGGTCACTCGCCGATCGTCGGGGGAGAGGGAGAAAGTCAGGCAGCTTGTGTAAACAAGCTGCCTGTCATTCTCCTCGGTGTAAAAACACTGATCAAACGGTTCTACTATGTAGATCCGTTGATCAGTGTCCTTACACCTCAAGCCACAGCCAATCACAGCAGAAAGCACGCCCCTAGGGACACACACAGCCCCTCCCTCTCAAATAAAGTTAACCCCTTCACTACCAGTGTATTTTTACAGTAACAGTGCATATTTATAGCACTGATTACTGTAGAAATGTCACTGGTAACCCCAAAAGTGTCAAAAATGTCAGTCAAGGGTCCGATCTGTCCGCCCCAATGTCGCAGTACCGCAAAAGAAAAATCGCAGATCGCCGCCATTACGCGTTAAAAAAAACCAACAAAAATGACAAAAATCTTTCCCTTTGTTAGTAAACGCGATAACTTTTGCGCAAACCAATAAAAATACGCTTTTTGCGATTTTTTTACCAAACATATGTAGCATAAAACAAATTGGCCGAAAATGTTAAAAAATTTTGATTTTTACATTTTTTTGGGGGGGAATTTCATATAAAAAAATGTGAAAAATATTGTTATTTTTGCAAAATTTACGCTCTTTTTTTGTTTATAGCGCAAAAAGTAAAAATCGCACAGGTGATCAAATACCACCAAAAGAAAGCTCTGTTTGTGGGAAAAAAAGGACGTCAAATTCATTTAGGTACAGCGTCGCACGACCGCGCAATTGTCCGTTAAAGTCACGCAGTGCCGAATCGCAAAATACCCCCTGGTCGTTTAGCAGCCAAATCCTCCGGGGCTTAAGTGGTTAAGGGGGGGGGGGCAAATCCTTTCCGGTCCATAACTGTTTAAAATATATGTAAGCCCGATTAAAAAAAGCTGTATGTATTTGCTTTTACAAATATAATTTCTTTTACAAATTTTAAAAATTTGACAGAAAAAAAAGAGGGAAAGATAAAACTGGGCACGGCACGCACCATAACGACAATACAAAAAGCAGAGTTAAAGAATTGTATAATAAAGAAGAAGAATGACTCATGGCATATGTAATAAATGAAGTTGCCACAAATAAAAGTGTGGAGTTATAACTCAGGAAGTTACATTATGTAAAATTATGCAATTCCACATAGATGAGGAATGGAAAGGGGGAAGCCAACGTATGAACTAATGACAGAGCTGTCACAGGCTGTGCTTTAGTCTCCAGTAGAGAATGTTCTCTCCAAATGGGTTCAATAATTACCATGTAGACAGCTTAGGTGAGGAGAAAATGGGGAAGAAAGGAAACAGTCTAAATAAGGGTAAAGGGTAGCATGGGGTGGCATGGGGTGGCATTGGGGGGGGATCATTTTGGGGAGAGCGAATTCCATGCACTGAAGCAAATATGCCATCCTATATGTAGCAGGCTGATGTCAAAGCCATCAGGACATCAATATCGGATCTAAGTGGACCAGATTCCACATTTTGTCATGTTACCAAAAACGTAAATATATTTTATTGGGATTTTATGTGATGGACCGACACAAAGTGGCACATAATTGTGAAGTGGAAGGAAAATGATAAATGGTTTTCAACACTTTTTAATAATAATTATGTGAAAAGTGTGGGGGGGGGGGGGGCATTTGTATTCACCCCCCCCAGAGTTGATACTTTGTATAACTGCCTTTCCCTGCAATAATAGCTGCAAGTCTTTTTGGGGGATGTCTCTACCAGCTTTGCACATCTAGAGAGGGGACATTTTTGCCCATTCTTCTTTGCAAAATATCTCAAGCTCTGTCAGATTGGATGGAGAGCGACTGTTAAGAGCAATTTTCAAGTCTTGTCACAGATTCTCAATTGGATTTAGGTCTGGACTTTGACTGGGCCATTCTAACACATGAATATACTTTGATCTAAACCAGGGATCTCCAAACTACGGCCCTCCAGCTGTTGTGCAACTATATGTCCTATGAGGCATTGTAAAACTCTGACCATAGGCGTGCACACAGGGTGTGCCGGGTGTGCCTGGGCACACCCTAATCACCTAGGGCACATTAGCATTATCGCTCTGTTTGCCAGTGAGGAGATGGGAAAGATCTCCCTCGGACCTGCTCTGCCATAAGAGAAGTGCCACACACTTCTATTTCACTTTGCCAGCAGGGAGAGTAATGTACCGGGGTCATATACATGTAGGCAAACACATGCATGTGTATTTAAACTTTGGGGTGCACACCCTAATGCAATAGGCTGCGCACACCTATGACTCTGACATTCATAGACATGACTAGACATGATGGGAATTGTAGTTCCCAAACAACTGGAGGGCCATAGTTTGGAGTCCCTTGATCTAAACCATTCCATTATAGCTCTGGCTGGATGTTTCGGGTCGTTGTCCTGCTGGAAGGTGAACCTCCGCCCCAGTCTCAAGTCTTTTGCAGACTCTAACAGGTTTTCTTATAAGATTGCCCGGTATTTGGCTCCACCCATCTTCCCATCAACTCTGACCAGCTTCCCTGTCCTTGCTGAAGAAAAGCATCCCCACAACATGATGCTGCCACCACCATGTTTCACGGTGGGGATGGTGTATTCAGGGTGATGTGCAGTGTTCGTTTTCCGCCACACATAGCGTTGTGCTTTTGGGCCAAAAAGTTAAATTTTGGTCTCATCTGACCAGAGCACCTTCTTCCACATGTTTGCTGTGTCCCCCACATGGCTTCTCGCAAACTGCAAGCGCTACTTTTTATGGCTTTCTTTTCTTTCACCAATGGCTTTCTTCTTGTCACTCTTCCATAAAGGGCAGATTTGTGGAGCGCAAGACTAATAGTTGTCCAGTGGACAGATTCTCCCACCTGAGCTGTGGATCTCTGCAGCTCCTCCAGAGTTCCCATGGGCCTCTTGGCTGCTTCTCTGATGAATGCTCTCCTTGCCCAGCTGTTCAGTTTAGGTGGACCCCATCAGAAGTCTGTTGAGACGAGCGCGCAGGGTACGGCGTGCTGACGTCACTGCGCTGCCCAGAGGACGGGCTATTGTGAGCCGGCCAGCTTCCTACTGCTTATACTTGAACTTCAAATGTGAGTTTTATTTTATTTACCTAAATAAAGCACTGCGTTACTTTAACGAACAATTGCGCGGCCGTGCGACGCTGTACCCAAATTAAATTTATGTCCCTTTTTCCCCCCACAAATAGAGCTTTCTTTTGGTGGTATTTTATCACCTGTACGATTTAAAATTTTTGAAAAAAAGAGCGACAATTTTGAAAAAAAAAAAAAAACAATATTTTTTACATTCTGATATATAACATTCCCCAAAAAAATGTAAAAATCAAAATTTTTTAACATCTTAGGCCAATTTGTTTTCTGCTACATATTTTTGGTAAAAAAAAATCACAATAAGCGTATTTTGATTGGTTTGCGCAAAAGTTTTCACGTTTACTAACTACGGGAAAGATTTGTCATTTTTATTGTTTTTTTTTTTTTACCAGTAAAATGGATCTGCGATTTTTTTTTTTTGCAGGACTGCGACATTGCGGCAGACAGATCGGATCCCTAACTGATATTTTTGACACTTTTGGGGGTACCAGTGACATTACTAAAGTAATCAGTGCTATAAATATGCACTGTTACTGTAATAATGACACTGGCAGGGAAGGGGTTAACTTTATTGGTGATCAAGGGGTTAAATGTATGCCTCATGCTTACTGACGTGTGTGGGGGGAGGAGATTGTGTGACACAGACACAGATCACAGGTTCAGCTGAATCCTGTAATCTGTGACTGTCTGTCACATAGGAGATCTGCCCGCTTTGTTTACACAAGCGGGCGGATTTCCTAACTCAATCCCCGACGATCGGGGAAGAGCGGCGGTGATCACCGCCTCTCCTCCCCTGGCCCGACTCCCGCTGTGTCTGAATACAGCGGAAGCAAGCCTCGGGGGGCGATAACGAGCCACTTTGCTGCAGTACTAGCTCAGTGAGCGGTCGGCAAGTGGTTAAGGTTAAGAAAAAAGAGGGGAAAAATGCACTGGACTGCACCAAAAACGCACTGGAACACATCAAAATCACGTCAAAAATGCGTATTTTGACTTCAATTGTTGTAATAGTGAGTAATTGCTGAGATCCATTCCTGGCCTGTATAAGCAGATAAAATCACAGCCGAAAATCATTATCAGATAGCTGAACTCACCAGACACCGCTTCTTTCCATCCACATAGGTTTTATTTCAAGTAGTAGGTATTGTGGACAACAAGTGGTGGCAGATGATTGAAGGATGGTATCTGCAGGTCAAAACATGGTAATGCGTTCCCGGATGCGAGCAGATTATATAAAGACCTAGACAGATGTGGCCATCTCTATTCCCACAAGCATAAAGAAGCAGGAAGAGGAAGTACATCATCAATGGGAGGGGACAGGAGGAAACACAGAAGAGAAAGATAGAAAGGCAAGTGCAACAACCAAAATAACCACAAGATGGCAGTATAATGACCAAATATAAATACATTACCACAACTATGCATTATATTATATCTTACATATTGGTGTAACAGCACATTCCGGACTGTGTTTCTATGGTGTGAACTGGCATGTTTAAGGGCAAAAATATTTTTTCGTTTTGAATGGAGTGGAGAGGGGTTAGAACACAGTTAGGGAGATTCCACCTCTCTATTTGTCCTGTGGACCGTTATCATTAAAAGTGAAAGTAAAAAAAAAAATCTAAAATTTTGGTTTGTCCCAAGAACAGCAATAGAGGGGACATCTTCAAATGGGGACACTAGTTCTAGTTCTGGTGACACCCTGGGATTCCCTCACTTTGAAGGGATTTCCCCTAGTGGAGGCCAGTGCTATACATTTTTCGGGGGGGGGGGGGGGGGGGGATGTGCAAACAAACCCCTCCAGGTCTGCATTTACTACGGTAACGGCTCCCCTGATATGGCTCCCCTCCTTGGCTTCCGTGTTAACCCGATCTTCTTTCCGGGTTCCAAATCTTCAGCATCCCGATTGGCAGAGACAAGAAGCCGGAAACCGGAAGTGACGAGTTGCAAATATTGATTCGCTAAAATCACAAGGGATTCGGGAGGGTTCGGGTGCAGTGCAGTTAGTCTGGCACCCTGCACAGTGCAGTGAGTGCACACTTTGGGAACTTTAGAGTGGGGGGTGGCACCTCTGCGCCCCCTTATGGATCATCCGCCACTGATTTCCCCTCACTTCCTGTTTTAACTATGGGATGAGATGAGAAACAGGTGGCAAAAAAAAAAAAAAAAAACAGGAGTTTTAACCTATCCCCTTTATCTAAAGGGGATTTTTTGTATAAGAGGGCAATTTTTTTGTATAAGAGGGCAATTGTTTATCAAATCTATCGTTTCAGTATAAAAAAGCAATAAAAAAAGATAGCACATACGTCAAGAAACCAAAATGTTTCATAGGTGATGCTTTAAAACCCTTCACCTTAGGTTCACATCTATGCAGCTGCGGTTGATGCGTTTTTCCAGTGCATTTTGCGTTATTAAACCTGTGTTTTTGATGCGTTTTTGCATGCAGTTTTTGTTATGTGCTTTGCATTTTTTTTTCTTTTTAGCAAACTGTAAAAAGCTGGTTGTTAAGGAGTGGGATGGGAAGCCGGCCACCGTGTCATCAGCTGTCAGAATTGATGGCAATAAAAAAAATCTGGAAAAAAATGGTGTGGGGTCCCCCCAATCTATACCAGGCCCTTATCCGAGCATGAGCAGATCAGGAAAGGGAGGGAATGAGCGAGGGGGGGGGCAGGATCAGGGGGCCCCTTTTCTAAGGGGATTTCTATATTCCAAACAAGCCCCCCCTGCCCGCAGATCCCCACAACCACCGGCCAGGGCTGTGGGGAAGAAGCATTTGTCTCCATCAACATGAGGACAAGGTGCATTGGGGGGGGGGGGCAGGGCCCCCCTGCCTCAAAGGCACCTTCCCCAAAGTTGAGGGCATGTGGCCTGCTATGGTTCAGGAGAGGGGGCTCGTTTGTCCCCTCTCTTTCCTGACCTGCCAGGCTGCATGCTCGGATAAGGGTCTGGTATGGATTTTGGGGGGGCTCCCACACCATTTTTTTAAAATGGCAGGTCAGGAAAGGGAGGGGATTATTGAGCATCCCCCTCCCCTGAACCATACCAGGCCACATGCCCTCAACATAACAATAACCCTGTGATAGTTGCAGCCGGGTGGGTTGGAAGGCGGTATGTCTGTTGAACGCTACTCCTTCAAGTGAATGGCAGACTCACCGCAATAACCCTGTGATGTACGCAGTTGTGGCGCAGAGGGTTGGTAGGGGGCGAGGAGGCCACATATCGCCTCCTCATCGCCTGGCAGTAGATTTGCATGTGAATGGGGGACACACTGCAATATCCCTGCGATGTGGTTGCGGCGTGGTGGGTTGGCAGGCGGTATATCTGTTGAACGCTACTCCTTCAAGTGAATTACAGACTCACTATAATAAACCTGAGATGTGGTTGCGGCATGGTGGGTTGGCAGGCAGTATGTTTGTTGAATGCTACTCCTTCAAGTAAATGGTGGACTCACCACAATAGCCCTGCGATGTGGTTGTGGCGTGGTGGGTTGGCAGGCAGTATGTTTGTTGAATGCTACTCCTTCAAGTAAATGGTGGACTCGCCGCAGTAACCCTGCGATGTGGTTGCGGCGTGGTGGATTGGCAGGCGATATATCTGTTGAACGCTACTACTTCAAGTGAATGGCGGACTTGCCACAATAACCCTGCTATGTGGTTGCAGCGTGGTGGATTGGCAGGCGGTATGTTAGTTGAACGCTATTCCTTCAAGTGAATGGCAGACTCACCGCAATAACCCTGCGATATGGTTTTGCGGCATGGTGGGTTGGAAGGCGGTATGTCTGTTGAACGCTGCTCCTTCAAGTGAATGGTGGACTCCCCGCAATAACCCTGCGATGTGGTTGCGGCGTGGTGGGTTGCCAGGCGGTATATCTGTTGAACGCTACTCCTTCAAGTGAATGGTGGACTCACCTCAATAACCCTGGGATGTGGTTGCGGTGTGGTGGGTTGGCAGGTGGTATATCTGTTGAATGCTCTCCTTCAAGTGAATGGCGGACACGCGGCAATAACCCTGCGATGTGGCTGCAGCGTGGTGGGTTGGCAGGCGGTATGTCTGTTGAACGCTACTCCTTCAAGTGAATGGCGGAGTTGCGGCAATAACTCTGCGATGTGGTTGTGGCGTGGTGGGTTAGCAGGCGATATATCTGTTGAACGCTACTCCTTCAAGTGAATGGCGGACTCGCCGCAATAACCCTGCGATATGGTTGTGGCATGGTGTATTGGCAGGCAGTATGTCTGTTGAACGCTACTCCTTCAAGTGGATGGCGGACTCACCGCAATAATCCTGTGATGTACGCAGTTGTGGCGCAGAGGGTTGGCAGGCGGCGAGGAGGCCACATATCGCCTCCTCATCGCCTGGCAGTAGATTTGCATGTGAATGGGGGACACGCTGCAATATCCCTGCAATGTGGTTGCGGCGTGTTGGGTTGGCAGGCAATATGTCTGTTGAACGCTACTCCTTCAAGTGAATGGCGAACTTGCCGCAATAACCCTGTGATGTGGTTGCTGCGTGGTGGGTTGGCAGGCGGTATGTCTGTTGAATGCTACTCCTTCAAGTGAATGGCGGACTCACCACAATAACCCTGCGATGTGGTTGCTGCATGGTGGGTTGGCAGGCGGTATGTCTGTTGAATGCTACTCCTTCAAGTGAATGGTGGACTTGCTGCAATAACCCTGCGATATGTGGTTCCTGCGTGGTGTGTTGGCAGGCGGTATGTTTGTTGAACGCTACTCCTTCAAGTGAATGGCAGACTTGCCGCAATACCCTGCGATTTGGTTGCAGCGTGGTGGGTTGGCAGGCGGTATGTCTGTTGAATGCTACCCCTTCAAGTAAATGGGGGACACGCTGCAATAACCCTGCGATGTGGTTTTGCGGCATGGTGGGTTGGCAGGCGGTATGTCTGTTAAATGCTACTGCTTCAAGTGAATGGCAGACTTGTCGCAATAACCCTGCAATGTGGTTGTGGGGTGGTGGGTTGGCAGGCGGTATGTCTGTTGAACGCTACTCCTTCAAGTGAATGGCGGACTCACCGCAATAACCCTGTGATGTACGCAGTTGTGGCGCAGAGGGTTGGCAGGCGGCGATGGAGGCCACATATCGCCTCCTCATCGCCTGGCAGTAGATTTGCATGTGAATGGGGGACACGCTGCAATATCCCTGTGATGTGGTTGCGGCATGTTGGGTTGGCAGGCAGTATGTCTGTTGAATGCTACTCCTTCAAGTGAATGGCGAACTTGCCGCAATAACCCTGTGATGTGGTTGCTGCGTGTTGGGTTGGGAGGCGGTAAGTCTGTTGAACGCTATTCCTTCAAGTGAATGGCGGACTCACCACAATAGCCCTGCGATGTGGTTTTGCGGCCTGGTGGGTTGGCAGGCGGTATGTCTGTTGAACACTACTCCTTCAAGTGAATGGCGGACACGCGGCAATAACCCTGCGATGTGGTTGCGGCGTGGTGGGTTGGCAGGCGGTATGTCTGTTGAACGCTCTCCTTGAAGTGAATGGCGGACACGCGGCAATAACCCTGCGATGTGGTTGCGGCGTGTTGGGTTGGCAGGCAGTCTATCTGTTAAACGCTACTCTTTCAAGTGAATGGCCGACTCGCCGCAATAACCCTGCGATGTGGTTGCTGTGTGGTGGGTTGGCAGGCAGTATGTCTGTTGAACGCTCTCCTTCAAGTGAATGGCGGACTCACCGCAATACCCTGCGATGTACGCAGTTGTGGCGTGGTGGTTTGGCAGGAGGCCACATATCGCCTGGCAGTAAATTTGCACATGCAAACAGGCCCGATATAAAAAAATACAACATTTCTAATAAGAAATAGGGAGAAATAGAGAGATTTTCCTGTGAAATTGGCGATTTTTACGTTGGCGAGCGGCGGCTGAGGTGGGAAATCTTGGTTACACCTATTAGGCTACTCAGGTAACATTTGTTTGTACTTTTTTTTTAATTTTCTTTATTTCATTTTATTATATTTTCTGATAATTTAATGAGGGGGTGTATGTAGGACAGTTAACCTTTATTATTGGCCATTTATGTATCATTTATTAGGCGATGGAGCTGTATTAATCATCATATTAATAATGTATAGCGTGATTTTATGATTTGTGATATTATAGACGGTATACAGGAATATAAAATTAATAGCTGTATCAATATATACACATCCATTCAATTCTAGATTCCTGTCAGGATCAGGGAGGCGCGCTCATTGCTCCGCTGAGCCGTCAATCACCGCTCAGGTAACCAATCACCGCTGGCGTTCACCTTGCCAGCCAAGAGAGACCCCGCCCCAAATATGCTGCGGCTTGGGGCGAGCAGCTGAGAGGGCGGGGCGTGCCCTCTGGTTCCGGCACATGTTCCCTCCGATTGGCTGGCCGGTGCGCGCGGCCGTCCAAAAGCAGCGTGGAAAAGGAGGAAAGGGGGCGTGGCCTGAGAGCGCCGTGAATAATTTATAGGGATCACGCGACCCCGCCTCTCCACCCCCCCCTCTTCCAGTCCCCTCCCATTTCTCCTCAGCACCTCGGACAGCAGCCTGAAGAGCTCGCAGAGCGGCGGGGGGAGCCGGAGAGGGGAGAGGCTGGAGAGAGAGAGAAGAGCCGAGCCTGAGCTGTCATCCCCGGACCACACCGATACAGGGACCACCGCTACCAGACACAGGAGAAGGAAGGGGGTGCTGTGCCTAGGGGGTCTGCTGCACTACTGAGGAGAGACTGGGGCAACTGCTGTCCTTCTGAGGAGAGACTGGGGCAACTGCTGCCTTTCCTGGGGGGTCTGCTGCACTACTGAGGAGAGACTGGGGCAACTGCTGTCCTTCTAGGGGGTCTGCTTCAATACTGAGGGGGTGACTGGGGCAACTGCTGCCCTTCTAGGGGGTCTGCTTCACTACTGAGGGGGTGACTGGGGCAACTGCTGTCCTTCCTGGGGGGTCTGCTGCACTACTGAGGGGAGACTGGGGCAACTGCTGTCCTTCCTGGGGGGTCTGCTGCACTACTGAGGGGAGACTGGGGCAACTGCTGTCCTTCCTAGGGGGGTCTGCTTCACTACTGAGGAGAGACTGGGGCAACTGCTGTCCTTCTAGGGGGTCTGCTTCACTACTGAGGGGGTGACTGGGGCAACTGCTGTCCTTCCTGGGGGGTCTGCTGCACTACTGAGGGGAGACTGGGGCAACTGCTGTCCTTCTAGGGGGTCTGCTTCACTACTGAGGGGGTGACTGGGGCAACTGCTGTCCTTCCTGGGGGGTCTGCTGCACTACTGAGGGGAGACTGGGGCAACTGCTGTCCTTCCTAGGGGGGTCTGCTTCACTACTGAAGGGAGACTGGGGCAACTGCTGTCCTTCCTAGGGGGGTCTGCTTCACTACTGAGGGGAGACTGGGGCAACTGCTGTCCTTCCTAGGGGGTCTGCTGCAACTGAGGGGTGACTGGGGCAACTGCTGCCTTACCTAGGGGGTCTGCTGCACTACTGAAAGGAGACTGGGGCAACTGCTGTCTTAGGGGGTCTGCTGCACTACTGAGGAGAGACTGGGGCAACTGCTGCCCTTCCTGGGGGGTCTGCTGTACTACTGGGGGTGACTGGAGTAACTTCTTTCCTTCCTGGGGGTTCTGCTTCTCTACTAAGACTGGGGTAATTGCTGCTCTTCCTGGGGGTCTGCTTCTCTAGTAAGGGTAGACTGGGGTAATTGCTGCTCTTCCTGGGGGGGTCTAAATCACTAGTAAGAGGGGACTGGGGAATGTGCTTCTGTCCCTTGAGGGTCTTCTGTACTACTGAGGGGACGGGGGGAGGACTGCTGCCCTTTCTGGGGGGGTCTGCTGTGTTAATGAGAGTAGACAGGGGGATCGGCTTCACTACTGGGGGAACTGCTGCCTTTCTTGGGGGGTGGGCTGAAAGCGACCTAGGGGGTCCATCTTATTACTGAGGGTAACTGGGGGAGGGGGACTGCTGCCCTTCCTGGGGGTCTGCTGCATTACTGTGAGGGATCCAGAGCCATCTGTAGAGAAATAGAAGGAATCTGGGCCTGTCCTGAGTGGGCTGCTGCACTACAAGAGAGGGGTCTGTACCGTCCCAAGGAAGCTGCTGCACTTCAGAGGAGACTGTTGGATCAGCTTCTATCCCAGGGCTCCTGGCCCCCCCCTCAAAGGCACTAGACTTGGCTTGCTATCACCTGCCGGCTTCCTGTAGCTCATCCCTTGGTTTATGGATCGCTCCCGAGTGCTCTGATCTGCGCTTTCAGTCATTGGATTCCGTACTGAACTGTGGACTGCTGTAAAAAAAAAAAAAGACGTTAAGCGTTCTCCTCCTTGTCTCCTGAACCTTCCTGAAGGATCTAGTGGGCTGCTGCTGGACTTGCTCTTGGTTCCTGGATCACTGCTGAGTGTTCTGGTCTCTGCTCCTGGGCTTTGAGGACTGATTGCTGAATTTATCATCATCCTGAACCCCCCCCCCCCCATATACCAGCTCCTGGTCTCTGGGTCATCATTGAGGAGCTCCTGGTCTCTGGGTCATCATTGAGGAGCTCCTGGTCTCTGGGCCAGCATTGAGGAGCTCCTGGTCTCTGGGCCAGCATTGAGGAGTTCCTGGTCTCTGCTCCGGGCTTTGAGGACTGATTGCCGAATTTATCATTATCCTGAACCCCCCATATACCAGCTCCTGGTCTCTGGGTCAGCATTGAGGAGCTCCTGGTCTCTGGGCCAGCATTGAGGAGCTCCTGGTCTCTGCTCCGGGGCTTTGAAGACTGATTGCCGAATTTATCATTATCCTGAACCCCCCATATACCAGCTCCTGGTCTCTGGGTCAGCATTGAGGAGCTCCTGGTCTCTGGGCCAGCATTGAGGAGCTCCTGGTCTCTGGGACAGCATTGAGGAGCTCCTGATTTCTGGGACAACATTGAGGAGCTCCTGGTCTCTGGGACAGCATTGAGAAGCTCCTGGTCTCTGGAACAACATTGAGGAGCTCCTGGTCTCTGCTCCGGGGCTTTGAGGACTGATTGCCGAATTTATCATCATCCTGAACCCCCCTCCCCATATATACCAGCTCCTGGTCTCTGGGCCAGCATTGAGGAGTTTCTGGTCTCTGGGACAACATTGAGGAGCTCTTGGTCTTTGAGCCAGCATATTGAGGACCTCCTGGTTTCTGAGCCAGCATTGAGGAGCTCCTGGTCTCTGCTCCTGGGCTTTGAGGACTGATTGCCGAATTTATCATCATCCTGAACCCCCCCTCCTCCCCATATACCAGCTCCTGGTCTCTGAGCCAGCATTGAGGAGCTCCTGGTCTCTGCTCCTGGGCTTTGAGGACTGATTGCCGAATTTATCATCATCCTGAACCCCCCCTCCTCCCCATATACCAGCTCCTGGTCTCTGAGCCAGCATTGAGGAGCTCCTGGTTTCTGGGCTAACATCGAATTTTAGATACTGGACTCCTGTATAAGAGATCAGGGGACCTCTACCAAGGGACTTGTTGGTGCCGGACTTCTATAGATCTGCTCTTGATCTCTGGTATTCTGTGCTCAGTATCAGCTGCTTGGTTCCTGTATAGGACCTCCTGGTCTCTGGATCAGCAATCTGGTGCTGCTGGACCACTTTATTATATCTGCTGCTTTCTCATCCATCAGTAGAGACTCTGGACTATTCTCTGTTTCAGCCGAAGACATTAGAAGACCGGCTGCAAAAGCTAATTAATTGGTGAATAGGTTTTGAACCCCCTCTCCCTCCCATAGCAGGTGCTGGACACTCAGGAGGCTGAAGGACCTCTTCCAGCCCTAAAGAGCTGCTGCAGAGGACGCCAGAGGGTCAGGAGCTGTCCATAGGACTCGGTCCTGAATTCCTGCTGCTCTTGGCCTCTCCAATTCATTTTCCAGGGCTCCGGACTGTTGCTGTGC
The DNA here is from genome assembly GCF_965119305.1 of Pelophylax lessonae. Classification (NCBI taxonomy): domain Eukaryota; kingdom Metazoa; phylum Chordata; class Amphibia; order Anura; family Ranidae; genus Pelophylax; species Pelophylax lessonae. The sequence goes on from NC_138769.1 coordinate 15,343,672, forward strand.
ATATCAGGAGATCTGTAGTAGGTCTTCATTAGAAGATCTAGTCTGTGCTCAGTCACCGAATTCCCCCCCCCCCCCCCCATTGAGAAATCTATTACAGATTCATCATTAACGATTTAAGGGCTGCTTCTTCTAGAGCATGCTGACGCATCGAATGCAGTCCCCAGCTAGAAACGCTCTTCCTTTTAGAACAATGGGGAATCAGGTTTTATTTTGCCCAGCAGCCACTATAAGCAGGAACGCTAGACTCTTTTAAATGGTAACAGGGGTGGGGGGGTGTGTGGTGGGTCAGATCACAGTGAGAGGGGGGAGGGAGGGGGGGGGTCTGGTGTGTAGAATAATATATTGAGTTGTCCAGCTCCAGACTACTCCTGTTCAGTTGGCTAGCGCCCTCTTGGCATTTAGAGATCTGGTTCGGAGAGAAGGGGGGGCGGGGGGGTTATAGGCCATGCGTGGAGTTCAACGCTTTACGGCGCCCCGAAGCAGTTTACGCTGAAAACATTTAAGGGATTTAAATGAACATTTCCACAAGTTTTGGATGCAAGGATGGAAGAAAAGCCAATAATGGGATAAATAGTGCGAGGAAGATACGGGTGTCAGAGAATAGAATATTTCTTCTGCTGTAATAGATAGAGGACCTATTAATATTTATCATTTTATTGATACAAAATGACAACAAAATACTGGAATATTCAACGCCTATAGATGCTGGGCTTTCCTGAAAGGACTTGGGCTGGAACCCGGTATACGGAAGCATTATATACACGCGTTCTCTGAGAAGGTGGGATAAGCGAGAAAGCCAGGACGGTATTCACCAGCAATTCACCCATAGACTCCGGATCTTTATATAGGACTTCCGCGTCTAATCTTTCTTCATCCATAGAACTGTATTTTTATTCTCCATATTACAACACCAAAACTGACTCAACAATGGTTTCTTTCAATCACACATAATTTTGCTTTTTATTTTTTGCGTGCCTTTTTTTTCTCTGTAGTCATTTGGAATTGACTTCCATTTTTTTCCTCGAGGGAATGCACATTGGGGCTCAGCTTACGAGGATGAAGAAGATCTTCAAAGTTTTGGACGGTTTTACTGCCTCGTCGCCGGTAGGCGGAGGTGCTGGAGTTGGAGGCGGCGGCGGACCAGGGGGGGGTTGTTCGCTTTATCCGTCTGGATCGCTTGGATCTGTCCTGTCCCCCAGAGAAACGGAAATACCGGAGAGCCTGACCTCCGAGCAGTTCCAAGTCTGCAAGGTAAAACAACTTTTATCTTTCAGAAAGCGATTGTTATTACAAATTGTGGGAAGGGAGGGAGGGGGGGGGGGTTTGATTGACTAAAACTGTAGAGTGCAAAATCTGGTGCAGCTGTGCATAGAAACCAATCAGCTTCCAGGTTTTTTTTTTGTTAATTTATTTGTTTCCATGAAAGGGACCCCGCCTGCTTCTGCGTGTTGAGGTCAGTCCTTTGCAATTTTATTTTTTACACAGCAAGGCTGAGGCCCCGTTCACACTGGGGCGATCCGACTTGCCGGGGCGACCTCATAGGTCGCGGCGCGCTGCTTGCACCGCGACCTCGGAGCGGCCGGCACAGACTTCATAACATTGGACCCTTTTTCTAAGTCGGAGCGACTTGTGTCGCTCCTATTAGAACGGGTCCATAGCTTCTCTATGGCGAGCGACCTGTCAGGCGACCAGGTCGCCTGACAGGTCGCCCCAGTGTGAACGGGGACTAAGGGTCCATTCACACTAACGCGACTTGTCGGGTGACTTGGTCGCCTGACAAGTCGCGGTCGGTCGCTCGCCATTGAATAGTACAGGACCCGTTCTAATAGGAGCGACACAAGTCGCTCTGACTTAGGAAAAGGGTCCTGTACTACTTTGGGGCGACTTGCATTGACTTCAATTATATGAAGTCCCTGCAAGTCGCGCCGAGGTCGCGGTGCACTCGACTTCACAGGTCGCCCCAGCAAGTCGCGTCGCGCCAGTCTGAATGGGCGCTTATTTTTAGAAATCTGACTTATTTTAGTCTATGCTTAAATTTTTCTTTTAACCACCTACCGACCGGCCGCCCTCCGCAGTTATACTTATTTATTATTATTTCAGGTACTTATATAGCGCTGTCAATTTACGCAGCGCTTTACATATACATTGTACATTCACATCAGTCCCTGCCCTCAAGGAGCTTACAATCTAAGGTCCCTAACTCACATTCATACATAGTAGGGCAATTTTTTTTTTTTTTTTTTTTTTATATACAGGATCCAATTAACCTACCAGCATGTCTTTGGAGTGTGGGAGGAAACCGGAGTGCCCGGAGGAAACCCACGCAGGCACAGGGAGAACATGCAAACTTCAGGCAGGTAGTGTCCAGGCAGCATGTCTTTGAAGTGTGGGAGGAAACCGGAGTGCCCGGAGGAAACCCACGCAGGCACAGGGAGAACATGCACACTCCAGGCAGGTAGTGTCATGGTTGGGATTCGAACCAGCGACCCTCTTGCTGCTAGGTGAAAGTGCTAACCACTACACCACTGTGCCGCCCCTGCGACAGGGTGGCCCTTCTGTGCGAACCGACGTAGGTATACGTCGGTCGCGCGCCTACAGCTAGGGGGCGAGCTCACTCCCGCCCCCCCCACTCTCAGCGGGGACTTCGGTGCACGGGTCAGGCGGCTCCAATTGCTGCCTGACACCTGCGATCGTTCCCCGCTGAGAGAGAACGGTCAGCTGTTGTAAACACAGCCAACCTTTCTTCTCTCTAGAATGATCACAGAGCTCGCTCCCGCCCCCACTCTCAGCGGGGACTTCGGTGCAGGGGTCAGGCGGCTCCAATTGCCCCAAAAGAAATTTGTGGTGCTTGGCACCTTACTCCTGCTCTCAGAAAGAGGGCTCCCAGACTACTCCTGTCACGGGACTCATACTTGGAATCCCCAATGGCTAGACCTTGCTGCCTTCTACGACCGGGGTGGTCAACATAACAATGCAAACAAAAACACAAAGAAAGGGCGCACCAGCCTAGCGCATTATCCTCAATAAGGCCTTTATTAATTACAAAATAAAAGATGTCTACTCACAAACGGGTGATGTAAACCAGCATAACAGATTCAAACAGCGAAGTCCATGATTACAGAGTCCACAGTTTCAGTTTTTTTATTTTTCTAACGCATTTCGAGGCCTTGCCTCTTCCTCAGAGCCTCGGGGCTCTGAGGAAGAGGCGAGGCCTCGAAACACGTTAGCCAACATTAAAAACTGAAACCGTGGACTCTGTTATCATGGACTTCGCTGTTTGAATCTGTTATGCTGGTTTACATCACCCGTTTATGAGTAGACATCTTTTATTTTGTAATTAATAAAGGCCTTATTGAGGAGAATGCGCTAGGCTGGTGCGCCCTTTCTTTGTGTTTTTGTTTGCAGGGCTCCAATTGCCGCCTGACACCCGCGATCGTTCCCCCGCTGAGAGAGAAGGACGGTCAGCTGTTGTAAACACAGCCGACCGTTCTCTCTAGAATGATCACAGAGCTCCTGTGATCCTTCTATATAGGAACACGTCTCTATGGTCATTTCACAAGCCCAACCCCCACACAGTTAGAATCACTCCCCTAGGTACACATTCAACCCTTTGATCACCCACTGGCTTAAACCCTTCCCTGCCAGTGTCATTATTACAGTAACAGTGCATATTTTTAGCACTGATTACTGTAGTAATGTCACTGCCCCCCCCCCCCAAAAGTGTCAAAAATGTCAGTTAGGGGTCCGATCTGTCCGCCGCAATGTCGCAGTCCCGATAAAAATCACTGATTGCCACCATAAGGCTACGTTCACATCTTGGCGTTGCTATTACAGGCGTTTTTATGGGTGTTTTTTCAGGCGTTTTACAGGCGTTTTTTTGTGCAGGCGTTTTTAGATAGATTGTAATCTGCCCAAAAAGAAGCTCATGTACTTTTTTGAGCGTTGGGCGTTTTGCTCACAGCGTCAAAACGCTCAGATGTGAACAGGGGCCATTGAAATGAATAGGATTTGTCTTGTTGGGCGTTTTGAGAGCTGATCCTAGAGCAGAAAAACTCCCCAAAAACGCCCCAAAAACGCCTAGATGTGAACGGAGCCTAACTTGTAAAAAAAAAGAAATAAAACAATAAAAATGACATAAATCTTTCCCATAGTTTGTAGACACAATAACTTTTGCGCAAACCAATCAAAATAGACTTATTGCGATTTTTTTTTTTAGCAGAAAATAAATTGGCCTAAAATGTTAAAAAATTTGGATTTTTAAATTTTTTTGGGGGGGGGAATGTTATATAGCAGAATGTGAAATATATTGTTTTTTTTTTTTTTTTCAGAATTGTCGCTCTATTTTTGTTTATAGCGCAAAAAATAGAGGTGATCAAATACCACCAAAAGAAAGCTCTATTTGTTGGAAAAAAAAGGACATTCATTTTATTTGGGTACAGCGTCGCACGACTGCGCAATTGTCTGCTAAAGTAACGCAGTGCCGAATTGCAAAATATGGCCTGGTCATTAACCACTTGCCGACTGCCTAACGCCGATCTACGTCGGCAGTCAGCCCCTCACAGGCAAAGTGACGTAGGGCTACGTCACTAGCTTGTGAGGGTCTAGGGAGCAAGCGCGCGCCCCCAGAGGCGCGCTCCCGCTCCCGCGTGGTCACGGACCCACCCGCGCGTGTGACCGGCGGACCCGATGTCCGCCGGTCACTCGGCGATCGGCGGGGGAGAGGGAGAATGTCAGGCAGCTTGTGTAAACAAGCCACCTGTCATTCTCCTTGCTGTTAGGATACTGATCACTCGGATCTAGTATGTAGATCCGTTGATCAGTGTCCATACAGCTCAAGCCCCAGCCAATCACAGTAGAAAGCACGCCCCTAGGGATACACACAGCCCCTCCCTCCCAAATAAAGGTAACCCCTTCACTACCAGTGTATTTTTACAGTAACAGTGCATATATATAGCACTGATTACTGTAGAAATGTCACTGGTAACCCCAAAAGTGTCAAAAATGTCAGTCAAGGGTCCGATCTGTCCGCCCCAATGTCGCAGTACCGCAAAAAAAATCGCAGATCGCCGCCATTACACGTTAAAAAAAAAACAACAAAAATGACAGAAATCTTTCCCTTTGTTAGTAAACGCGATAACTTTTGCTCAAACCAATCAAAATACGCTTTTTGCGATTTTTTTTTTTTACCAAACCTAGGCAGCATCAAACAAATTGGCCGAAAAAGTAAAAAAATTTTGATTTTTAAATTTTTTTTTGGGGAATTTCATATAAAAAAATGTGAAAAATATTGCTATTTTTGCAAAATTGACGCTCTTTTTTTGTTTATAGCGCGTGATCAAAAAATCGCACAGGTGATCAAATACCACCAAAAGAAAGCTCTGTTTGTGGGAAAAAGAGGACGCCAAATTCGTTTAGGTACAGCGTCACACGACCGCGCAATTGTCCGTTAAAGTCACGCAGTGCCGAATCGCAAAATACCCCCTGGTCGGAATGGGGGTAAAATCTTTCGGGGCTTAAGTGGTTAAGCGGGACTTCCAGTCCAGAAGTGGTTAAAGAGGTTGTAAACCCCCCCCCCCCCCAAAAAAAAAAAAAGGTTATAAACCCCAAAAAAACAGAACAAAAAACCCTGTAAGACGAAGGCATAATGAGCTATTGTGCATCGCATACTAGCTCATTATGAAATACTTGCCTTAGAACGAAGCCCCCGCAGTGCCGCCCACTCACCAGTGACATGGCCAACATGTCCGGCCGTCCTGCTTCCTGGTTCGCGTCCTCTGGCCATCTGATTGGCCGGAGGCGCGATGACGTTACTCCCGCGCATTCCCGCGGGAGCCGCCGTTCGCGGCACAGGGCTCTGAAGGAACGGCACAGGTGGCTGTTCCTTCAGAACGCATGCGCCAATGATGTCATCGGCTGCATGAAATGTAAATATATCCTAAACGGTGCAAGTTTAGGAGATATTTATAGTACCGATAGGTAAGCCTTATTAAAGACCCACCTATAGGTACAAGTTATAAGAAAGGATTTACAACCTCTTTAACTACCTCAATACCGGGCACTTTCACCCCCTTCCTTCCCAGACCAATTTTCAGCTTTTAGCGCTGTTGCAATTTGAATGACAATTGCGCGGTCATGCAACGCTGTACCTAAACCACATTTGTGTCATTTTTTTCCCCACAAATAGAGCTTTCTTTTGGTGGTATTTGATCACCGTCAGGTTTTTTCTTTTTTGGTGCACAAATAAAAAAAGACTGAAAAGTTTGAAAAAAAAAAAAAGTTTTTTTGTTTAGGTTATAAAATTTTGTAAAATAGATATGTTTTTTCCTGCACTGATGAGCACTGATGATGCCGCACTTACAGGCACTGATGAGGAGACACTGATGGGGTGGCACTGATGGGGTGGCACTGATATGCAGCACTGATGGGCACTGATAGGTAGCACTGATATGCAGCACTGATGGGCACTGATATGTGGCACTGATAGATAGCACTGATATGCAGCATTGGTGGGCACTGATAGGCAGCGCTGATGGGCACTGATGGGCACTGATAGGTGGCACTGTTGGGCGGCAATGATCGGCACTGATGGGGGGCACTGATCGGCACTGATGGGGGGCACTGATGGGCACTGATAGGCGGCACTGGTGGGCAGTAATGGGCACTGGTGGGCAGCACTGATAGATGGCAATAACGGCACTGGTGGGCAGCACTGATAGATGGCATTGGTGGGCAACACTGATAGGGAGGGCACTGGGGGGCTCTCTGAGCCCTGCTTGCCATCCCTGGTGACCATGGTGGGCATCCCTGGTGGTCATGGATGGGCATCCCTGGTGGCTTAGTGGCACCCCTCCCCCCCCCAAGGCTGTAATGGTAATCAATCATCTGATTACCAGCACAGACCCCCCCTGTGATCAGTGAGTAATTAGAAATACTCACTGATCCCCCCCAGCAGCAGCACCGATCCTCTTCTCTTCTCCTCACTGACAGGATCTGTCAGGAGGAGAAGAGATCGAAGCCGTTACAACGGCTCTATTTACATTACATGACGGCTGTGATTGGACACATCCGTCATGTGATCAGGAGGGCCAATCACAGGGCCCTTCTGCCGAATGATGTTGCTCTGTGTGTCCGAGGGACACAGGCACATCGAGATCGCGCCGCTGCGCGTCCCCGCGGCGGCGCGATCTCTCTCCTTCTGAAGGACGTTCCGGAACGTCCATTCAGAAGGACGAGACTCCCACCCGGCCGTATATTTACAATGGCCCGGGTGGGAGGTGGTTAAAGCTGATATTCTGTAAATATTTGTTTCTTAACCCCTTCCCTATGACCACCTCCAGGCCCCGTAAAGGAGAAGTACAGCCAAAGCTCGCTTGGATGTACTTCTGTGCTTCACAGGAGTGAATCCCGCTGTCTGCTGACTTCACAGAGCTGGGCCAGGCTGGGGCAAGATTGCGACAATAAAGTCGGGATCCGCCCACCACCCTGGACCGGCGCCTGGATCAGCCTCTCAGTGAGCGGCTGAGGGCCTAAGCCAGTGATGGGGAACCTTGGCACCCCAGATGTTTTGGAACTACATCTCCCATGGTGCTCAACCACACTGCATTATGGGAAATGTAGTTCCAAAACATCTGGGGTGTCAAGGTTCTCCATCACTGGCCTAAGCTGTCTGCTCCTGCTCCCTCCACAGCCCAGCACTCCAGTGAGCATGAGGGGGGGGGGGGGCAGAGCAGAGAGCCGGTGACTGACAGTCAACGGCTTTCTGCTTACGGAGCTCTGAGATAACCAAGCGATTAGCAGTCGTCGATCGCTCAGTTCTTATTCTTGGATCCAGCGGGGGACAGATGATGCATCGGAAAAAAAGCCGAACTTGTCTTTTAGGAGTTCTAAAAGCTGTGAGACGGGCATTCGGGTCATGTGACCGCTGTGATTGGCCACTGAGAGGCTGCATATATGCCTACAGCCAGCGCCAAGGGGTTAAATACAGTTGCTAAGTATCATTGTAAGTTCCGCAATGCAAGTTGACACCAACTTGTGTAAGCTTTGCCCCAAATATGCATGCCTTAGGCCCCTTTCACACTTATGTGGCTTAAAAGTCACGCGATTTTGCAGTGATTTTTTTTTTTTTGCCTGACGCAATTTTGACTGGACTTGAAGCTATGTCTGTGGACCTCAAAACACAATAAAATCGGCCCAAAGTAGTGCGGGGACTACTTTGAAGTCGTTGCGACTTGACGTCGCACAGATATGAACGGTACTCACTGGAAATCATGAAGTACGACTTGTCATGCAGTCCCAAATCGCAGGACAAGTCGCACAAATGTGAAAGGGGCCTTAGGGTTTGTATACATGGGCTTACTATAGCGTATGCTCATGTGAGAGCCGTGATTGCCCACATTGGGATGCACAGGTGTTCCATGCATTCCCTTTGCAGGCAGTCCCCATTCAAGTCAGTTGGGATGGCTGCTCCCAATTTGATAGTCATGTGGGTGGGTGCCCCAAACGCAGACAGTGTGCGCTCGGGGCCGAGTGCCCCCCTAGAGCAAGTAGCTTGCTTTGGGTGCACCCAAGCAGGCTCGCTCCTGAGCCGTGGTCCATTCACACACAAATGCAAACTGAGGAATCCAATCAGATTTTAGGGCTTTATTTATTGAGCAGATTGCAGCCGAGTAAGTAAGTGGTGAGTAGGGATTTAAAGCTGAATGTTTGATGTCCCTTTAAATAGTAAAATTGGGCCAAGCTGGCCTAAATGAACTATTACCTGCACTAACAAGTGCGCTTGCTGGGCGTACTGAATTAACTGTATGTACCTCAGCAATATAGAGTCAGCTCTGTGGGCAGGGACTTCCCGCTCCACTCCCGGAAAACAAAATGGACTCAGGCTGGCCGCTGATTAGCCATTCACGAGAATCTTTGTATACCCATGAAGGGGGGAGTCAAATTCCCCCGAAACGCGTTGACTTGATGTGCATGTTTACACTTACAGTACACGCTTTTTGAACCATACATCAAAAAGTTGTATTTTTTCTTCTTCTTTCCTACTAAAGTCTGATTGGCTGAGATAGTGACATGATACACCCGCCTCTTCGCCGATCGGAGGAAGCTTTGTATTTATTCATGGAATGCAAAGCTTTCTCTGAATGGCTGATCAGCCAAACTCAGTTTTGTTCAGGGATCGGGACGGGAAGGCCTCATCGCCTAGTGGAATTACAGCGCTGAGGTTTCATACAGGGCGCCCAACAAGCGCAGCTGTTAGTGGGGTAAATAGTTCATTTGAGCCAGCTTGGACATTAAATGTGGAATTAGGCTTTAACACACACACAGACAGACACACACACACAGACACACAGACACACACACACAGACACACAGACACACACACAGACACACAGACACACACACAGACACACACACACAGACACACAGACACACAGACACACACACACAGACACACACACACAGACACACAGACACACACACAGACACACACACAGACACACACACAGACACACACACAGACACACACACAGACACACAGACACACAGACACACACACACAGACACAGACACACACACACACAGACACACACACAGACACACACACACACACACAGACACACACACAGACACACAGACACACACACACACACACACACACACAGACACACACACAGACACACAGACACACACAGACACACACACAGACACACACAGACACACACACAGACACACACACACACACACACAGACACACACACAGACACACACAGACACACACACAGACACACACAGACACACACACAGACACACAGACACACACAGACACACACACACACACACAGACACACACAGACACACATACACAGACACACACACACACAGACAGACACACACAGACACACACAGACACACACACACAGACACACACACAGACACACACACACAGACACACAGACACACACACACAGACACACAGACACACACACAGACACAGACACACACACAGACACACACACAGACACACACACACAGACACACACACACACACACACACACACACAGACACAGACACACACACACACACACACAGACACACACACACACACAGAGACACACACACACACACACAGACACACACACAGACACACAGACACACACACACACACACAGACACACACACAGACACACAGACACACACACAGACACACACACACACACACACAGACACACACACAGACACACACAGACACACACACAGACACACACACACAGACACACACACAGACACACAGACACACACAGACACACACACACACACACACACACAGACACACAGACACACACACAGACAGACACACACAGACACACACAGACACACACACACAGACACACACACAGACAGACAGACAGACAAACACACACAGACAGACACACACAGACACACACACACAGACACACACAGACACACATACACAGACACACACAGACACACACACACAGACACACACAGACACACATACACAGACACACACAGACAGACACACACAGACACACACACACACACACACACACACACACAGAAACACACACAGACAGACAGACACAAACACACACAGACAGACAGACAGAAACACACACAGACACACACAGGCACACACAGAGACAGACAGACAGACACACACACACACAGAGACACACACACAGACACACACACACACAGAGACACACACACAGACACACACACAGACAGAGACACACACACAGACACACACACACACATTGATGCGCTCTTGCTGCGTTTTCAATGGGTGGTGCGTTTTTGGTGCAGTTTTTTTTGACTGACCAAAAAAAGCAGCAAGCAGGATTTTTAACACAATGAAAGTGCAACAGACTAATGTGAAAACATACATCGAATTTAAAGGGATACATTTTTCTTGAGCTTTTACTGCGCTAAAGGTGCCAATAATGACCGACAATAAATTCATATTCAATTCAATCATTATAATAATAAAAAAGTCAAACATGATACAATTCTATATAAAAATATATCTATTTTTTAAAAACTTTCGGTTTTCGGCCAAGCGCATCCTGCAGTTTTCGGTTTCGGCACCAAAATTTCCATTGGGTGCCCCTCTACTTTACACAGTATTGCAGGAATCGCAGACTATGGGAAGTGTGTCTGAACATAGACCACAAGTAATAGTCACAGTTTGGTTTAGGTGATCTACACCAAAATTATAAAGGGTCTCCAACACTTCCAAAAGGCTGCACAATAGCAGCAACTTTTCATGAGTATGAAGGTGTACAACATTGAATTAGACAGGCCATTCATAGACTGTAATGCACCTCAGCACCTCAAATCTTCATTCCTGTTGTGTTTTATTGTAACGCACACTAAAGAGAAAGTGGGAGTTCATTTATCCCCATGATTGGTGTCAGTGGCAGTAAAAATAACCCCCGGCATTGGTGTCAGGGCCTTAATAATATCACCCAGCATTGGTGGCAATGGATGCAATAATAACCCCCAGAATTGATATCAGTGGCCACACTAATAACCCCCAGCATTGTGGTCACTGATATCAATAATAACCCCCAGAATTGATATCAGTGGCCACACTAATAACCCCCAGCATTGATATCAGTGACCACAATAATAACCCCCAGCATTGATATCAGTGGCCACAATAATAACCCCCAGCATTGATATCAGTGACCACAATAATAACCCCCAGCATTGATATCAGTGGCCACAATAATAACCCCCCCAGCATTGATATCAGTGACTGCAATAATAACCCCCAGCATTGATATCAGTGACCACAATAATAACCCACAGCATTGATATCAGTGACCACAATAATAACCCCCAGCATTGATATCAGTGGCCACAATAATAACCCCCAGCATTGATATCAGTGACCACAATAATAACCCCCAGCATTGATATCAGTGGCCACAATAATAATCCCCCCAGCATTGATATCAGCGACTGCAATAATAACCCCCAGCATTGATATCAGTGACCACAATAATAACCCACAGCATTGATATCAGTGACCACAATAATAACCCCCAGCATTGATATCAGTGGCCACAATAATAACCCCCAGCATTGATATCAGTGGCCACAATAATAATCCCCCCAGCATTGATATCAGCGACTGCAATAATAACCCCCAGCATTGATATCAGTGACCACAATAATAACCCCCAGCATTGATATCAGCATCTGCAATAATAACCCCCAGCATTGATATCAGTGACCACAATTAGGGCTCGGCGATATGGCTGAAAACTGTATCACGATATCAGTGTTTCATATCGGTCGATATCGATATATATTGATATTTTTTATTACCCATTTAAAATAAGGACCCTAGGGTTAGAATGCAGGGCGGCGGGCATGGTGCAGGAGAATGCAGGGTACTGGCATGGTGCAGGAGAATGCAGGGTGACTGGCATGGTGCAGGAGAATGCAGGGTGACTGGCATGGTGCAGGAGAATGCAGGGTGGCTGGCATGGTGCAGGAGAATGCAGGGTGACTGGCATGGTACAAGAGGATCCGGGGTTGTGGCTTGGGGGTCCAGCCAGTTCTTATTACAGTTCTTGAAAGTACTTTATGCTGCCTTGTGCAGCCAGCCCCCACACCCTGGGGGTCCAGCCAGTTCTTAATTGTTACAGTTCTTGAAACTAGTACGTTTTTATGCTGCCTTGTGCAGCCAGCCCCCACACCCTGGGGGTCCAGCCAGTTCGTAGTCCGCCGCACAGTAACCACCTAACTCCCCACTGAGTAACGGACCACCGCCTTGCGCCGCGCTGTGATGATCGGTACAGAGAACTCCCCCGGCCTGGATGTGACGTCAGTCAGCTGCCGGGAGAGGAAGCGGGCGGTGCGTCTGTACAGGCCAGGGGCTGTGATAGGATAGGTACTATCCTATCACAGCCCCTGGCCAGTACGCACCGCCCGCTTCCTCTCCCGGCAGCTGACTGAAGTCACATCCAGGCCGGGGGAGTTCTCTGTACCGATCATCACAGCGCGCCCGCAGCTGACGTCACATCCAGGCGCGGCGCGAGGCGGTGGTCCGTTACTGGGTGGGGAGTTAGGTGGTTACTGTGCGGCGGACTACGAACTGGCTGGACCCCCAGGGCATAAAAAGTACTTTCAAGTATCGAACCGGTTATCGTTATTGATATCGAAAACGGTACTATCGCGATATATATCGATATCGCATTATCGCCCAGCCCTAACCACAATAATAACCCCCAGCATTGATATCAGTGACCACAATAATAACCCCCAGCATTGATATCAGTGGCCACAATAATAACCCCCAGCATTGATATCGGTGGCCACAATAATAACCCCCAGCATTGATATCAGCAGCTGCAATAATAACCCCCAGCATTGATATCAGCGGCTGCAATAATAACCCCCAGCATTGATATCAGTGACCACAATAATAACCCCCAGCATTGATATCAGTGACCTCAATAATAACCCCCAGCATTGATATCAGTGACCACAATAATAACCCCCAGCATTGATATCAGTGGCTGCAATAATATTCCCCCCAGCATTGATATCAGCGGCTGCAATAATAACCCCCAGCATTGATATCAGTGACCACAATAATAACCCCCAGCATTGATATCAGTGACCTCAATAATAACCCCCAGCATTGATATCAGTGACCACAATAATAACCCCCAGCATTGATATCAGTGGCCACAATAATAACCCCCAGCATTGATATCAGCAGCTGCAATCATAACCCCCAGCATTGATATCAGTGACCACAATAATAACCCCCAACATTGATATCAGTGGCTGCAATAATATTCCCCCCAGCATTGATATCAGTGGCTGCAATAATAACCCCCAGCATTGATATCAGTGGCTGCAATAATAACCCCCAGCATTGATATCAGCATCTGCAAGGTGTTGGTAATACATTTATTGTCAGAGGCAGTTGCAATTAGCCCCCCCCCCCCCCCCAACCAGCAATGGTAGTTAGTGTCTCTGTTGTTGACCATTGGTCAGTGGCAGTGTCAATTGGCATTGGTGGTCAGTTGCAGTGCTGTTAACCCCCCCCCCCCCCCCACACACACACACATACACTAGCACCCCTTTTCCGGCAATGCTGGATAATTGCAGTGCTGTTAACCCCCTTCCCCCACCCCATACACACACACACAGGTGATCTGTGGCCGTGTTAATGTGCTCATTCTCTTGCATTGGTGGTCAGAGACAGTGCAGTTACCCCCCCCCCCCCCATATTGGTGGTCAGAGGCAGTGCAGTTAACCCCCCCAGATTGGTGGTCAGAGGCAGTGCAGTTAACCCCCCCAGATTGGTGGTCAGAGGCAGTGCAGTTTACCCCCCCCCCATATTGGTGGTCAGAGGCAGTGCAGTTAACCCCCCCAGATTGGTGGTCAGAGGCAGTGCAGTTAACCCCCCCCAGATTGGGGGTCAGAGGCAGTGCAATTAACCCCCCCCCCCATATTGGTGGTAAGAGGCAGTGCAGTTAACCCCCCAGATTGGGGGTCAGAGGCAGTGCAATTAACCCCCCCCATATTGGTGGTCAGAGGCAGTGCAGTTAACCCCCCCAGATTGGTGGTGAGAGGCAGTGCAGTTAACCCCCCCCCCCATATTGGTGGTCAGAGGCAGTGCAGTTAACCCCCCCAGATTGGTGGTGAGAGGCAGTGCAGTTAACCCCCCCCCCCATATTGGTGGTCAGAGGCAGTGCAGTTAACCCTCCATATTGGTGGTGAGAGGCAGTGCAGTTAACCCTCCAGATTGGTGGTCAGAGGCAGTGCAGTTACCCCCCCCCCCCCCAGATTGGTGGTCAGAGGCAGTGCAGTTACCCCCCCCCCCCCAGATTGGTGGTCAGAGGCAGTGCAGTTAACCCCCCCAGATTGGTGGTCAGAGGCAGTGCAGTTAACCCTCCATATTGGTGGTGAGAGGCAGTGCAGTTAACCCCCCCCCCCCCCCCAGATTGGTGGTCAGAGGCAGTGCAGTTAACCCTCCAGATTGGTGGTCAGAGGCAGTGCAATTAACCCCCCCCCCCCCCCCCAGATTGGTGGTAAGAGGCAGTGCAGTTAACCCCCCATATTGGTGGTCAGAGGCAGTGCAGTTAACCCTCTAGATTGGTGGTGAGAGGCAGTGCAGTTAACCCCCCCAGATTGGTGGTGAGAGGACAGGTTTCCTATGCCAGTGTTTACCTGCTCACCCATCCCTGTGCTGCTCTCTCTTCCAAACATCACTAGGTGGTGTATGCATGTTGTGAGAACGCACCAGAACCCCCCCTCCCCCCCTCCCTGCCATTCTGCAGGGTGCCCGACACTTGGCAGACCCAGCCCAGGACACGTAAGGCTGCACAAAGATTGCCGGCAGGCTGTGTGTTGGGGAACGGGGATTTAGATCCGTTGTTTGACATGAAATGTATTACCCGTGTGAGTATGTCTGATTACATGAAGACATTGCGATGTATTTCATTTATATTTCTTCTATGCTGTTGTGTATCTTGCATTGCTGATTGCATTAGAATTGATAGCTAAACTTGAGATGATGCCGTTTGTTGGAAGGCGATTTCTGGCGATTGCTGGTGATTGCTGGCGATTGCTGGCGATTGCTGGTGATTGCTGGCGATTTCTGGTGATTGCTGGCGATTTCTGGTGATTGCTGGCGATTGCAGTGGCATTACAAGACAATATCTCCCCGTGGTTGACTCATTATTTGGGGGATTTTGCTCTCACTTTATATATTCAATGTTCCTGCTAAAACCCCGTCCATGCAGATAATGGTTTGATCTTCTATGGCTAACAGAATCCATAATCCTTGGTAATTATGGTAATGCAAAAATGCAAAAATGCAAAAAAATCCACTCATTAACCACCTGCCCTCCGGACAATTTACCCCCCCCCCTTCATGACCAGGCCATTTTTTGTGACACGGCACTGCGTTACTTTAACTGACAATTGCGCGGTCATGCGACGCTGTACCCAAATAAAATTTATGTCTATTTTTTCCCCACAAATAGAGATTTCTTTTGGCGCTATTTGATCACCTGTGCGATTTTTATATTTTGCTCTATAAACAAATAAATGGCGACAGGTTTAAAAAAAAAAAAAAAAAAACATTTTTGCTTTCTGCTATTAAACGAGGGTGAATAAAAATCAATGATTTAAAAAATGTTTTTTCAAAAATCTGATTTTTTTAAAATTAAATCAGTTTACTTTTTAATTTAAATATTTTTTTTTGTTTTTTTTTTTAATCAAAATTGTTTTAATAAAATGCTTTGCAGTAAAAAGCTATCTAAAAATTTGTTTTCGATTTCAGATACATTATTGATTTATTTATTCAGCATGAAATGGAGCTTAGTTATGCACTACAGGGCTGTTGTTAGAAATCACGGGGCCCCGTACAAGCTACCTGGCAGCCCCCCCCCCCTCCCCCCCCAAAATATATCAAGACAATATTTTCACTAAAATCATTGTTAGTGGACACAAACATAACAGAGAACCTGTGTGAGTTAGGCCCTTTTTTAATAGTTTTTTTTTTAAATGTTTATAATTCTTTTTAAATGATTATATTTTACAATTTTGAGGCACCATTCACACCTGAGCGTATTATTTTTTCAGCGTTTGGGCGTTTTTCATGCGTTTTCTAAGCTTTTTTTTTTGGGTGTTTTTCAGGCTTTTTTGGGTGTTTTTTAGGCCTTTTTTCAGGTGTTTATTTGGGTGTTTTTTCAGGCGTTTTTTATGTGTTTTTTGGGCGTTTTTCAGGCATTTTTTTGGCCTTTTTTAGGCTTTTTTGGGTGTTTTTCTGGCATTTTTTAGGCTCCATTCACACCTGAGTGTATCGTTTTCAGTTGTTTTTTGGGGGGTTTTTTTCAGGTGTTTTTTATGGGGGCTTTTCACAGGCGTTTTTTTCTGGCTTTTTTCAGGCTTTTTTTTTTGGCTTTTTTCCGGTGTTTTTAGGGCCATTTCCAGGCTTTTTTGGGCATTTTTCTGGCGTTTTTTAGGCCTTTTTTCAGGCGTTTATTTGGGTGTTTTTTCAGACGTTTTAGGTGGTTTTTGAGCAATTTTCAAGCATTTTTTAGGCTTTTTTTGTCTTTTTTGGGCATTTTTCAGGCTTTTTTTAGGCCTTTTTTTAGGCGTTTATTTGGGTAATTTTCAGACGTTTTTCAGGTGGTTTTTTTTGGGCATTTTTAGGCCTTTTTTTAGGCCTTTTTGGGTGTTTTTTTCTGGCGTTTTTTAGGCTCCATTCACACCTGAGTGTATCGTTTTCAGGTGTTTTTTTGGGGCTTTTTTCAGGCGTGTTTTTGGGGGGGTTTTCACAGGCGTTTTTTCTGGCTTTTATCAAGCATTTTTTTGGCTTTTTTCCAGTGTTTTTTCTGGCTTTTTTCAGACATTTTTTTCTGGCTTTTTTCAGGCGTTTTTTGCAGGATGCAGGCATTGACATCGAACAAAAATCTGTAATCTGCCAAAAATAGAAGCTCATGAGCTTCAGGCGTTTTGCTTCAGGAGACAAAAGGCTCAGATGTGAACCGGGGGCCATTGAAATGAATGGGATTTTGCTTGTTGGGCATTTTTAGACTTCAGAGATAAGCGTTTTACGAGCTGAAAAATGCTCTAGGTGTGACCAGGGCCAAAGATTATTAATTACAATGATTTTTTAATTTTTTTTTTTTTAATATTTATTTCTTTTTACAGGGCGGGGAAGCCTCTAGCACTTCCGGGTGGGGCGGCGCAGTGACAGGGAGGCACACGGGGTGGGCATAAGCAGGCAGAACAGGGAGGGTGGAAACGGTGGCGGAGAAGAAATTACGGGAACAATGCTGTGTCTGTCTCTCTCCCTGCAGCAGCTGAAAGCCTTCGGTAGGGGGGGGGGGAGGAGAAAACAGCTTTCAGCTGCTGCAGAGAGCCGCACAGGGCTTCCTTCTGTAATTGCCCCTCTGCCCAACCGCACTGATTCCTCATGCTGTTTGGGCCCCTCTATGTTCCCAGGCCCCCTACAGGAGGGCTGATGCCCCCCCCCCCCTTGTGTCACTGCTGCATAACCAGCCGTCCCACTAAAGTGAATGGGGCTGTCAGTGAGTCAACAGTGGGTCAAACAAGGGACCGCTGCGGGATAGAGATGACAGCTGCTCTTTAAAAATTAGGATTTAAATCAAGCCTTTTTACTACTGATTTAAATTGTGATTCAAAGCGGAGTTCCACTCGTTTTTGTGTTTATTAAAAGATTTGTAGCTGCTGACTTTTAACCACTTCCGGACCGCCGTTGCTAAATTGACGTTAAATATCGGGGTTATGACAGTAGCTAGACGCCATAACCCCAGTATTTCTCCACGCAGCTGGCGGTCCTCTTTCACATAAAAGTGGTCCCAGCAGTGGATTTGCCATAGGATCACTTTTATGGGCAGGGGGGAGAGGTGACCCCCCCCCATAACCCCCACCCTCCCGTGGCTTCCCTGACGTTTTCCCCGCTTACCGGAGCCGTCGGAAGCGGGGAAAACAATCCGGTGTTGTAAAATTTTGTCGGACCCGTGAAAAAATCGGACCTCGTCACTTCCGGCTGGTGCGAGCCCTGGTGCGCATGCGCACAAGGTCCGAGGAAATTCTAGGACTTGGCGAACAGCTGATTGAGAGAAGGAGGGGCTGAGGTGGGACGCACACACCGCCACAGGAAAATTGCTGTCACGGGCGAACCAAAGCTGCTAGAGACCCCAAAATTATATCGCAGGTAGCCAAGACCCTCCCCTATAGCCTCAGCCCCTCCTCCTCTCAATCAGCTGTTCTCTAAGTCTTAGAATTTCCTCGGACCATGTGCGCATGCGCACCGGGGCTCGCACCAGCCGGAAGTGACGAGGTCCGGAATTTTCATGGGTCCGATAAAATTTTAGAACACCGGTCCTTCTGTGTTTCAGGCAGGAAGTCGAGTGAGGGCAAGATGGCCCCCACTCCACTCTATGGCCTTGGAGGACCCAGAGGGGGTCCTACGTCGCTTCCGCACCAATGGCCTCTAAGAGCCTTTTTTTTTTTTCTTGCTGAAAAAAAAATGTAATTTTATTTTATTATACTTTTTTTGCTTTTAAGTGTAAATGTGAGATGTGAGGTCTTTTTTGACCCCAGACCTGTCCTGCTTATTTGTATAACAAGGGATGTTTACATTCCTAGTAATAGGAATAAAAGTGATTAAAAACATTTTTTTTTTAAGGGACAGTGTATATATAAAAAAAAAAGGTAAAATGAATAAGAAAAAAAAAAATGTAAAACTCACGCCCAGAAGTGAACGCTTACGGAAGTCGCACCCACATATGTAAACGGTGTTCAAACAACACATGTGAGGTATCGCTGCGATCATCAGAGCGAGAGCAATCATTGTAGCCCAGACCTCCTCTGTAACTCTAAGCTGGTAACCTGTAGAAGTTTTTAAAGCGCCGCCTGTGGAGATTTTTAGGTACCAATGTTTGTCGCCATTCCACGAGCGTGCGCAATTTTGAAGCATGACATGTTGGGTATCAATTAACTCGACGTAACATTATCTTTCACATTTTAGAAAAAAATTGGGCTAACTTTACTGTTTTCTTATTTTTCAAATAAAAAAAGCACGACAATCGTCGCAAAAAAACGCGCCGCGATAATAATTTAATTATTATCGCGGCGCGGTTTTAATTTAAAAAAGTGTATTTTTTTCCCCCCCAAAAAAATGTGTTTGGAAGACCGCTGCGCAAATACGGTGTGACATAAAGTATTGCAACAATATCCATTTTATTCTCTAGGGTCTCTGCTAAAAAAAAAAAATAAAAAAAAAAAAAAAAAAAAATATATATATATATAATGTTTGGGGGTTCTAATGAATTTTCTAGCAAAAAAAATCAGATTTGAACTTGTAAACAACAAGTGTCAGAAATAGGCCCGGTCCTTAACCGCTTTACCACCGCCCACAGTAATATTACTGCGGCAGAGTGGCTCGTTATCGTCTGACGACATAGTACTACGTCGTCAGACACTCCCCCTTCTGGGCGGCGCTTGCGCGCCGCCGGAGGCTCGCTCCCGCTGTTTTCATTCACAGCGGGAGTCGGGCCAGGGGAGGACCAGCGGCGATCGTCGCTGCTCTGCCCTGCTCGCCGGGGATCTAGTGTGGAGATCCGCCCGCCTGTGTAAACACAAGCGGGCGGATCTCCATAGTGACAGGGAGTGACAGATCGGACTGTTCAGCATTGCTGGACATCCGATCTGTCCATGACTCACTCAGTCACCTCCCCCCCCACACGTTAGTAAGCACCAGGCATACATTAACCCCTCCCTCTCCAATAAAATTAACCCCTTCCCTGCCAGTGTCATTTTTACAGTAACAGTGCATATATATAGCACTGATTACTGTAGTAATGTCACTGGTACCCCCAAAAGTGTCAAAAATGTCAGTCAAGGGTCCGATCTGTCCGCCGCAATGTCGCAGTCCCGCAAAAAAAATCGCAGATCGCCGCCATTACGCGTTAAAAAAAAGAACACCAAAAATGACAGAAATCTTTCCCTTTGTTAGTAAACGCAATAACTTTTGCGCAAACCAATCAAAATACGCTTATTGCGATTTTTTTTTTACCAAACATAGGTAGCAGAAAACAAATTGGCCAAAAATTTTTAAAAAAAATTGATTTTTACATCTTTTTTGGGGGGAATCTCATATAAAAAAATGTTAAAAATATTGTTATTTTTTCAAAATAAACGCTCTTTTTTTGTTTATAGCGCAAAAAGTAAAAATCGCACAGGTGATCAAATACCACCAAAAGAAAGCTCTGTTTGTGGGAAAAAAAGGACGTAAATTTCGTTTGGGTACGGCGTCGCATGACCGCGCAATTGTCAGTTGAAGTCGCACAGCGCCGAATCGCAAAAAGTGGCCTGGACGGAAGACAGCAAAATCCTCCGGTGGTAAAGTGGTTAAAGTGGTTAATAAACACACACTCACCTGTCCCGGGATCCAGCGATGCGGCCGCCCAAAGCCTCGCTCCTCTCCCTCTTCTCTTGGTGGCGCCGGCATCACTAGTGTGGGCACCCGGCTGCGATAGCTTGCGGCTTCACAGCCAGGTTGCGCACTGAGCATGCGCGATTTGAGCTTGCGCGTCTTGAATGGACGAGCAATCTTCTGGGACCTCTGATGTTGTCCTAGAAGATTGCAGGGAGGGAGAGGAAGAGGAGAACTTCCGCTCGAGCCACTTAGGGGGCCCAAGCGTAAGTGAGAGCGGGTAACCTGTCCAATCTCTTATATATTTTTTTGTTTTCACCACATCTATACATTGAAACGTTTACTATAGTACAACTAGGATTCTGCGCTTTATGTAGCTTTGGGAATTTACTCCCTGGACCATCATTTAGCGAAACAAGCGCCGATTCCCCCCCTTCTTCTCCTTAATCTGTCCTATCTCCCCCCCCCCCCAAAAAGAAATGACATGCCAAACGCCATGGGCCAGGAGTACTTAAAGCGGAAGTTCCACTTTTGGGTGGAACTCCGCTTTAAATTGACTTGATTTAAATCAAATCCACTCTGTATAAAACTTATCCAATGAAAAAAAATTAAATCAAATTTCTTCATAAATTTAGGTCAATATGTATTCTGCTACATGTTTTTGGTAAACAGAAATCCCAAATAAGCGCACACTGGTTGGTTTAGGCGACTGTTATAGCATCTACAACCTATGGTATATATACTGGAATTATTTATTTTTTGAACTAGTAAAGGCAGCGGTCAGCGACTTATAGCGGGACTGTGATATTGCGGCGTTCAATCTGACACTAACTGATACTGGGGACCAGTGATACCAATACAGTGATCAGTGCTAAAAAATATGCACTGTCACTGTACTAATGACACTGGCTGGGAAGGGGTTAACATCTAGGGCAATCAAAGGGTTAACTGTGTGCCCAGCCAGTGTTTGTGTGTGTGTTCTGTTTGCTGCTCTTACTAAGGGAAGACACGGATTCTAGTCCCTGCTTTGCAGGAACACAGAATCCATTCCTTCCACCCCCCCCCCCCCCATTCAGAACCAGAATCTGCCCTGTTTACATAGGCAGAGTCTTGTTCTGTGTTGTTTACCGGTAATCGGCGGGTGTCAGAGAACATCGAGTGCCTGATACCCGGCAGCTTGGCTTCTGCTGGTAATTTGCACAGCAGAAGTGGCCCACTTGCACGCCCCCCTGCAGACGGAAGTCCAGAATAATGTGAAAAAAACACTCGTGCCAGGGAAAAATAAATAAATAAAATAAATAAATTAAATAAATAAATAAATAAATGCATAAATAAATAAAATAAATAAATAAATAAAATAAATAAATAGATGAGACTGCTGCTGCTACAACCTACTGGTGGTATTCAATGATAAAAGTGTAATGATATATTACTAGCAGCGCAATTCCTCTGTGGACACGTGTTAAACCGTGTGACAATATCAAACAATTACACTGGAGGGATCTGTGTGTGATATTGTCACACGGTTTATCAGGTATCCACAGAGGATGTCCAGAACCATGTATATATATACATGATCCTGCGCACAGCTGCTGCCCTGTAGCAGTAAAACTGCTATAGGACGGTCGCTAAGTGGCTAAAATAATCAATTTTTACAAAATTGGTGAATTCCATTTTCACAAAAAAATTTTGTTAGCACACGTATGTACGTTATATTACTATGTATAATAGATATTATATATAACGCCCCTGACGACGTCAACTCTGTGACGAAACACGTTGGGTGGACCAGACATGACGTCACCACGCCCCCCAAGTCGGCTTTTTTACGATTGTATTCTGTAGCCTGTGTTTTTATT
This sequence comes from Pelophylax lessonae, assembly GCF_965119305.1. Taxonomy (NCBI): domain Eukaryota; kingdom Metazoa; phylum Chordata; class Amphibia; order Anura; family Ranidae; genus Pelophylax; species Pelophylax lessonae. The sequence goes on from NC_138769.1 coordinate 15,366,494, forward strand.
GTCACTTGGATTTACCGATATTGCCGATATTTCGGGAAAGTACTTGTACCGGAGTGATGCCTGCAGCTAGAGGAGTCACCCCGGTACCGGCGTCCATAGCCGACGGTCGGCTGACTTGTAATGACAAACGATGCGGCTGAGAAGCCGCTCAGCTGTCATTACAAGGAGCGGGAGGGGATGGCACCCCCCCTCCCGCCGCCTTCCCACCGGGAGACCTGGGCATCCTACCGCCGCCGCTGCCAAAGAGAAGACCCGGTGTACTGCGTCTCCATGTAAAAAAAAACCTGGAAGTGATGTCATGGCATCACTTCCGGGTACTCGGTGCCGAATTAAAAAAACTTGACAGCATTCAAAGCAGCCAAACTTGGCGTTTTGAATGCTTTTTGGTGCCGAGGAGGGGTTTGGGGTCTTTTAGACCCCCCCAGATCCCTCCACAGGAGTACCTTTAGAAAAAAAACGTTTTTTTTTTTTTTTTACATGTCCGAAAATATCGACAGATATCGGCCGATATCCGATGACCAAAATATCGGTATCGGCATTAAAAAAACTATATCGGTCGATCACTAATATCTATCTAATATATATCTCTATATCTCTCTCTCTCTCTCTATATATATACAGTGGGTACGGAAAGTATTCAGACCCCCTTAAATTTTTCACTCTTTGTTATATTGCAGCCATTTGCAAAAATCATTTAAGATCATTCTTCTTCCTCATGAATGTACACATAGCACCCCATACTGACAGAAAAACACAGAATTGTTGACATTGTTGCAGATTTATTAAAAAAGAAAAACTGAAATATCACATGGTCCTAAGTATTCAGACCCTTTGCTCAGTATTTAGTAGAAGCCCCCTTTTGATCTAATACAGCCAGGAGTCTTTTTGGGAAAGATGCAACAAGTCTTTCACACCTGGATTTGGGGATCCTCTGCCATTCCTCCTTGCAGATCCTCTCCAGTTCTGTCAGGTTGGATGGTAAACGTTGGTGGACAGCCATTTTTAGGTCTCTCCAGAGATGCTCAATTGGGTTTAAGTCAGGGCTCTGGCTGGGCCATTCAAGAACAGTCACGGAGTTGTTGTGAAGCCACTCCTTCGTTATTTTAGCTGTGTGCTTAGGGTCATTGTCTTGTTGGAAGGTAAACCTTCGGCCCAGTCTGAGGTCCAGAGCACTCTGGAGAAGGTTTTTGTCCAGGATATCCCTGTACTTGGCCGCATTCATCTTTCCCTTGATTGCAACCAGTCGTCCTGTCCCTGCAGCTGAAAAACACCCCCACAGCATGATGCTGCCACCACCATGCTTCAATGTTGGGACTGTATTGGACAGGTGATGAGCAGTGCCTGGTTTTCTCCACACATACCGCTTAGAATTAAGGCCAAAAAGTTCTATTTTGGTCTCATCAGACCAGAGAATCTTATTTCTCACCATCTTGGAGTCCTTCAGGTGTTTTTTAGCAAACTCCATGCGGGCTTTCATGTGTCTTACACTGAGGAGAGGCTTCCGTCGGGCCACTCTGCCATAAAGCCCCGACTGGTGGAGGGCTGCAGTGATGGTTGACTTTCTACAACTTTCTCCCATCTCCTGACTGCATCTCTGGAGCTCAGCCACAGTGATCTTTGGGTTCTTCTTTACCTCTCTCACCAAGGCTCTTCTCCCCCGATAGCTCAGTTTGGCCAGACGGCCAGCTCTAGGAAGGGTTCTGGTCGTCCCAAACGTCTTCCATTTGAGGATTATGGAGGCCACTGTGCTCTTAGGAACCTTAAGTGCAGCAGAAGTCTTTTTGTAACCTTGGCCAGATCTGTGCCTTGCCACAATTCTGTCTCTGAGCTCTTTTAGGCAGTTCCTTTGACCTCATGATTCTCATTTGCTCTGACATGCATTGTGATCTGGAAGGTCTTATATAGACAGGTGTGTGGCTTTCCTAATCAAGTCCAATCAGTATAATCAAACACAGCTGGACTCAAATGAAGGTGTAGAACCATCTCAAGGATGATCAGAAGAAATGGAAAGCACCTGAGTTAAATATATGAGTGTCACAGCAAAGGGTCTGAATACTTAGGACCATGTGATATTTCAGTTTTTCTTTTTTAATAAATCTGCAACAATGTCAACAATTCTGTGTTTTTCTGTCAGTATGGGGTGCTATGTGTACTTTCATGAGGAAGAAGAATGAACTTAAATGATTTTAGCAAATGGCTGCAATATAACAAAGAGTGAAAAATTTAAGGGGGTCTGAATACTTTCCGTACCCACTGTATATATCTATATATATCTATATATAGATATATATATATATATATATATATATATATATATATAGATAGATAGATAGATAGATAGATAGATAGATAGATATCTATATGTGTATGTATATATATATATATATATATATATATATATATATATATATATATATATGTATATCTATATACATCTATATATAACGCCCCTGACGACGTCAACTCTGTGACGAAACGCGTTGAGTGGGACAAACGTTTTTTTTTTTTACATGTCCGAAAATATCGACAGATATCGGCCGATATCCGATGACCAAAATATCGGTATCGGCATTAAAAAAACTATATCGGTCGATCACTAATATCTATCTAATATATATCTCTATATCTCTCTCTCTCTCTCTCTCTCTCTCTCTCTCTCTCTATATATATATATATATATATATATATATATATATATATATATATATATAGATATATATATATATATCTATATATATATAGATATATATCTATCTCTACATATATATATATATATATAGATATAGATAGATAGATATCTATATATATATATATATGTATATATATATATAGATAGATATCTATATATATATACATATATATATATACACATATACACATATATATATATATATATATATATATATATATATCTATATATCTATATACATCTATATATAACGCCCCTGACGACGTCAACTCTGTGACGAAACGCGTTGAGTGGGACCAGACGTGACGTCACCACGCCCCCAAGCCGGCTTTTTTATGATTGTATTCTGCAGCCTGTGTTTTTTTTTTTGTCACTTGGAGATATCGATATGCCCATACATTTCTTCAACATGTGAGTGCACCAATTTATAATCAAAGGCTTTTATTGTAAACGGTATTATGCTATGTGCCCTATATTCCTTTTACATATATGTGGTCCCTATGTGCCTACTTGCGAGTAAACTCTGAGATTTTGTTGGACTTTTTTTCTATAGGTCTGTGTGAGCTGCTTATTTTACACCACCACTTTTATTTATCACATACTGTTTTGATTTCCATATAATTAGCGGGGAAATTCCCTGGTTGTATATGTACGTTATATTTTTTAGTTTTTGTAGTGATTTGTATATAAATGTCGGGTCACAAAATGATTACAGGAGGTTTTCTCTCCTAATAAATATCTCTGGGTTCTTTTTTTTTTGGGTGGTAACTGTGAGCGTCTCCGAGGTATCCATTCTGGAGACGAGTAATGAAGTCGTTCTGAATGGAGAGAGAGAGAATAATGTTTAATCAGGAAAATACCGGTTCCCGAGAAATGGATGTTTACAATCATTATAGAGCCAGGCAACCCGATAATGATTGAAGAACTATGCCGGATTTATGTGATTTAAACATTTTGATTCAAAATAAGTAATAAAATTACATCGCTACTTTACCTCCTATTATTTTTTCTTTTTTTTTTTTTTAATACATTTTTATTGTTTTGATGCTTTAGGGAAGGGCTTGACGAATTTGCTTTGAAACTACTAGGAGCCAGCTATAAAAAAGTTCGCCAGTTTTTTTTTTTAAATGAACAAAGCTTTATTTTACACAACAGCACAGCCAGGGCACCACCCTAACTAAAAGTGCCAGATCGCAGATTGCCGGCAGCAGGCCCGGCACCTGCCCGGCACTGAATGTCCTGAGCGTCGGGTGATATAATTTGTGCATCCCTGAATGGGCTGACAAAAGCCCAGGCGCCACGATGCAATTTCTTGTCACCATGACGACCTGGTGCCTGGGATTTGTTGAGCCCTGCTTTAGGGCTCATTTACACTTGCTTCGAGTGTCCCCAGCCTATTAGTACCCTCAGTCAGCAGATCCCTAGCTTATTAGTACCCTCGTTCAGCAGATCCCCTGCTCAGTAGTAACCCCCAGCTCTACTGATGCTTCACTGAGTAGTAACCCCCAGCTCTGCTGATCCCCCGCTCAGTAGTAACCCTCAGCCCTGCTGATCCCCTGCTCATTAGTAACCCTCAGCTCTGCTGATCCTCAGCGCAGTAGTAACCCTCAGCTCTGCTGATTCTCAGCTCAGTAGTAACCCTCAGCTCTGCTGATCCCCCGCTCAGTAGTAACCCCCAGCTCTGCTGATCCCTTGCTCAGTAGTAACCCCCAGCTCTGCTGATCCCTCGCTCAGTAGTAACTCCCAGCCCTGCTGATCCCCCGCTCAGTAGTAACCCCCAGCCCTGCTGATCCCCCGCTCAGTAGTAACCCCCGGCTCTGCTGATCCCCTGCTCAGTAGTAATCCCCGGCCCTGCTGATCTCCCCCTCAGTAGTAACCCCCAGTCCTGCTGATCCCCCGCTCAGTAGTAACCCCCGGCCCTGCTGATCCCCCGCTCAGTAGTAACCCCCAGCCCTGCTAATCCCCCGATCAGTAGTAACCCCCAGCCCTGCTGATCCCCTGCTCAGTAGTAACACCCAGCCCTGCTGATCCCCTGCTCAGTAGTAACCCCCAGCCCTGCTGATCTGAATAACTGATCAGAATACACAGAAAGAATACACAGACAGAATAGCCTTTTATTAGCACACATAAATATTGCATTTATTTCCAATATATTATTTTCCTGCGCTCTTTCTTCTCTCTCTTTCTTCTTTCTCTCCCTCTTCTCTCTCCTCTCTCTGTCTCTCTCTCTCTCTCTGTCTCTCTCTCTGTCTCTTTCTTCTCTCTCTCTTCTCTGTCTCTCTCTGTCTCTATTTCTATCTCTCTTTGTCTCTCTCTCTTCTCTCTCTCTCTGTCTGTCTCTCTTCTTTCTCTCTCTTCTATCCCTCACTCTTCCCCTTCTTCTCCCTCTCTTTCCCCCTCTTCTCCCTCTCTCTTCCCTCTCCCTCTCCCCCTCTCCCTCACCCTTTCCCCCTCTCCCTCACCCTTTCCCTCCATGACATGTTGGGTATCAATTAACTCGGCATAACATTATCTTTACGGGCTAACTTTATGGTTTTCTTATTTTTTAATTTAAAAAAAGTGTATTTTTCCCAAATAAATTGCGTTCGTAAGACCGCCATGCAAATACGGTGTGACATTAAGTATTGCAACAATCTCCATTTTATTCTCTAGGGTCTCTGCTAAAATATAAAAAAAAAAAAAAAGGTCTCTTCTGCCATGAGCCCCTCCCCTTTCCTGTCAGCGTTTGTGTACACTGAGATACACATGCGCAGCTCAGTGTACATTTACATGGGCTTCTGTGTGCTGTTATGCTGTGACTCCAGCACACATGCGCAGGAGTGACGTCATTGCTGCCAAAGAGTCTGAAACAGGAAGGAAGACTGCGAGAAGATAGAAGCGCCCAATGACAGCCGAGAGCGCTGCACTGCTGCACTGCTGCACTGCTGCACTGCAGGGGATTGCTGAGAGCGCTATACTGCTGTACTGCAGGGGATTGCTGAGAGCTCTGCACTGCTGCACTGCAGGGGATTGCTGAGAGTGCTGTACTGCAGGGGATTGCTGAGAGCGCTGCACTGCTGCACTGCAGGGGATTGCTGAGAGCGCAGCACTGCTGCACTGCAGGGGATTGCTGAGAGCTCTGCACTGCTGCACTGCAGGGGATTGCTGAGAGTGCTGTACTGCAGGGGATTGCTGAGAGCGCTGCACTGCTGCACTGCAGGGGATTGCTGAGAGCGCAGCACTGCTGCACTGCAGGGGATTGCTGAGAGCTCTGCACTGCTGCACTGCAGGGGATTGCTGAGAGCGCAGCGCTGCTGCACTGCAGGGGATTGCTGAGAGCGCAGCACTGCTGTACTGCAGGGGATTGCTGAGAGCGCAGCACTGCTGTACTGCAGGGGATTGCTGAGCGCGCTGCACTGCTGCACTGCAGGGGATTGCTGAGAGCGCAGCACTGCTGTACTGCAGGGGATTGCTGAGAGCGCAGCACTGCTGTACTGCAGGGGATTGCTGAGAGCGCAGCACTGCTGTACTGCAGGGGATTGCTGAGAGCGCTGCACTGCAGGGGATTGCTGAGAGCGCAGCACTGCTGTACTGCAGGGGATTGCTGAGCGCGCTGCACTGCTGTACTGCAGGGGATTGCTGAGAGCGCAGCACTGCTGTACTGCAGGGGATTGCTGGGAAGGTAAGTCAGCCATAATGTGCTACAAGGCCGTGCGCACTGATATGGCACAAACCCCCCACCGGGACATTTTTCACTTTTTTTATTGATTTATTTTTATGAGGAAGTTTAATTCCACTTTAAGATTTTCTATGTAAGAAGCGGAGTTCTCAGTCAGCTGAATACGGCTTAGTTCATCCTGGGAATGAAGACGCCACGTGAGGCTCTGGAGATGCATGTTCTGACTACAATCTCAGGGGGATCTTTCCTTTTTTTACTGCAAAGAAATCAGAGGCAAACATGCCTGGAACATTATGTAATATGATTAGAGGCGGATCCCAGCGGCTCGGGGAGCTGGATGAACATGTGTGGGAAATGAATGCCGTTATAACGGGGAGCTGGGAAATGAAAAACGAATCCTCTGGTTTATTAAATAAAGCCAGGCCAGATTAATGGTATATTTCTTTATTATGAAGTGCTATGTATGTACACCCCAGATGTGTGATATGTATGTACACCCCAGATGTGTGATATGTATGTACACCCCAGATGTGTGGTATGTATTTAGACCCCAGATGTGTTATATGTATGTACACCCCAGATGTGTGATATGTACATAGACCTCCCCCAGATGTGTGATATGTACATAGACCTCCCCCAGATTTGTGATATGTACATAGAGCTCCCCCAGATGTGTGATATGTATGTAGAGCTCCCCCAGATGTGTGATATGTACATAGAGCTTCCCCAGATGTGTGATACTTGCAAAGACCTCCCCCAGATTTGTGATATGTACATAGAGCTCCCCCAGATGTGTGATATGTATGTAGAGCTCCTCCAGATGTGTGATATGTACATAGAGCTTCCCCAGATGTGTGATATGTGCAAAGACCTCCCCCAGATGTGCAATATGTACATAGAGCTCCCCCAGATGTGTGATATGTACATAGACCTCCCCCAGATTTGTGATATGTACATAGAGCTCCCCCAGATGTGTGATATGTATGTAGAGCTCCCCCAGATGTGTGATATGTATGTAGAGCTCACCCAGGTGTGTGATATGTACAAAGACTTCCCCCAGATGTGTGATATGTACATAGAGCTCCCCCAGATGTGTGATATGTACATAGAGCTCCCCCAGATGTGTGATATGTATGTAGAGCTCACCCAGGTGTGTGATAAATGCAAAGACCTCCCCCAGATGTGTGATATGTACATAGACCTCCCCCAGATGTGTGATATGTATGTAGAGCTCACCCAGGTGTGTGATATGTACAAAGACTTCCCCCAGATGTGTGATATGTATGTAGACCTTTACCAGATGTGTGATATGTATGTAGACCTCCCCAGATATGTACATAGAGCTCCCCCAGATGTGTGATATGTACAGTATCTCACAGACGTGAGTACACCCCTCACATTTATGTAAATATTTGATTCTATCTTTTCATGTGACAACACTGAAGAAATTACACTTTGCTACAATGTAAAGTAGTGAGTGCACAGCTTGTATAACAGTGTAAATTTGCTGTCCCCTCAAAATAACTCAACACACAGCCATTAATGTCTGAACCGCTGGCAACAAAAGTGAGTACACCCCTAAGTGACAATGTCCATATTGGGCCCAAAGTGTCATTATTTTGTGTGGCCACCATTTTTTTCCAGCACTGCCTTAACCCTCTTGGGCATGGAGTTCACCAGAGCTTCACAGGTTGCCACTGGAGTCCTCTTCCACTCCTCCATGATGACATCACAGAGCTGGTGGATGTTAGAGACCTTGCGCTCCTCCACCTTCCCTTTGAGGATGTCCCACAGATGCTTAATAGGGATTAGGTCTGGAGACATGCTTGTCCAGTCCATCACCTTTACCCTCAGCTTCTTTAGCAAGGCAGTGGTCGCTATTGGAGGTGTGTTTGGGGTCGTTATCATGTTGGAATACTGCACTACGGCCCAGTCTCCAAAGGGAGGGGATCACGCTCTGCTTCAGTATGTCACAGTACATGTTGGCATTCATGGTTCCCTCAATGAACTGTAGCTCCCCAGTGCAGGCAGCACTCTTGCAGCCCCAGACCATGACACTCCCACCACCATGCTTGACTGTAGACAAGACACACTTGTCTTTGTACTCCTCACCTGGTTGCCGCCACACACGCTTGACACCATCTGAACCAAATAAGTTTATCTTGGTCTCATCAGACCACAGGACATGGTTCCAGTAATCCATGTCCTTAGTCTGCTTGTCTTCAGCTAACTGTTTGTGGGCTTTCTTGTGCATCATCTTTAGAAGAGGCTTCCTTCTGGGACGACAGCCATGCAGACCAATTTGATGCAGTGTGCAGCGTATGGTCTGAGCACTGACAGGCTGACCCCCCACCCCTTCAACCTCTGCAGCAATGCTGGCAGCACTCATACGTCTATTTCCCAAAGACAACCTCTGGATATGACGCTGAGCGCGTGCACTCAACTTCTTTGGTCGACCATGGAGAGGTCTGTTCTGAGTGGAACCTGTCCTGTTAAACCGCTGTATGGTCTTGGCCACCGTGTTGCAGCTCAGTTTCAGGGTCTTGGCAATCTTCTTACAGCCTAGGCCATCTTTATGTAGAGAAACAATTCTTTTTTTCAGATCCTCAGAGAGTTCTTTGCCATGAGGGGCCATGTTGAACTTCCAGTGACCAGTATGAGAGAGTGAGAGCGATAACACCAAATTTAACATGTACTGTGACATACTGAAGCAGAGCATGATCCCCTCCCTTCGGAGACTGGGCGGCAGGGCAGTATTCCATCATGATAAGGACCCCAAACACACCTCCAAGACTACCACTGCCTTGCTAAAGAAGCTGAGGGTAAAGGTGATGGACTGGTCAAACATGTCTCCACACCTAAACCCTATTGAGCATCTGTGGGGCATCCTCAAATGGAAGGTGGAGGAGCGCAAGGTCTCTAACATCCACCAGCTCTGTGATGTCATCATGGAGGAGTGGAAGAGGACTCCAGTGGCAACCTGTGAAGCTCTGGTGAACTCCATGCCCAAGAGGGTTAAGGCAGTGCTGGAAAATAATGGCGGCCACACAAAATATTGACACTTTGGGCCCAATTTGGACATTTTCACTTAGGGGTGTACTCACTTTTGTTGCCAGCAGTTTAGACATTAACACCGCATTCACACTGCAGCGGCACGACTTCGGGGGCGACCTGTGGAGTCGCGTGCAGCGCGACTTCGGCACGACTTGCATGGACTTCATAAAATGAATGTCTATGCTCCAGGTCGCCCCGAAGTAGTACAGGAACCTTTTTCTAAGTCGGAGCGACTTGTGTCGCTCCTATGAGAACCGTTCTTGTACTACACAATGGACCGCGATGCTCCGCGACTTGTCAGGCTGACCAAGTCGCCTGACAAGTCGTATTAGTGTGAATGGAGTGTTATGGTTGTGTGTTGAGTTATTTTGAGGGGACAGAAAATTGACACTGTTAGACCCCGTTCACACAGGGGCGACGCTACTTGCTGGGGCGACCTCGGCGCGACATGCACGGACTTCATATCATTGAAGTCAATGCAGGTCGCCTCCAGGTCACCCCAAAGTAGTAGAGGACCCTTTTTCTAAGTCGGAGCGACTTGTGTCGCTCCTATTAGAACGGGTCCTGTGCTAATCTATGGCAGGCAACCCACCGCGACTTGTCAGGCGACCAAGTCGCCTGACAAGTTGCGCTAGTGTGAATGGGGACTAATACAAGCTGTACACTCACTACTTTACATTGTAGAAAAGTCATTTCTTCAGTGTTGTCACATGAAAACATAGAATAAAATATTTACAAAAATGTGAGGGGTGTACTTACTTTTGTGAGATACTGTAGCTACTTACTTGGCTTAACATCATCTTTCACATTATACAAAAAAGGGGGGTATATAATTTTTTTTTTAGTTTATTAAAGCACATTTTTTCACAAAAATAGTGTGTGACATAAAAAAATTTCAATGATCGCCATTTTATTCCCTAGGGTCTCTGCTAAAAAAAAAAAAAAAATGTGTAATGTTTGGGGGTTATAAGTAATTTTCTAGCAAAAAATACTGATTTAAACTTTTAAGCAAAAAGACCCCAAATCTCTATTTTACCTTTTTTAAAAGCAAAAGATTAAAAAAATAAATAAATAAAAAAGTTTGATATTTTGCTTTAAAGTAAATAAATTCCTGGACCGGAAATGACAACCTGGGGCTAAGATGGGGGGCTTCCTTGACTGTAAGGCCCCATGCACACGGGGCGTTTTTAACGCCGCTGTAAGTAGTGTCAGGCGTTTTCTTTTTGCAGCCTAAAAACGCACCTCCATGTTATTCTATGGCCTCATGCACACACAGACGTTTTTGAGCTATAAGTGGCCTAGGCGTTTTTAAGCTGCAACAAGAACCCACGGCCTGCGCGTTCTGAGGACCAGCATTACAGCTGTAAAAACGTCTGACGCTGCTAAAGGCTGAATAACGTTGCTATAACGTTGCTTAACGTGCGTTAAGCCACGTTATACATTTTTTTTTCTTCCATTCAAAATCAATGGTTCCCTATGGGAGCCTATTGATTTGAATGGAAGTCGCACCGCAAGTCGGATCAGGAGGATATGACTTGCGGTACGACTTGCGCTGTCAGAATCTTGAGGGGGAACTCCACGCTAAAAGGGAAAAAAAACTGCGTGGGGGTTCCCCCCCCAGGTTCCAAACCAGGCCCTTAGGGTCTGGTATGGAATTTGAGGGTAGCCCCACGCCAAAAAAACCAAAACCCTTATCCTAGCATGCAGCCCGGCAGGCCAGGAAGGGAGAGGGGAGGGTACGAGGCGAGCAGACCCACTCCCCCTGGACCATACCAGGCCACATGCCCTCAACATAGGGGGTGTGGCTGCTTTGGGGCAGGGGGGGCTCTGCACCCCCCTACCCCAAAGCACCTTGCCCCCATGTTGATGATGATAGATTTGCAGCTATTAAACGCCTATGCCACTTGGAGCTCCTAAAAGCTCTATGTGTGCCTGAGGCCATAGAACAACATGGATGGGCGTTCTGCAGCTGCAAAAAAAAAAACGTCTGACGCTGCTAACAGCAGCTGCAAAAACGTCCAGTGTGCATGGGGGGCTAAATGATTGGAGGATTTTGTTTGGCTTTCATTGATTGCCCATTGGCAAGGAAATAAATTATTTATTTTATTGATATACTGGATTTCTTTTTTTTTCCTGCCAGACACTCAGGCCTTTATATTGTTTTTATGTGGATTCTGTAGGTTATATATTTATATATATTTTTTTTATATTATATTCTCATTTTTGTTATATTGTGTTTGGTTTTATATATATATATATATATATATATATATATATATATATTTTTTTTTTTTCTTTTTTTTCAGCAGTTTGCTTTTAAATTTCGGCATCAACAGATTTAGCGGCCTGTCTTTTAATTGTATTCCGACCCCCGGTATAAATAAATTGCTGTGTGGAAATGATAAGATGAGATACCGTCATTCATAATTACATCTCTTGATCCCGGGGAATTATTATAACCGTGCAGTTTGGAATGACCGCATGAAAATCTGTTCTAATGATTGCTTGTCCTGGAAGTGGTGTAAATAGGACCTTTCTGCTGGTGTCTGTAGAGGTCAGAGAGTGAGAGTGGCGCGTAGGGAGTACATAGTCCTGGGAAGTGGACATTGGGGGGTCCTAGGGATGTGAATAGGAATTTTGAAGGGGTCCCACAATTTATTTATTTTTGTATGTAAAGTTTTTTTTTTTTTTCACAGTAACAATTTAGTGGCTGTAAAACTTGGACATGAAATAAGAACAAAGTGTATCCCGCTATAGCAGGGGTGGCCAACCTTTTGAAGAGCGAGGGCCACTTAACCACTTCTGGACCCGAAGGATTTGCCCCCTTAACCACTTAAGCCCCGGAAGATTTTACCCCCTTCCTGACCAGGGCCTATTTTGCGATTCGGCACTGCGTGACTTTAACGGACAAGTGCGCGGTCGTGCGACACTGTACCCAAACGAATTTGACGTCCTTTTTTTCCCACAAACAGAGCTTTCTTTTGGTGGTATTTGATCACCTGTGCGATTTTTTGATCATGCGCTATAAACAAAAAAAGAGCCTCAATTTTGCAAAAATAACAATATTTTTCACATTTTTTTTATATGAAATTCCCCCCCAAAAAAATGTAAAAATCAAAATTTTTTAACATTTTCGGCCAATTTGTTTTATGCTACCTATGTTTGGTAAAAAAAAAAAATCGCAAAAAGCGTATTTTGATTGGTTTGCGCAAAAGTTATCGCGTTTACTAACAAAGGGAAAGATTTTTGTCATTTTTGTTGTTTTTTTTTTTTAACGCGTAATGGCGGCGATCTGCGTTTTTTTTTTTGCGGTACTGCGACATTACGGCGGACAGATCGGACCCTTGACTGACATTTTTGACACTTTTGGGGTTACCAGTGACATTACTACACTAATCAGTGCTATACATATGCACTGTTACTGTAAAAAGGACACTGGCAGGGAAGGGGTTCATTTTTTTTGAGAGGGAGGGGCTGTGTGTGTCCCTAGGGGCGTGATTCTTACTGTGATTGGCTGTGGCTTGAGCTGTAGGCACAGTGATCAACGGTCCTACATAGTAGAACCGTATGATCACTGTTTCTACACAGGGGAGAATGACAGGCGGCTGTGTTTACATCAGCCGCCTGCCTTTCTCCCTCTCCCCCGACGATCGCCGAGTGAGCGCGCGGGGGGGGGGGGGTGTGACCACGCCTCCGGGGCCACGCGCTCGCTCCCTAGAGCCTCACAGGCTAGCGACGTAGATCTACGTCACTTTGCCTGTGAGGGGCTGACTGCCGACGTAAATAGCCGTGCGGCAGTCGGCAAGTGGTTAATAACCAGGCCATCTTTTGCGATTCGGCACTGCGTTAATTTAACTGCCAATTGTGCGGTCGTGCGACGCTGTACCCAAATACAATTGATGTCCTTTTTTTCCCCCACAAATAGAGCTTTTTTTGGTGGTATTTGATCACCTGTGCGGTTTTTAGATTTTGTGCTATAAACCAAAAAAAGAACGACAATTCTGAAAAAAAAAAAAACAATATTTTTTACTTTCTGCTACAAAACGTTTCCAATAAAAAAAAAAAAAAAAATAGATTTTTTTTTTTTTATCAGTTTAGGCCAATTTGTATTCTGCTACATATTTTTGGTAAAAAAAAAAAATCACAAAAAGTGTATTTTAATTGGTCTGCGCAAAAGTTACAGCGTTTACATACTATGGGATAGATTTTTTTTTTTTTGTTGTTTTTATTAGTAATGGCGGCGATCAACGATTTTTAGCGGGACTGCGACATTGCGGCGGACAGATCGGACAGTAAGGCTATGTTCACATGTTGGCGTAGCGGATCAAGGGCAGAATCACCGCGATTCTTCCCGCGATCCGGAATCATTGCAAATCGCGGGACGCCTGTGCGTTGCCCGCGATTTGCAATGGCACCCCAAACGCTATGCGAAGTTGCCGTGATTTCCGCCTGCCTAATCGCGGTAACATCGCGCAAACAGAATCGCGGGACGCATGACGCCCAAAAAAAGGTACAAGAGCTTCTTTTGGGCGTCATGCGTCCCACGATTCTGTTTGTGCGATGTTACCGCATTTGAGCAGGCGGAAATCACGGCAACATCGCACAGCGTTTGGGGTGCCATTGCAAATCACGGGCATCGCACAGGCGTCCCGCGATTTGCAATGATTCCGGATCGCAGGCAGAATCGCGGTGATTCTGCCCGTGATCCGCTATGCCCACATGTGAACGTAGCCTTAGTGACACTTTTTGGGGACAAGTGACACCAATGCAGGGATCAGTGCTAAATAATATGCACTGTTGCTGTATAAATGACACTGGCAGGGAAGGGGTTAATACTGGGGGGGTGATCAAGCGGTTAAGTGTGAGCCTAATTTGTGCTTGCTAACTGTGGGGGGGGGGGGGGTAGGTGGGCTCTGTCACAGGCACACAAGGATCGGTGATTCAGCTTAGCTGAGACACACCATCTCACTGTGCCTGACAGGAGAGCCGTCTGCTTGGTTTACATAGGCAGGTGGCTCTCCTGTCAATTTCCCTGAAGATCGCGGGAGGCCGGCAGCGATCGAGCCCGCTCCTCCCGCGGTCTGACTCCCGCTGTGTCTAATCAAAGCGGGAGCGCGGCTCCGGTGGCTTCAAGACATCATGTAGATGTAGATCTATGTGATTATGCGCAGCCAGCCAAGCCGCCCTGCTGCAGTAAATCTGTGTGGGGCGGGTTGGCAAGTGTTTAACCGCTTGCTGATTGCCCCACGCAAATATACTGCGGCAGAGAGGCTCTGCTGCGCAAAATCACATAGATCTTACATGGTTTTGTGCACATGGTCTTGCGCCGCCGGAGCCGCGCTCCCACTGTGTTCAGACGCAGCAGAGATATTACCCCCGGCTTCCCGTGATCGCCAGATAAACTGACAGAAGACCCGCCTGCTTATGTAAACAAAGCAGGCGAGTCTTCTGTCACACATGCAGAGAGAGATCAGGAGTTGCAGAGAGAGATCAGGAGTTTCAACTAAGCTACAACACCGATCTCTCTGTGCCTGTCACAGAACCCCCCCCCCCCCCCCACAGTCAGTAAGCACCAACGGGCATACATTAACCCCTTTGATCACCCCCAGTGTTAACCCCTTCCCTGCCAGTGTCATTTATACAGTAACAGTGCATATTATTTAACACTGATCACTCTATTGGTGTCACTGGTCCCCAAATAGTGTCGAAAATGTCAGTTAGGCGTTCGATCTGTCGGCCGCAATGTCGCAGTCCCGCTAAAAATCGCAGACCGCCGCCATTACTAGTAAAAACAAAAAAATAAATAAGTCCGAAAATCGATCCCGTAGTTTGTAAGCGCTATAAATTTTGCGCAAATCAATTAAAATACGCTTTTTGGGATATTTTTTTTTTCTTTTTTTATGTAGCAGAATACAAATCGGCCTAAACTGATAAAAAAAAAATTAGATTTTTTTTAAATTTTTTTTTATTGGGAATGTTTTATAGCAGAAAGTAAAAATGATTGTGTTTTTTTCAATATTGTCGCTCTTTCTTTGTTTATAGCGCAAGAAATCGCACAGGTGATCAAATGCCGCCAAAAGAAAGCTCTATTTGTGGGGAAGGAAAAAAGGACGTCAATTGTATTTGGGTACAGCGTCGCACGACCGCGCGATTTTTCGTTAAAGTAACGCAGTGCCGAATCGCAAAAAATGGCCTGGTCATTAAGGGGGGTAAAACCTTCCGGAGCTGAAGTGGTTTAATGAAGGTTCAACATTTAGCAGCTCGCATGGTTGATGAATAAAACAGGCACATCTAAGTATGCCGGCATCCGGGGTAAAGCTGTCCACATTAGACCGTCCTCCTCATCGCCATCGACGTCATCCCTTCCACGAGAGCTTCAAGCCTCGATTTCAGATCGCTCTCCTGCAGGGGAGTCTTCTCGGTCATGACTGTAGACTGACAGCGGTGAGAGTTGGCGGTGCGGAGGACGGTCTATAATACTTAGATGTGCCTCCTTTACTCATCAACCATGTGAGTTGCTAAATGTTGAACCTTCATTAAATGTAACCATATTGCTACACTTAGAGGCGCCTCTCTTCTCTTTTATACTCTGTAGCTCCTGCTGGATTTTGCTTCTAATGCCCTTGTGGAGGCGCCATTTGTGGATGGATATTTTATGGAGAAGAGAGGTGTTTCTAAGGCTCGATTCACACTACGTCGCTCCGACTTAAGGGGCGACCTGTGAAGTCGCGTGCAGCGCGACTTCGGCGCGACTTGCACAGACTTCACATAATGGAAGTCAATGCAAGTCGCCTCCAGGTCGCCCCAAAGTAGTACAGGACCCTTTTTCTAAGTCGGAGCGACTTGTGTCGCTCCTATTAGAACGGCTCCTGTACTACTCAATGGGAGCGTGACAGACCACGACTTGTCAGGCTGACAAGCCGCAGTCCAAGTCGGATCAGTGTGAATGCGGTCTAAGGCTACTACGTTCACGTCTAGGCGTTGCTACTTTTACAGTCGTTTTTCAGGCGTTTTTGTGCAGGCGTTTTTAGATTGACAAGTGACTAATGAAAAAAAATAAAATAAAAACGCCTGTAATCTGCCAAAAAAGAAGCTCTTGTACTTTTTTAAACAACGGGAGTCTTGCTTAAAGCGTAACTCCACTTTTGTTGAGAAATAAACATTCCCCCTCTGGGTGATCTCTGTACATTGCAGGGATTTTACCAAACTTTGTTGCAGATTCCTAACTTTTGTTATTCAAAAGAAATCATTGTTTGTTCCTCTGTGCTGAGTGGGTCTAATGGGAGTGGTTTCATAATTATCTATCAGCTGTGGCAGCTGCAGGGCTCTAATGAGGAAATCTGCTGGGTCTGCATCCCTTTGGACGTGTTCCTATTGGGAGTATCTCACCAAAAATGACATTATTGTTGCAGGGGATGCCAGAAATCTGACTTGTATCTTAGTGCAGACTTCTGGGAAAATTGGTGAGCCAATCACACAAGCAGGAAATGATGTTTCTGGGGGTGTGGTCAGTATACATTCTGTGTACAGAACAGCCCCAGGCGGCCATATTGTATTGCATTTTCAGAAAATGACAACAGCTGCAGATTGAAAAGGAAAGGTCATTCTTAGTGGAGTTACCCTTTAAGGCACGGGTGTCCAAATTACAGCCCTTCAGCTGTTGCGGAACTAAATGTCCCATGAGGCATTGTAAATCTCTGACATTCACAGACATAACTGGCCATGATGGGACATGTAGTTCCTGAACAGCTGGAGGGCCATAGTTTGGACACCCCTGCTTTAAGGCAAGGGTCTTCAAATTATGGCCCTCCAGCTGTTCAGGAACTACATGTCCCATCATGCATAGTCATGTCTGTGAATGTCAGAGATTTACAATGCCTCATGGGATGTGTAGTTCCACAACAGCTGGAGAGCCGCAGTTTGAGGATCCCTGCTTTAAGGCGACAGAATGCTAAGATGTGAACAGGGGCCAGTGAAATGAATGGGATTTGTCTTGTTGGGTGTTTTTAGAGCTGAGGCTTAGAGCAGAAAATCGCCCAAAAACGCCTAGATGTGAAGGGAGCCTAAGTGTAGCAATATGGTGACTGTATCACTTAGAGATATGGCGGCAAGGTGGCTCTGCTGCGCCAGATCACGTATAAGGTAGGGGGCCTGCGTGCCACCAGCGTACCTGTCCATGCTGTGATTAAACACAGCAGATGTCGATCAGTGGGTGCCGACCACTGGATTACCGCCGGCACCCGCCAGTCGCCTGGAATTTACTCAGGACAGAGCCCTGTCCTGGGAGCGGGGAAATAATCAATTTTATTTTCCCGCAAAGGGATTAAAATCCATCTCTTCTCCTAGTAAAAGCACCTCACACAGTACACATTAACACTGGCTAGGCACACATTTAACCCTTTGATCACCCTAGATGTTTAACCCCTTCCCAGCCAGTGTCATTAGTATGCATACTTTTAGCACTGATCACTGCATTTGTGTCACTGACTCCCACAAAGTGTCAGTTCGTGCCAGATATCCGCCGCAATATCACAGTCCCACTATAAGTCACTAATCACCGCCATTACTAGTATTAAAAAAAATAAAAAATTCCAGTATATATACTAGGGATCGACCGATTATCGACAAAGCCGATATATCGAGGTCCGATCTGCACTTTCCCCGATATATTGGAATCCGCCACCAAGGTGACCGATATTTCAGGAAAGAGCTTGTACCGGAGTGATGTCTGCAGCTATAGGCGTCACCCCGGTACCGGCGTCCATAGCCGACGGTCGGCTGTCTTGTAATGACAACCGATGTGGCTGAGAAGCCGCTCGACTGTCATTACAAAGAGCGGGAGGGGACGTCCACCCCCCCTCCCGCTGCCTTCCGCGGCTCGCCCCGGGTCTCCCGTCCCACCGGGAGACCCGGGCAACTAGCCTGCACAGTCACCGAAGGCCCGATCAAAGCCGCATTCGGCTCTGTTCGGGTCTCCATGCAAAAACCCGGAAGTGATGACATGAGTGACATCACTTCGTGGGTACTCTGCGCCAAATTTAAAAAAATGACCGCATTCAAAACAGCCAAACTTGGCGTTTTAAATGCTTTTAAGTGCAGAGGAGGGGTTTGGGGTCTTTTAGACCCCCCCAGATCCCTCCACAACTGTACCTGTCAAGTAAAAAATATAAAAGAAAAATGTACGAAAATATACCGCGATGACCAAAATATCGGCATCGGTATCGGCAATGAAAAAACAATATCGGTCGATCACTAATATATACCATAATTTGTAGACGCTTTGCGTAAACCAATCATTACACTATTAAAAATAAAAACAGCACAGGTGATCAAATACCACCAGAGGAAATCTCTATTTGTGGGGAAAAAGGACATTAGTTTTGTTTGGGTACAGCGCTGCATGACGGCGTTTTTCTCAGGTAGAGTAGTGCAGGGCCATATCACAAAAAACGAGGGGTCACGAGGGGGTGGTAAATCTTCCGGAGGTCAAGTGGTTAATTGGATTGAATGTGGAAGGGTTACATCCGAATTTTTATTGCTGCTTTTGTCCCCTTGGGAAGATTTTCCCATCTATTTGTCCTGGTGACCATTGTTACAGAGACAGATAGTAAGATGAATTCGTAAATTTTAGAGTTCCCATGACAGCAAGAAGTGAAGGGAATCCTTTCAGAGGGGACGGTTGTTTTGGTGACAGCTGGTTAAGGCATTGTTCCCACTAGTCCAACTGAACATAAGGTCGCATGACAAATCGCAGCCTATTGATTTCAAGGGCATCCATTCCAATCTGCGTGACTTAACAGACTTCTCCCTGGAGAAGAGACGCCTGAGGGGGGACATGATAGCAATTTACAAATACCTCAATGGGGATCTCAGCTTAGAAAAAAAGCTATTCAGTCGAAGGGATTGCATGAGGACTCGGGGGCATACATTGCGATTAGAGGAGAAGCATTTTTAACCTCAGGCAACATGGGAGATTCTTTACTGTTAGGGCTACAAGATTGTGGAATTCTCTACCACAAGAGGTGGTTTCTGCGGGTAGTATGGTGGCTTTCAAAAGACTCTTAGACGTACATCTCAAGGATCAGAACATTCAGGGCTATGTGAGATGATTACGGCCACACACTCCTACACAGGTTGAACTGGATGGACTATGGTCTTTATTCAACCTCACCTTCTATGTAACCACTTGCCGGACAATCTCGTAACTGTACGTCATTTTGCTGAAGTGGTTGTAGCGGGATGATATGCAACAGTGGGCATCACCAGGGCCGGGACAAGGGGGGGGGGGGCAGAAAGGGAGGCTGCTCTGGGCACTGTGGTATCATGTGAGGTGGGGGGGAGGGGGATTAGTGTTGGAAGGGGGGATTTTGGGGGCTACGGGGGGTTAGCATTGTTCTAGGAGGGGAAATTGGGGAGGGGTGCTAAGAGTAGTGATTTAGGGAGATTTATGTTGGGAGGGGGAAATGGGGGGGGGGGGGGGAAGAAGATTTGTGCTAGGTGGGGAGCTGGGGGGGAATATGTGCTGGGAGGGTGGATTTTAAGTAGGGGGAGAAGGTGTACTAGTAGGGGAAGTTTTAGCGGTAGAAGATTTATGGTAGTAGGTGGGGGGGTTTGAGCTGGGGGATTTGGGGGATGGGGGTAAAGATTTGTTCTGGGAGGGGGGATTTCAGCAGGGGGCAGATTTGTACTGGGAGGAGAGGGAACTTATACTTAGGGGGGTGGTAAGCATGCAGATTAGTTCTCAGTGTTTTTGTGGGGAGATTTTTGCTGACACATAATGCTTTTACATCTTGGGAGGGGGGGGGGGGGGGCACAGTTTGGCATTTTCCCCCTGGGCTCTAGATGATCTTGTCCCAGCACTAGGCATCACCCCAGTACTGTTTTTAGAGCCGACGGTCGGCTTTCTTGTAATAACAACCAATGCAGCTAGGCAGCGGCTCCCCTGGTATTACAAGCAGCGGGAGGGGATGCCCCCCCTCCCGACGCTTTCCGCGGCTCGCCCTGACTCTCCCGTCCTCCAGGAGACCCGAGCTACCAGCCGGCATGTCTCCTGGCTGGCCGGAGACCCGAACAAAGCTATAATCTGCTTTGATCAGGTTTTGGATGTAGTAACCCGGAAGCGACGTCACAATGTCACTTCCGGTTTACAGCAAGGCCTGTTCTGAGTGGAACCTGTACTGTTAAGCAGCTGTATGGTCTTGGCCACCGTGCTGCAGCTCAGTTTCAGGGTCGTGGCAATCTTCTTATAGCCTAGGCCATCTTTATGTAGAGCAACAATCCTTTTTTAAGATCCTCAGAGAGGAGGGAACGTAGGGCTGAGCGAGCAGCGGAGGGTCTCAAAGGGTCATCATATAATATGCATATAACTGCGGCAAAAGAGTCCCAGGTGTCCAATATTGGACTTTTTGAGTGCAGGAGTTGGTGTGCCCAGGTTTGAGGTTGACCTGACAGTAAGGCAATGGTTGTGCGGATCTTCACATAATCATTGGGGTAGGTGCGTGGTTTTAGAGCGAAGAGTAGTTCACAAGCTGTGATGAATGATCGCAGTTCAGACTTCTTTCCAGTAAACTTGTCAGGCATAGGAATGGCCGGTTCTGGGAATGTAGTCAGTACATGACCAGCGGCTGGGGGTGAGTCTGGAAGGGGTACGGACTGAGCCCTTCTTTGTTTATGTTGAAGAAGCACGGCGTTACTGGCTTGCAGATCTTGGACGGCTTGAGCCAAGGCTGTCATCTGTTGGGTGAGAGCAGCAATAGCTTTGGCTGTTCCTGCGGGTTCCATTTTTTAGGCTTGGTTATTATGTCACACCCACCTGGGGTCTTGCAGTGGAGAGGGAACCCAGTTGCAGTGGAACAGCACTCCATTACAGTCACGACCCTCAGGAATTCCTGGAAGTGGGAACAGGGCCCCGTAGGGTCTGTGGTGGCACGGAGGCCTTTAATGAAGAGGAGTCAACAACTCTGGAGTCAGGTCTGGCAGGCAATCAAGGAGTATCAACCTGAGGAAGAAAGGATCAGGAACCAGGAATACAGGCAAAGTAACAGCAGACACACAGGAGCAAGGAAAATAACCAAGCACTGACTGGAAGGTGTGCTTGGTTTATATAAGGAGCCAGGATCACATGACCTACCACCTCCCACCAGTAGGTGGGGCAGACAGGAGCTATAAAGGGAGGTCAGAGACCCAGCGCCATCTTGATTTGCTTCATAGACCCTGACCTTACCAGATCTGCAACTCTCCTCTCTCCCTCTGTGTAAGACATTGGTGAGGGGAGGAGAACGAACGACCGCAGACCTAGAGGAGGTGTCTCTGAGGACGGCAAGCACTGAGACTCTTTTGCGAGAAAGCCGCAGGCGCCCAGAAGCAGGTGAGTACGCGGCAGTGCCCTGACAGAGCCCCCTCCCTAAACGCGACCTCAGGGTGGGAAATAGGGTTGGTAGACCAGGGTGTCTTCTGTAGAAAGCTCTAATCTTGGCAGATGCATGAACATTCTTAGCCGGCTCCCAGGATCTTTCCTCTAGGCCATACCCTTTCCAGTGAATGAGATACTCCCAGATTTCCCCTACGACGTCTGGAGTCGAGAATCTCTTGGACTTCAAACTCTTCAGAGCCATCCACAACCACTGGAGAGGGTGGAGCAACAATACGGGAAGGAAATCTGGTTTCCATGGTTTTAGGAGGGATACATGAAAAACCGGGTGTAGCCTGTAGGTAGAAGGGAGATCCAGGCGGACGGCCACAGGAGATGCCCTATGTAGCGTGGTCCCAACTTCCGTGAGGGGCAAGACAAACGCATATGTTGTGTGGACAGCCAGACTTTGTCTCCTGGCACATAGGTGGGTGCTGGGGACCTTTTCTTGTCTGCATATCCTTTGTAGCGTTGTTGTGTTATTTTCAGGGTCCGGTACAACATAGGCCTAAGATGTCTAAGTTTGTTCAGTTGTGAGGCTACGTCGGGCCTTGTGTTAGGACAAGGTAGCTCTGGAAGAGCACATGGATGGAAACCATAGATGGCATAAAAAGGTGTCATCTTGCTGGAGTGGTGCATGTGGTTGTTGTAGGAGAACTCTGTTGTAAGAAGCAGAGATAACCAGTCGCCTTGCAGATGTGTAGTGAAACAACGAAGATATTGTTCTCGAATCTGGTTGGTACGTTCTGTTTGGCCGTTGGTCTGAGGATGATAAGCCGAGGATAAACATCATTGGATCCTTAGGTGACGACAGAAATGGGACCAGAAACGAAAGGTGAACTGGGACCCACGGTCAGTGATGATGGTTTGGGGTATTCCATGTGATGATGTTTTGCAGGAACAAGGAGGCAGTCTTTGAAGCAGATGGATGTCCTACAGAAGGAATGAAATGTGCCATCTTCGTGAATCTATCCACTACCACCATGATGGTGTTGTGTTTATGTGATAGGGGTAAATCCACAATAAAGTCCATGGCTATGTCGGTCCATGGTCCTCGAGGAACTGCAGGAGGTTGGAGAAGACCGACCCACAGGATTTATCTTTGGGGTCTTTGATCGAGCACATATATCACAAGAAAGGACATAATCCCAGACGTCCAACTTAATAGAAGGCTACCAATAATAACGGCTAATGTTTTCAAATGTCTGGGTAATTCCTCCATGACCTGCTGAAAGGGTATATACAGTTGTTCGCCATGGTACCATAAGCCTTGTTTCTGGATCAGAGAAGGTATCCTAACCGGTGGTTGGACCGTTGAATTGCATATATGGTCTAGGAGTGATACCTGTATTGCTTGAAATTGGTTTGGGGGTAGGATGGTGTCTTGGGTTTGATCTGTTGAGTTTGTATTTTCGTACATGTGTGATAGAGCATCTGCCTTTTTGTTTTTTTGACCCAGGGCAGTAGGTGATCTACAAATTAAATCTGGAAAAGAATAAAGCCCAGCGGGCTTGACGGGGATGCAGACTTTTGGTAGTATGTAGGTACTCTAGATTACGGTGGTCTGTATATACAGTTACAGGTAAGGGTGCTCCTTCAAGTAGATGGCGCCATTCCTCTAGAGTGTTCTTGACAGCAAAAGTTCCCTTTCGCCCACGGCTGTGCCGTGAAAGTTCTTTGCCATGAGGTGCCATGTTGAACTTCCAGTGACCAGTATGAGAGAGTGAGAGCGATAACATCAAATTTAACACACCTGCTCCCCTTCACACCTGAGACCTTGTAACACTAACGAGTCACATGACACTGGGGAGGGAAAATGGACATTTTCACTTAGGGGTGAACTCACTTTTATTGCCAGCGGTTTAGACATTAGTGGCTGTGTGTTGAGTTATTTTGAGGGGACAGCAAATTTACACTGTTATACAAGCTGTACACTCACTACTTTACATTGTAGCAAAGTGTCATTTCTTCAGTGTTGTCACATGAAAAGATAGAATAAAATATTTACAAAAATGTGAGGGATGTACTCACTTTTGAGAGATACTGTATATAATGTTTAGAGGTTCGAAGTAATTTTCTAGCAAAAAATACTGATTTTACCTTGTAAGCAACAAATGTCAGAAATAGGCCCGGTCTTCAAGTGGTTTAAAGTCGCAGCAACTTTGAAAAGGTCCCTGTACTACTTTTGATGTGACTTTCTCCAAAAATGGCGGTTCCCCACACTTTACTCTTTTTTTTTCCATCGGATCTGAAAAAAAAAAAAAAAGAAAAGTAACCAGCTCTGACATGTGTAAAGCATTACACCTCTCATTATTTTTTATTTTTATACTTTTACATGCTGCGGTTTTTATACAACTGGTCTTTTCTAGTTATTTGTTGTAATAGATTTTTTTTTTTGTGTTATCCCTGCTGATCTCAGCTTCTTTTTCACACATTCTGGAACCGTACATTTCCAAATTGATACAAACGTGTTGATAGAAAACATTATTATATATATTTTCTGCAAATGCAGCATGAAGCTGAATAGCTGGGAAGTTTATCTTGTTATTGCCTAGGGTGGTATTTTTTTTTTGTTTTATTAATCTGACAAACACATCGACAGACACAAATGGGAGGCAGCAGAACAGAGGCTGTTGAGGTGCAAGAGACCAGGGAAATGTAAAAATTTAGAGCGATTTCGTTTTGAACAGGTGCGTAACTACAGGGGTTGCAATTGCAACCGGGCCCCATGCTCCAGGGGGTCTGTGCGGCTCCCCTGTACACCTGGATTGAAGGGGCAGCGCAGGCAGCATGTAGAGAAATCACTGTCCTCCTTTTTCCTCTTATAGCTGCAGGAGGAAAATGGAGGAGATTGGTTCCTCTGTATGCTGCCCCCGCCACTCCTCCTATCCAGTTCACTTGTGTTCTGCTGTCTCTGGGCCCCTGTGTGCTCCCCCCCCCCCACTGTGCTCCCTCCCCTCTCCTGCCGGCTGCTACAGGGGATGTGTCACAATAGAGAACCAGGAAGGGGGTCGGTAAATATGTAATTTACCAGCTCCTTCCTTTTCTGAATGGACAGAGTCATAGTCAGTCTCATTGTAATAAAATAAAATAAAATGATAAAAAATAATAGAATTAAAATACCAAAAAATAAAAACTACTGACACCAGTGGGTGAACTTCCAGGATCGCAAAGGTCACACTTGCGACCGGGCCCTGGCATTCCACCACCGTGGGGAGGCCCCAAGATGGCAGGAAGGGTGCCCACTGCAGAACTTGTGAAAGGGTCCCGCTTTGGGACTGTAATAAAGGGCCCCGCAATGAGAGTAAAGGTCCCCAGGATCAGTGGGAAGAGCCCCAGGCTTGAAGGGAAGGGGCGGCCAGGGGTCTGGGGGGCCCTTCATGATTTCTTGCACCGGGGCCCTGAAGGTTCTAGTTACACCTCTGGTTTTGAATGTTTTTTTTAGTAAGGGTTTGGTCTTTTGCTGTCCTGGACCCTGGTGTGTAGATCACCCCCCACACCCCTGATAAGTCAATGGCAGCCAGGAACGTGCCGGGAGCTAGGAAGGGTAGGGGGTACCATATTACTGTCCTATCCACTCCTCATTGGGGTTGTTCGTAGGCTTCAGCAGAATTCTATTGTGTTTAATGGTTTCATTGTAAACGCAAGCTGCAATATTCCACTCCATTGGCTTTCCATTTAGTCTCTTTTTCCACGTCAGCTCCCGAAAATTTTACCCCCTTTATGACCAAGCCTTTTTTTTTTTGCTATTTGGCACTGTGCTATTTTAACTGGCAAAGCTGCACCCAAATTAAATTTCACACAAATAGAATTTTGATTGGTATTTGACAGCATGAGGAGAGGAGAAGAGAGCCGATAACGAGCTTCTCCAAAAGGGACGTGTACACTGATAATCAAGGCACTGATTACCAGAGTCCTGATTATCAGTGCAGTCCCAACAATGCCCACCAGTGCTGCCAATCAGTGCCCACCAGTGCTGCCAATCAGTGCCCACTAGTGCTGCCAATCAGTGCCCACCAGTGCTGCCAATCAGTGCCCACTAGTGCTGCCAATCAGTGCTCACCAGTGCTGCCAATCAATCCCCACTAGTGCTGCCAATCAGTGCCCACCAGTGCTGCTAATCAGTGCCCACCAGTGCTGCCAATCAATGCCCACCACTGCTGCCAATCAATGCCCACTAGTGCTGCCAATCAGTGCCCACCAGTGCTGCCCATCAGTGCCACCTATCAGTGCAGCCTCAATGGGGCCCACCAGTGCTTCCCATCAGTGCCGCCTATCAGTGCAGCCTCAATGGTGCCCACCAGTGCAGCCCATCAGTGCACACCAGTGAAGGAGAAAACTACCTGTTTGTAAAAGTTTATAACAAAGTATGAAAAACTTGTTTTTGTTTTTTTCAAACTTTTCGGATATTATTCATTTATTTAGCAAAACATAAAAAACCAGTGGTGATTAAATACCACCAAAAGAATGCGCCATTTGTGTGAAAAAAATTGATAAAAATTTAATTTGGATACAGTGTTACATGTCCGCGCAATTGTTCAAAGCGTGAGCAATGAAAGCTGAAAATTTACATGGGCAGGAGGAAGGGAGTAAAAGTGCCCGGTAGGCAAGTGGTTAATACATATTTTCATTGAGATGTTTTTTTTTTTAGATGACCTGCGATATGAAGAATTATGGATACCCTAAAACCGTAATGGCGAACCTTGGCACCCTAAATATTTTGAAATGACATTTCCCATGATGCTTAACTACACTGCAGAGTACATGAGCATCATGGGAAATGTTTTTCCAAAACACCTGGGATGCCAAGGTTCGCCATTACTGCCTTAAAGTGTCTTTATCCACTTGCCAACCGCCCACAGCACAGTCACTGTGGGGGCAGCATTTACAGGCAAAGCAACGTATTTGCCTGTACAGACACAGGGGTGCGCCCCGGCGACCGCCCAGACACAGCAGAATGCCGACCTCCATACTCGGGACCCGGTGATCATGTGATTGCTATGTAATCACATGATCACAATCAATATGATTCATAACATATTCATATTTCATAATAATATGATTCATGACAGAAAAAAAAATCGAATTTCTCAAAAACAAAGGACTCTGCGGGCACAACATGAGGCGGTAAGTGTAAAAAAATGACAATCTTTATTACAAATATTGTTAAAACAACACACAGGATACAAATATTACAACAGCCTCTACTCCACAGTAGCTCAACAGTTACCCAATCACTGACATGGAGGCATGGATCCAATCATATAAGACGTATAGAAGTCCATCAATATAGATGAAAATATGGGTGGTTATCCAAAGTCAGGTCCACATATCCATATCAATAGTCAGGTCCACAAATACATATCAATAGTCAGGTCCACAAATACATATCAATAGTCAGGTCCACAAATACATATCAATAGTCAGGTCCACATATCCATATCAATAGTCAGGTCCACATATCCATATCAATAGTCAGGCCAACATATCCATATCAATAGTCAGGTCCACAAATACATATCAATAGTCAGGTCCACAAATACATATCAATAGTCAGGTCCACAAATACATATCAATAGTCAGGTCCACATATCCATATCAATAGTCAGGTCCACATATCCATATCAATAGTCAGGCCAACATATCCATATCAATAGTCAGGTCCACATATCCATATCAATAGTCAGGTACTCATATCCATATCAATAGTCAGGTCCACAAATACATATCAATAGTCAGGTCCACATATCTATATCAATAGTCAGGTCCACAAATACATATCAATAGTCAGGTCCACATATCCATATCAATAGTCAGGTCCACAAATACATATCAATAGTCAGGTCCACAAATACATATCAATAGTCAGGTCCACATATCCAAATCAATAGTCAGGTACTCATATCCATATCAATAGTCAGGTCCACATATCCATATCAATAGTTTAGATCCTCATATCCATATCAATAGTCAGGTCCACATATCCATATCAATAGTCAGGTCTACATATCCATATCAATAGTCAGGTCCACATATCCATATCAATAGTCAGGTCCTCATATCCATATCAATAGTCAGGTCCACATATCCATATCAATAGTCAGGTCCTCATATCCATATCAATAGTCAGGTCCTCATATCCATATCAATAGTCAGGTCTACATATCCATATCAATAGTCAGGTCCACATATCCATATCAATAGTCAGGTCTACATATCCATATCAATAGTCAGGTCCACATATCCATATCAATAGTCAGGTCTACATATCCATATCAATAGTCAGGTCTACATATCCATATCAATAGTCAGGTCTACATATCCATATCAATAGTCAGGTCCTCATATCCATATCAATAGTCAGGTCTACATATCCATATCAATAGTCAGGTCTACATATCCATATCAATAGTCAGGTCTACATATCCATATCAATAGTCAGGTCTACATATCCATATCAATAGTCAGGTCCACATATCCATATCAATAGTCAGGTCTACATATCCATATCAATAGTCAGGTCCACATATCCATATCAATAGTCAGGTCCTCATATCCATATCAATAGTCAGGTCTACATATCGATATCAATAGTCAGGTCCACATATCCATATCAATAGTCAGGTCTACATATCCAAATCAATAGTCAGGTCCACAAATCCATATCAATAGTCAGGTCCACATATCCAAATCAATAGTCAGGTCCACAAATCCATATCAATAGTCAGGTCCACATATCCAAATCAATAGTCAGGTCTACAAATCCATATCAATAGTCAGGTCCACATATCGATATCAATAGTCAGGTCCACATATCCATATCAATAGTCAGGTCTACATATCCAAATCAATAGTCAGGTCCACAAATCCATATCAATAGTCAGGTCCACATATCCATATCAATAGTCAGGTCTACATATCCATATCAATAGTCAGGTCCTCATATCCATATCAATAGTCAGGTCTACATATCCATATCAATAGTCAGGTCTACATATCCATATCAATAGTCAGGTCTACATATCCATATCAATAGTCAGGTCCACATATCCATATCAATAGTCAGGTCTACATATCCATATCAATAGTCAGGTCCACATATCCATATCAATAGTCAGGTCCTCATATCCATATCAATAGTCAGGTCCACATATCCATATCAATAGTCAGGTCCACATATCCATATCAATAGTCAGGTCCTCATATCCATATCAATAGTCAGGTCTACATATCGATATCAATAGTCAGGTCCACATATCCATATCAATAGTCAGGTCTACATATCCAAATCAATAGTCAGGTCCACAAATCCATATCAATAGTCAGGTCCACATATCCAAATCAATAGTCAGGTCCACAAATCCATATCAATAGTCAGGTCCACATATCCAAATCAATAGTCAGGTCTACAAATCCATATCAATAGTCAGGTCCACATATCGATATCAATAGTCAGGTCCACATATCCATATCAATAGTCAGGTCTACATATCCAAATCAATAGTCAGGTCCACATATCCAAATCAATAGTCAGGTCTACATATCCATATCAATAGTCAGGTCTACATATCCATATCAATAGTCAGGTCCTCATATCCATATCAATAGTCAGGTCTACATATCCATATCAATAGTCAGGTCTACATATCCATATCAATAGTCAGGTCTACATATCCATATCAATAGTCAGGTCTACATATCCATATCAATAGTCAGGTCTACATATCCATATCAATAGTCAGGTCCACATATCCATATCAATAGTCAGGTCCTCATATCCATATCAATAGTCAGGTCCACATATCCATATCAATAGTCAGGTCCACATATCCATATCAATAGTCAGGTCCTCATATCCATATCAATAGTCAGGTCTACATATCGATATCAATAGTCAGGTCCACATATCCATATCAATAGTCAGGTCTACATATCCAAATCAATAGTCAGGTCCACAAATCCATATCAATAGTCAGGTCCACATATCCAAATCAATAGTCAGGTCCACAAATCCATATCAATAGTCAGGTCCACATATCCAAATCAATAGTCAGGTCTACAAATCCATATCAATAGTCAGGTCCACATATCGATATCAATAGTCAGGTCCACATATCCATATCAATAGTCAGGTCTACATATCCAAATCAATAGTCAGGTCCACATATCCAAATCAATAGTCAGGTCTACATATCCATATCAATAGTCAGGTCTACATATCCATATCAATAGTCAGGTCCTCATATCCATATCAATAGTCAGGTCTACATATCCATATCAATAGTCAGGTCTACATATCCATATCAATAGTCAGGTCTACATATCCATATCAATAGTCAGGTCTACATATCCATATCAATAGTCAGGTCCACATATCCATATCAATAGTCAGGTCCTCATATCCATATCAATAGTCAGGTCCACATATCCATATCAATAGTCAGGTCTACATATCGATATCAATAGTCAGGTCCACATATCCATATCAATAGTCAGGTCCACATATCCATATCAATAGTCAGGTCTACATATCCAAATCAATAGTCAGGTCCACATATCGATATCAATAGTCAGGTCCACATATCCATATCAATAGTCAGGTCTACATATCCAAATCAATAGTCAGGTCCACAAATCCATATCAATAGTCAGGTCCACATATCCAAATCAATAGTCAGGTCTACATATCCATATCAATAGTCAGGTCCACATATCCAAATCAATAGTCAGGTTCTCATATCCATATCAATAGTCAGGTCCACATATCCAAATCAATAGTCAGGTCTACAACTTCTCCATGCATGGAGGAGGTGTGGATCATACTATAGATATCTATCCATATTTTCTTCTATAATTCTGATATGATTGGATCCATGCCAGAGAGGGGACGGGGGTCGAGCCACGGCTCCGTCTCTGAATGGACACACAAGAGCAGCGGCTCTGGAGCGAGCCTGCTTTCTGTGGGGACACTCAGCAGGAGGGAGGGGCCAGGGATGCCCTCAGAAGACTGCAGTAGCCCCCCATGGTATGCAACAAACACGATCACCTCGTAAATTTCAGGACTTGATGGCAGCATGATCTATCTCCAGGTTGAGCGCTGTCATATGGGCCTTGCCCAGCCCGGTGCAAATACTTGGTTTAAGTAAAGCCATTATTTGCATAATATTTGGGGGGGGGGGGGGGGGCTCCAGCAGCAGATCCAGGAGGAGGACAGGAATGCCAAAGATAAGCTTACCAGGTCTGCCAAGCAGCAAGGATATTGCATTGATTTCTAACTGTACAGAACAGGTTTGCTTTAAATCCTTCATCTTATTGTTTGCTGAAATGACTCCAGAGAATGTTTCCTGGAGATCGAATGTTTCTTACTACCTATTATGAAATCCTTTTCTACGAAGCACTCCTACCTCTCCTTTTATATCTCCATAGCCCACAAACCATTCCACTATATAACACAATTCATATTTCATTTCTCTTATCTTCTGCCAGGAACACTAAATAAAGGCTGTTCTTTAACCACTTAAGGGCCAGGCCTATTTCTGACACTTGTTGTTTACAAGTTAAAATCAGTATTTTTTGCTAGAAAATGACTTAGAACCCCCAAATATTATATATATATATATATATATATATATATATATATATATATATATATATATATTTTAAAAGACTCTGGAGAATAAAATGGCGGTCGTTGCAATATTTTTTTTGTCACGTGGTATTTGTGCAGCGGTCTTTCAAACGCAAATTCTTTGAAAAAAATACATTTAAAAAAAAAAACTAAACAGTAAAGTTAGCCCAATTTTTTTTCTAAAATGTAAAGATAATGTTACGTGGGCGGCTGTCTGGCTGGCACCCTCTGGTGGGTGGATGGCTGGCTGGCACCCTGTGGTGGGTGGCTGGCACCCTGTGGGGGATGGCTGGCTGTCTGGCACCCTGTGGTGGGTGACTGGCTGGCACAGGAGCTGTGGGTGGCTGGCTGGTACAGGGCCTCTGGGTGGCTGGCTGGTACAGTGCCTGGGGCGGGCAGGTACAGGGCCTGTGGGTGGCTGGCTGGCTGGTACAGTGCCTGTGGCTGGTACAGTGCCTGTGGCTGGCAGGTACAGGGCCTGTGGGTGGCAGGTACAGGGCCTGTGGGTGGCAGGTACAGGGCCTGTGGGTGGCTGGCTGATACAGTGCCTGTGGCTGGCTGGTACAGTGCCTGTGGCTGGCAGGTATAGGGCCTGTGGGTGGCTGGCTGGTACAGTGCCTGTGGCTGGCAGTTACAGGGCCTATGGGTGGCTGGCTAGATCGCTGATACAGTGCCTGTGGCTTGCTGGTACAGGGCCTGTGGGTGGCTTGCTGGTTGGCTGGTACAGTGGCTGTGGGTGGCTGGCTGGCTCGCTGGTACAGTGCCTGTGGCTGGCTGGCTGGTACAGGGTCTGTGTGTGGCTGGCTGGCTCGCTGGTACAGTGCCTGTGGCTGGCAGGTACAGGGCCTGTGGATGGCTGGCTGGTACAGGGGCTGTGGCTGGCTGGCTGGCTCTCTGGTACAGTGCCTGTGGCTGGCAGGTACAGGGCCTGTGGGTGGCTGGCTGGTACAGGGTCTGTGCATGGCTGGCTGGCTCGCTGGTACAGTGCCTGTGGCTGGCTGGTACAGGGCCTCTGGGTGGCTGGCTGGCTCGCTGGGACAGTGCCTGTGGGTGGCTGGCTGGCTCGCTGGTACAGTGCCTGTGGCTGGCTGGCTGGTTACGGGGCTGTGGGTGGCTGGCTGGCTCGCTGGTACAGTGCCTGTGGCTTGCTGGTACAGAGCATGTGGGTGGCTGGCTGGCTTGCTGGTACAGTGCCTGTGGCTGGCTGGTACAGGGCCTGTGGATGTGGGTGGCTGGCTGGTACAGGGCCTGTGGATGTGGGTGGCTGGCTGGCACCTGGCTGCTGTGGGTGGGTGTATGGCTGTGATACACTCCCGCGAAACTAGTCCTGACTCCAGACGAGGCTGTCCAAGGCGAGGGAGGCGGCCTAAGAAGGCAGAATGACGTCACAAAAATATCGGCAATATCGGCCAGTTCCGGGGCCGAAACCGATATATCAGGGAAAGTGCATATGGCCCTCGATATATCGGCCTTGCTGATAATCAGTCTATCCTTAATCAACCTCAACTACTATGTAACTATGTAATTGAAATAATCAGGACAGGTCCTCTTTAATGTGAGACCTGGGGTCAAAAAGACCTCACATCTCACATCTACAGTAAAAAGCAAAAAAAAAAGAAATAATTTTTTTTCATCATGAAAAAAATGGGCCCTTTAAGGCCGTTGGGAGGAAGTGACGTATGACGTCGCTCTGGTCCTCCAAGGCCATAGAGTGGAGTGGGGGCCAGGTTGCCCTCACTGGCCTTCCTGTCTAGAAGGGGAGAGGACTGGGATGTTTTCCCTGCTATGGATGGCTTCGGTAAGCGGGGAAAACGACCGGGAAGCACCTCTTCCGCCGCCCATAAAAGTGATTCCACGGCCGATCCTCCACTGGGACTACTTTAATGAGAAAGGGGCCTTGTAAAAGAAATACCGGGGTTATGGCAGCTATCTGCTATGGTGCTGCCATAACCCCGGTATTTAACGTCAAAGTAGTGACGGAGCTGAACTGAACCTAGTTTGACCATATTGAGCTCTGCTAACCACTTTGACCTCCGGAAAGGTTTTACCCCCCCCTTCATCACCAGGACATGTTTTGATATTCAGCACTGCGCTACTTTAACTTGTAATTGTGCGGTCATTCAACGCTCTACCCAAATTAAATTTATATACGTTTTTCCACACAAATAGCGCTTTCTTTTGGTGGTATTCGATCACCTCTGCGGTTTTTATTTTTTGTGCTATAAACAAAAAAAATACTGCCAATTTTGAAAAAAAAAAAAACAATATTTTTTACAAAAATATATGCAATAAAAAAGTAAATTTATGCCAATATGTATTGTGCTACATAATTTTGGTAAAACAAACAAATCTCAATAAGCCTATATTGGTTGGTTTGCGCAAAAGTTATCTCATCTATGAACTATGGGATCTTTTTATTTATTTACTTATCTCTTTTATTAGTAATGGTGGCGATCAGCGACTTATAGTGAGGCTGCGATATTGCGACGGACAAATCGGACACTAACTGACACTTTTGACACTGTTGGGGACCAGTAAAGCTAGGTCTCCGTTCACATCTAGGCGTGGCTATTTTTACAGACGTTTTACAGCCTTTTTTCGGGTGTTTTTGCAGCATTTTTTGTGCAGGCGTTTTTAGGTTGACAAGTGACCAATGAAAAAAAATAAATAAAAACGCCTGTAATCTGACAAAAAAAGAAGCTCATGTACTTCTTTGAGCGACGGGCGTTTTGCTTAAGGCGACAGAACGCTCAGATGTGACCAGGGGGCCGTTGAAATGAATGGGATTTGTCTTGTTGGGCGTTTTTAGAGCTGAGGCTTAGAGCAGAAAATCGCCCAAAAAAGCCTAGATGTAAACAAAGCCTAATACAGTAATCAATGCTAAACATCTGTACTGTCACTGTACTAATGACACTGGCTGGGAAGGGGTTAACCACTTAAGCCCTGGAGGATTTGGCTGCTCAAAGACCAGGGCCTATTTTGCGATTCGGCACTGCGTGACTTTAACGGACAATTGCGCGGTCGTGCGACGCTGTACCCAAATGAAATTGACGTCCTTTTTTTCCCACAAACAGAGCTTTCTTTTGGTGGTATTTGATCACCTCTGCGAATTTTACTTTTTGCGCTATAAGCAAAAAAATGCGTCAATTTTAAGAAAAATAACAATATTTTTCACATTTTTTTATATAAAATTCTCAAAAAAAAATGTAAAAATCAAAAATTTTTAACATTTTAGACCAATTTGGTTTCTGCTACATATTTTTGGTAAAAAAAAAATCACAATAAACGTATTTTGATTGGTTTGCGCAAAAGTTATTGCGTTTACTAACTGCGGGAAAGATTTTTGTCATTTTTGTTTTTTTTTTTTAATGAGTAATGGCAGCGATCTGCGATTTTTTTTTTTTGTGGGACTGCGACATTGCGGCGGACAGATCGGACCCCTGACTGACATTTTTGACACTTTTGGGGGGACCAGTGACATTACTGCAGTAATCAGTGCTATACATATGCACTGTTACTGTAAAAATGACACTGGCAGGGAAGGGGTTAACTTTATTGGTGATCAAGGGGTTAAGTGTGTCCCTAGGGGCGTGCTTCTAACTGTCAAGGGGCGTGGCTTGTGATGTAACCACAGAGACATACGATTCTACATAGCAGGATCGTATGATCTCTGCTGTTACACCAGGGAGAATGACAGGCGGCTTTGTTTACATCAGCCGCCTGCCTTTCTCCCTCTCCAGCGGGAGATCGCGAGTGACCGGCGGACATCGGAGCCGCCGGTCACTCGCACGGTGAAGGCAGGGAATGAGCGGGGACGGGAGCGCGCCTCTGGCGGCGTGCATTTGCCCCCTAGAGGCTCGTGGGCGAGCGACGTACCGATACGTCGTTGCCTGTAGGGGGCTGAACGCCGCAGTACATAGTCGTGCGGCAGTCGGCAAGTGGTTAACATCAGGGGCGCTCAGTGCCCAGGCAGTGCTTGTGTACTGTCTGGGAGGTGTTTTTACTAAAGGGAAGGCATAGATCCGTGTCCCTGTTTTGCAGGAACACAGGATCCATGCTTTCCCTCATCACAGGAGGGGAGTCTGCCTTGTGTACATAGACAGGTCTCCGTTCTGCCTGTGTACTGAACAATCGGCGGGTGCCGACGGACATCCAGTCCACAGTACCCACCGCTGGGCTCCCGCTGTGTATGATCACAGCAGGATCGGGTTGCCGGTGCAGAGCGTGTGCACCCCAGACCCCAGACATACATAGTAGGTACATGATCTGGCACAGCGGCCGCCCTGCCGCAGTGTATGAACCGTGGCCAGTCCGTAACCTGTTAAACATGTAGCCGATTTGATATGTATTTTTCCAGCAAAAAAAAAAAAAACATGGGCCGACAATAATGAGCTCTGTTGACCACTTGACCTCCAGAAAATTTTACCCCTTTCATGACCAGGCCATTTTTTTGCTATTTTTTTGCTATTCAGCACTGCGTTACTTTAACTTGTAATTGTGCGGTCATGCAACGCTGTATCCAAATACAATTTTTATAATTTTTTCCACACAAATAGAGTTTTCTTTTGTTGGCATTTGATCACCACTGGATAGTCTTTATTTTTTATTATATAAACGGAAAAAGACTGATCCATGAGGATGCTGCGGTTCACACTGGGGCGACCTGTCAGGCGACCTGGTCGCCTGACAGGTCGCCGTAGGTCGCCTGCCATAGAGAAGCTGTGGACCCGTTCTAATAGGAGCGACACAAGTCGCTCTGACTTAGAAAAAGGGTCCGGAGCTTCTTTGGGGCGACCCGGAGCGACCTGCATTGACTTCAATGTTATAAAGTCCGTGCCGGCCGCTCTGAGGTCACGGTGCGAGCTGCGCACCGCGACTTGTGAGGTCGCCCCGGCAAGTCGGATCGCTCTAATGTGAACCGGCTCTTATATGAGCTTTATATGTCATCAAAATACCCCCCCCCCCCCCACACACACACACACAAAAACACTGAGCAATAATCTGCATGCTTACCCCCTGAGCATAAATCCCCCTCCTCCCAGTAAAAATCTGCCTCCTGCTGAAATCTCCCCGCTCAGCACAAATCTTTGCCCCCAAATTCCAACTCAAATGCCCCCCCCCCCCCAACAAAAAATATACCCCTCCTAACTCAAATCCGCTACCACTAGATTTCCCCTTCTAGTCCACATTCCCCCCCCCCCCCCCCCCACACTTCCAATCCCTCCCATCCTATTCCCTTTTTACATTTATATATATATATATATATATATATATATATATATATATATATATATATATATTATCTTATTATATTCTATATATATATATATATATATATATATATATATATATATATATATATATATATGTATAAAATTGTGATTACTATGATAACACTGTATTATTATCACTGTATTTAAAAAAGAATAATTGTAAAAAACTGTGATAATAGTTTTTACAAATATTTTTTATTTTTTTTTTAAATATAGTTATAATTAGGGATGCACCGAAATGAGAATTCTGGGCCGAAACCGAAAATGCAGGATGCCCTTGGCCGAAAACCGAAACCGAAAATTACTTTTCCCCCCAAAAAAATGTAAAATAGATAGAACAGGGGTATACACCAAAAACAGGCAGCGACGTACACCTGTCGCTGCCACCCTGTCACAGTATATGTACTGTGATGGGTTGGCAAGAGGTTAATTTAATTACCAATGGTATTTGTATTATGCAGCATGAGGGGTTAATGTATTGTCACTGATGCATTAGTGACCGACCAGTGGCAGTTAATTAACCCCTTTGTGCTGCATTAGTGCAACCAGTATCAGTGCAACCAGTGTTAATTAACACTGATACTGGTTGCACTAATACAGCACAAAGGGGTTAATTAACTGCCACTGGTCGGTCACTAATAGATGAGTGACCAGCAGTGACAATACATTAACCCCTCATGCTTCATAATACAAATATAATTGGTAAGCTGCTTCAGCTCTCCCCCATCCCCCCCCCCACTGCCTCAGCGTCCCCCTCGGCAGTACACCCTCCCCCCCTCTGGCTCAGCGTCCCTCCTCGGGTGCCCTTCATTCAAAAGAAATGTCTCTGGCCGGCGGCCCGCCTCCCGGTCATGTCACTACTACGATCTGTGTGCGATCCGGGGTGAGCGGCCGCTAATAGATATTACTATGTGATCCTTCCCTGTCAGCGGGACAGTGACTGTGTGAATGAGAACTGACCTGACACCGGGCGGGGGGAGCGGCCGCTAATAGATATTACTATGTGATCCTTCACTTCCCTGTCAGAGGAGATACATGCCTGTCAGGGAAGTGAAGGATCACATAGTTACAGCTATTAGCGGCTGCTCGCCCCGCCCCCCCTGCCCGGTGTCAGGTCAGTTCTCATTCACACAGTCACTGTCCCGCTGACAGGGAAGGATCACATAGTAATATCTTTTAGCGGCCGCTCGCCCCGCCCCCCCCGCCTGGTATGTCACTTCATTAATGCAGAGATCGTAGTAGTAGGGACGTCATTGAGAGGCGGGCGGCCGGCCAGAGGCGGGACTTTTAAAACCTGCCCTGCGCAGCGCCGCGCCCTCCTCCTTCCTCACGGCGGCCATATTAATTTCGGCAATGTTAACCCATTATCGACCGAAATGGGATAGGCTAATTTTCGGCCGATAATTTCAGTGGCCGAAATTTCGGTGCATCCCTAGTTATAATAATACAGTGTTATAGTAATCAGGATTTTTTTTTTTCACTATGATTACTTATAACTGTGCATTTAATTGAATGAAAACTACTCAATCTGTGTTTACTATTGTGATTAGCTGTGATTGGTCACAGCTAATCACATGGTACAGATGGGCTGTGATTCGCTCTGTCTGTACCATGTGATGACTTTGATCAATCACAGAGCTCATCACAGTAGTACACAATGAAAGGCACATGTAACAAAGCCTTTCGTTGTGTACAACTGTCATATGACCTGCTGTGATTGGCCACAGCGATCACATGGGACCCGGCAGCTGACCAGTACAGTGATCTGTCATCGGCCGTGTCCGGTGGACAGATCACGCCTGAGTTTGGCCGATTTTGCGAGGCACGGTTCATACTACGTCCTCTCAGAAAAACAGCGCTCCCACCAAGCTGTCAATTTACAATAGGCCGGATGGGAAGAGGTTAAAGTAGCACAGTGCCGAAAAGCAAAAAATGGCCTGGTCATGAAGGGGGAGGGTAAACTTTCCGGAGGTCAGGTGGTTAACCGCTTCCGGACCGCCCACTGCCGATTTACTGTGGCAGGACGGCCCTCCTGCGCGAAACGATGTATACCTATGTCGGTCGCGCGCCTGCAGCTAGGGGGCAAGGGCGTGCCACCGACAGCGCGTTCCCGCCCCCACTCGGCAGCGGGGACTCCGATGCAGCGGGGCAGGCGCCTCCGATTGTTGCTTGACACCCGCGATTGTTCCCCGCTGAGAGAGAAGAACGGTCGGATGTTGTAAACACAGCTGACCGTTCTTCTCCTTGGAATGATCACAGCACCTGTGATCCTTCTATATAGGATAACAGGTCTCTATGATCCTTTCACAAGCCCCGCCCCTGATACAGTTAGAATCACTCCCCTAGGCTCACATTTAACCCCTTTGATCACCCACAGTGTTAACCCCTTCCCTGCCAGTGTCATTATTACAGTAACAGTGCATATGTATAGCACTGATTACTGTAGTAATGTCACTGGTCCCCCCAAAAGTATCAAAAATGTCAGTTAGGGGTCCGATCTGTCCGCCGCAATGTCGCAGTCCCGCTAAAAATCGCAGATCGCCGCCATTACTGGTAAAGGAAAAAAAAAACCAATAAAAATTACATAAATTTTTCCCGCAGTTAGTAGACGTGATAACTTTTGCGCAAACCAATCAAAATACGCTTATTGCAATTTTTTTATTTTTTTTTACCAAAAATATGTAGCAGAAAACAAATTGGCCTAAAATTTTGAAAAACATTTTGATTTTTACATGTTTTTTTTGAGAATGTCATATAGCAGAATGTGAACAATATTGTTTTTTTTTTTTTTTTTTTTTCAGAATTGTCTCTATTTTTTTTGTTTATAGCGCAAAAAATAAAAATCGCAGAGGGGAATCAAATACCGACAAAAGAAAGCTCTGTTTGTGGGAAAGAAAGGACATCAATTGTACTTGGGTACAGCGTCGCACAACCGCGCAATTGTCCGTTAAAATAACGCAGTGCCGAATCGCAAAAAATGGCCTTGTCATTAAGGGGGGAAATCCTTCCGGTCCAGAAGTGGTTAAAGTAGCACAGTGCTGAAAGTCAAAAAATGGCCTGGTCATGAAAGGGGGGGGGGGTAAAATCTTCTGGAGGTCAGGTGGTTAATAACAATTTTTGATTTTGACTGGAGTGTTTCTTTTTAGTGCAGTAAAGGGGCACCTCGGGCAGTTGAAGGGTGCTTGTTATATCACAGGGAGAGTCGGCACTTGCTGTGCGTTATGCAAACTCACAGATATATATAAAATGTAATGGTCATATATGAAGCAATAGATTAGCCAGAGCCGTGTCCCAGAGAGTAATTTCATGCTTCATCTGCTCCAACACTGCGCTGCCTATTTTGTTGAAATGAAATGTGTGGATGTTAAAGAAAGAAAGCCTAGAGCACGTTCTTCTGTATTTCCCAGTTTAAAGGGAGTATATCTCCAGAAAATTCTGCCCTCCTTCACCTAGACCTGGTGCAAATTTTTTACCTGAAATCGCAACTGAACTGCACCCGAAATCGCACAGGACTCTTTTGTTGCGATTTGGCACTGCGTTGCTTTAACTGATAATTGCACAATCGTGCGACGCTGTACCCAAATACAATTGATGTCCTTTTTTTCCCCACAAATAGAGCTTTCTTTTGGTGGTATTTGATTACCTGTGCGGTTTTTAGATTTTGCTCTTTAACCACTTCAGTCCCGGAAGGGTTTGCCCCCTTAACCTCCCTAGCGGTATTCCCGAGTGTGGCTCGGGGTTAACTTTCAGTACCAAAAGCGGTAACCCCGAGGCATACTTGGGATTACCCCAGAATGTTATTCACCTTCCGTGCGATCCCCCACCGTCCTCCCCGCCGTCCTCCCCGGCCGTCCTCCCCTGCCGTCCTCCCCCGGCGTCCTCGCCGCCGTCCTCCCCCACCATCCTCCCCGCCGTCCTCCTCCGCCGTCCTCCCCCGCCGTCCTCCCCCGCTGTCCTCGCCGCCGTCCTCCCCTGCCGTCCTCCCCCGCCATCCTCCCCTGCCGTTCTCCCCTGGCGACCTTGCCGCCGTCCTCCCCCGGCGTCCTTGCCGCCGTCCTCCCCCGCCG
Source organism: Pelophylax lessonae (assembly GCF_965119305.1). Lineage (NCBI taxonomy): Eukaryota > Metazoa > Chordata > Amphibia > Anura > Ranidae > Pelophylax > Pelophylax lessonae. The sequence continues at coordinate 15,407,272 of NC_138769.1, forward strand.
TCCTCGCCGCCATCCTCCCCCGCCGTCCTCCCCCACCATCCTCCCCGCCATCCTCCTCCGCCGTCCTCCCCCGCCATCCTCCTCCGCCGTCCTCCCCCGCTGTCCTCAGCGCCGTCCTCCCCCGCCGTCCTCCCCCGCCGTTCTCCCCTGGCGACCTTGCCGCCGTCCTCCCCCGGCGTCCTTGCCGCCGTCCTCCCCCGCCGTCCTCGCCGCCATCCTCCCCCGCCGTCCTCCTCCGCCGTTCTCCCCCGCCGTCCTCGCCGCCATCCTCCCCCGCCGTCCTCCTCCGCCGTCCTCCCCCACCATCCTCCCCGCCGTCCTCCTCCGCCGTCCTCCCCCGCCATCCTCCTCTGCCGTCCTCCCCCGCCGTCCTCGCCGCCGTCCTCCCCCGCCATCCTCCCCCGCCGTTCTCCCCTGGCGACCTTGCCGCCGTCCTCCCCCGGCTTCCCCCCCGTCGTCCTCCCCCCGCCTTCCTCCCCCGCTGTCCTTGCCGCCGTCCTCCCCCCCCGTCCTCGCCGCCGTCCTCCCCTGCCATCCTCCCCCGCCGTTCTCTCCCGGCGTCCTCGCCGCCGTCCTCCCCCGGCGTCCTCGCCGCCGTCCTGGCACACTCTCCCCGCTGTGTGCTCGGCCAATGCCGGCACCTGTCTTCCGGTTCCCTTCCCTGCGAGCGTTGCGACGCAGGGGGGTGGAACCGGCGGCAAATTCAAATATGTAAATACACCAAATGAGATGATAGAAAGCTGTGATCGGATTACACTGTATCATCCCATTTCACCACAGGATTTCACCTGGTGACTTTTCCAGTGCCCTGCCTGTGCTTTTCCAGTTCTTTCTGCCTGGAACATAGAGAACGACCATGGCGTCCAAAAAGCGTTCTTTTTGTGCAAAAGCGCTTTTAGACGAACTGGAAAAACGGAGTTACTTGAAGAACTGAGCGATAGCGATTGGTGGGAAAATTCGTCATCAGGTACGGAAAGTGACGACAGCGACGATTCTGATGTCTCTTTCTGGCACATAGCTTGTGGAATTTGGCCAATAAGCGTATATTGATTAGTTTGCGCAAAAGTTATCGCGTCCACAAACTAGAGGAAAGAATTTATGTCATTTTCATTTACTTTTTTTTTTTTTTTTACTAGTAATGGCGGTGATCAGCGATTTTTATCGGGACTGCAACATTGCGGCGGACAGATCGGACCCCTAACTGACATTTTTGACACTTTTGGGGGGACCAGTGACATTACTACAGTAATCAGTGCTAAAAATATGCACTATTACTGTAATAATGTCACTGGCAGGGAAGGGGTTAACCCAGGGGGTGTTTAAAGGGTTAAGTGTATGCCTTGGGGGTGTTTTCTAACTGTGAGGGGGATGGGCTTGTGGAATCAACACAGACCTGTGTTCCTAAATAGGAGGATCCCTGTGTTCATGGCTGACAGAACAACGGTTTGCTGTGTTTACAATGGCAGACCGTCATTCTCTCTCTCCACGGGGAGCGTTTACGGGTGACCGGCGGCAATCACGGGCGCCGGCCCCGTGGATCAGCATCCCCGCTGCCTAACGGCAGTCACGGCACGTGCGCCCCCAGGAGCGCTCCCGCGAACCGCTGTACAGGCAACGTGGTTCGCACAGCGGAGCCAGCCTGCCGCAGTATATCTGTAGCAGGCAGTCAGCAAGTAATTAAAGGGATTGAAAAGGCAGAAGGTGCATTCTATGCCTTGAAATAAAATACCTTCTGTGTGTAGCAGCCCCCCTCAGCCCCCCCTAATACCAAGCTGAGCCCACCTTTATCCAGCGATGTTGCAGGAGTGTGTCGACTGTCCCCTCATTGGCTCCCGCTGCTGGCAATCAAAGTCAGTCAGCCAATCAGGGCAGAGAGCGGAGCGGGGCCGGGTCACGGTTTCATGTCTGAGTGGACACAGGAAACTGTGACTGGGCTCGAGTGCCCCCATAGCAAGCTGCTTGCTTTGGGGGCACTCAACAGGAGGGAGGGGCCAGGAGCTCCAGCCAGGGACCCAAGAAGAGGAGAATGCAGGCCACTCTGTGCAAAACCAACAGCACAGAGCAGGTAAGTATGACATGTAATTAAAAAAAAAAAAAAGATTTAACAATCACTTTTAAGTAATACTAAAGTCTCTCTTTTTTTTTTTTAAATAATAAACATGTTATATACAGTGCCTTGCGAAAGTATTCGGCCCCCTTGAACTTTGCAACCTTTTGCCACATTTCAGGCTTCAAACATAAAGATATAAAACTGTAATTTTTTTGTGAAGAATCAACAACAAGTGGGACACATTCATGAAGTGGAACGAAATTTATTGGATATTTCAAACTTTTTTAACAAATAAAAAACGGAAAAATTGGGCGTGCAAAATTATTCAGCCCCTTTACTTTCAGTGCAGCAAACTCTCTCCAGAAGTTCAGTGAGGATCTCTGAATGATCCAATGTTGACCTAAATGACTAATGATGATAAATAGAATCCACCTGTGTGTAATCAAGTCTCCGTATAAATGCACCTGCACTGTGATAGTCTCAGAGGTCCGTTTAAAGCGCAGAGAGCATCATGAAGAACAAGGAACACACCAGGCAGGTCCGAGATACTGTTGTGGAGAAGTTTAAAGCCGGATTTTGATACAAAAAGATTTCCCAAGCTTTAAACATCCCAAGGAGCACTGTGCAAGCGATAATATTGAAATGGAAGGAGTATCAGACCACTGCAAATCTACGAAGACCTGGCCGTCCCTCTAAACTTTCAGCTCATACAAGGAGAAGACTGATCAGAGATGCAGCCAAGAGGCCCATGATCACTCTGGATGAACTGCAGAGATCTACAGCTGAGGTGGGAGACTCTGTCCATAGGACAACAATCAGTCGTATACTGCACAAATCTGGCCTTTATGGAAGAGTGGCAAGAAGAAAGCCATTTCTTAAAGATATCCATAAAAAGTGTCGTTTAAAGTTTGCCACAAGCCACCTGGGAGACACCAAACATGTGGAAGAAGGTGCTCTGCTCAGATGAAACCAAAATCAAACTTTTTGGCAACAATGCAAAACGTTATGTTTGGGGTAAAAGCAACACAGCTCATCACCCTGAACACACCATCCCCACTGTCAAACATGGTGGTGGCAGCATCATGGTTTGGGCCGGCTTTTCTTCAGCAGGGACAGGGAAGATGGTTAAAATTGATGGGAAGATGGATGGAGCCAAATACAGGACCATTCTGGAAGAAAACCTGATGGAGTCTGCAAAAGACCTGAGACTGGGACGGAGATTTGTCTTCCAACAAGACAATGATCCAAAACATAAAGCAAAATCTACAATGGAATGGTTCACAAGTAAACATATCCAGGTGTTAGAATGGCCAAGTCAAAGTCCAGACCTGAATCCAATCGAGAATCTGTGGAAAGAACTGAAAACTGCTGTTCACAAACGCTCTCCATCCAACCTCACTGAGCTCGAGCTGTTTTGCAAGGAGGAATGGGCAAAAATTTCAGTCTCTCGATGTCCAAAACTGATAGAGACATACCCCAAGCGACTTACAGCTGTAATCGCAGCAAAAGGTGGCGCTACAAAGTATTAACTTAAGGGGGCTGAATAATTTTGCACGCCCAATTTTTCAGTTTTTTATTTGTTAAAGTTTGAAATATCCAATAAATTTCGTTCCACTTCATGATTGTGTCCCACTTGTTGTTGATTCTTCACAAAAATTACAGTTTTATATCTTTATGTTTGAAGCCTGAAATGTGGCAAAAGGTCGAAAAGTTCAAGGGGGCCGAATACTTTCGCAAAGCACTGTACTTACCTCCTCTGTGCAGGGCCCCTCCCTCCTGTCAATTGCCCCCACAGCAAGCAGCTTGCTATGGGGGCACCTGAGCTGAGCAGCAGCTCTCTGTGTCCATTCAGACACAGAGCCACGGTTCGGCTCTGCCCCCTTTCTCTCCTCATTGGCTAACTGTCTTTTATTAGCAGCAGCGGAAGCCAATGGTGCTGCTGCTGTGTCTCAGCCAATCAGCAGGTAGAGCCCCGAATCGCGGAGGCACTCGTGCACATCGCTGTATAAAGATGGGCTCAGGTAAGTATTAGGGGGGCTGCTGCACTCAGAAGGTTTTTTATTGTAAAAGGGATTGTAAAGTCAGAAGGTGCATTCTATGCAAAACCTTCTGTGTGCAGCAGCCTCCCTAATTCTTACCTGAGCACCATCTTTATACAGCGATGTGCACGATTGCCTCGGCTGACGGAGACTCTTTCTTCTGATTGGCTGAGACGGCAGCAGCACGGAGCCATTGGCTCCCACTTCTGTCAATCAAATCCAGTGAGTCAATCAGGAGAGAGAGGGGGCTGGGCCGGGCCTCGTGTCTGAATGGACACCGGGAGCTGCAGCTCAGCTCAGGTGCCCCCATAGCAAGCTGCTTGCTTTGGGGACACTCAACAGGAGGGAGGGGCCAGGAGAGCTGAAGAGGGACCCGAGAAGTGGAGGATCCGGGCTTCCCTGTGCAAAACCAACTGCACAGGGCTGGTAAGTATAACATGTTTTTTTATTTTTAACCCAAAAAAATAAAAAAATAAAATAAAAACAAGACTTTACAATCACTTTAAATAATGCATTACAATTTAATTAAACCCCTTAGATTTTAGTCAACTAAAATACAACTGAAACTAAAAACAATAGAGATGACCAAAATACGACTAAAACTAAAATGGCATTTTATTCAAAAGACTATAACTAAAACTAAATCGAAATTTGACGTCAAAATAAACACTGGTGGTCATACGGGGGGCAGTCGTATGTGTCCATTACATTGACATTTTCCCTACGTAGCTCTGCAGTACTGCGCCTGTGCTTCACTTTCTCCTCTTTCTCAGTACAAGGTGAGGTTATCTCAGCAGTCCTTTAGTAGGGATGCCAATCCAATCCCTTATATATGGAGATCCAGTAGAGGGAAAACCTACATTAACCTCCCCGGTGGTAATCCCGAGTGTGGCTCGGGGTTAATTTTCAGTGCCAAAAACGGTAACCCAGAGCCACACTCGGGATTACCCCAGAATCGCACTCACCTTCCCTGCGATCCCCCGCTGTCCTCCCCCCGCCGTCCTCCCCCCGCCGTCCTCCCCCCGCCGTCCTCCCCCCCGCCGTCCTTCCCCCGCCGTCCTCCAGGCCGTCCTCCACCCGCCATCCTCCCCGCCGTCCTGTAGGCATCCTCACACTCTCTCCCCGCTGTGTGCTCGGCCGATACCGGCACCTGTCTTCCGGTTCCCTTCCCTGCGAGCGTTGCGACGCAGGGTGGAGGAACCGGCCGCAAATTCAAAAATGTACATACACCAAATGAGATGATAGAAAGCTGTGATTGGATTACACTGTATCATCCCATTTCACCACAGGATTTCACCTGGTGACTTTTCCAGTGCCCTGCCTGTGCTTTTCCAGTTCTTTGTGCCTGGAAAAAGGACATTAATTTTATTTGGGTACAGCGTCACACGACCACGCAATTGTCAGTTAAAATAACGCAGTGCTGAATCAGAAAAAATGGCCTGGTCATTAAAGGGGGATAACCTTCCGGTCCAGAAGTGGTTAATTTGACCTTTTCTGTTTGCTTCCACTGTACTGCTTTACCTTCAATTAGCAATTACCCAGATTTCCAAAGGGGGGGGGGCGCGAAGGCTCCCTTTATTTCACATGATAATAGTTGTTCTGATTGTAATTGCCTCGGTTTATGTGTAAGTTATTATGCGCTTGATTAATGCTAAATTAAGTGGTGGATAATGCTGCGAGATCTGTGCCACCAGAATGAAAACTACCTCCTGAATTCGCCTCACATCTCCTGCTTAAATAATAGGATTTTGATTAATATGATTTTTTTTTTTTAGGAGAAATCTACATTTATAATAATTATAATTAATATATATATTAGGGTACATTCACATGAGGCAATTTACTACGGGCCCTGTGTAAGTCTGTGTCTTCCCGCTGGCACCGGGATGCACAGGTGACATGCGAGTGAGTGCAGGTACTGGTCCCCGACTCTCACATGTCATATTAACCACTTCTGGACCGGAAGGATTTGCCCCCTTAATGACCAGTCCCTATTTTGCGATTCGGCACTGCGTTACTTTAACGGACAATTGCGCAGTCGTGCGACGCTGTACCCAAATAAAATTGGCGTCCTTTTTTTTCCCCACAAATAGAGCTTTCTTTTGGTGGTATTTGATCTCCTGTGTGATTTTAATTTTTTGTGCTATAAACAATAAAAGAGCGACAATTCTGAAAAAAAATAAATATATTTTTCACATTCTGCTATATAATATTCTCAAAAATCAAAATTTTTTAACATTTTAGGCCAATTTGTTTTCTGCTACAAATTTTTGGTAAAAAAAAATCACAATAAGCGTATTTTGATTGGTTTGCGCAAAAGTTATCGCGTCTACTAACTATGGGAAAGATTTATGTCATTTTTATTGTTTATCTTGTTTTTTACTAGTAATGGCGGCGATCAGCGATTTTTTTTTTTTTTTTTGCGGGACTGCGACATTGCGGAGGACAGATCGGACCCCTAACTGACATTTTTGACACTTTTAGGGGTACCAGTGACATTACTACACTAATCAGTGCTAAAAATATGTACTGTTACTGTAATAATGACACTGGCAGGGAAGGGGTTAACCCTGTTGGTGATCAAGGGGTTAAATGTATGCCTGGTGCTTACTGAAGTGTGTGGGGGGAGGGGGGTTCTGTGACAGAGACAGAGATCACAGGTTGAGCTATGCTGAATCCTGTGATCTCCTCCTGTCTGTCACAGAGAAGATCCGCCTGCTTTGATTACACAAGCAGGCAGATCTTCTCACACTTTCCCCGACAATCGGGGACGAGAGACAGTGATCGCCACCTCTCCTCCTCCGGCCGGACTCCCGCTGTGTCTAAACACAGTGGGAGCGAGCCTCCGGTGGTGCGCGCACGCCGCCGAGATCACTAGGAGTCCAGCGATGTAGGTCTACGTCGCTGGACCCAGGGGAGCCAACCTGCCGCAGTAATATTACTGTGAGCGGTCAGCAAGTGGTTAAGGAATATGGTGCTGCGGTCTCTGGATAGTCGAAGGAATCCTTTATGCTTTTATATAGCATACTCTTGTGGGTGTAAAGTATGACGTGGTTTTAACAATTTTCCAATAAATGTTTTATGGTATTGCACTACGTCAGTATCGATTCGTTGACATGATAATCGTAATCGAATCGTTAGACCAGTGAAGTTGTGCACCCCTACTGGCAATGTAGACACTAGCCAGGATTGGGTGGAAAAAAACGGGGCCAAATAGGACCATGAGCATGTCAGCTTCTGGATTTTCTTAAAAGGTATAACTTTTATTAAATTTCAGTATCCAGTCTGGCGGCCTCATGGTTCCCAATCCATGGGGTACGGTCCCTTATACTGTTCATTATCCCACTTTTCACTGCTCGGATCTACAGGTCGTGCTGACTTTCCGGGTTCTACACTTCTAAACTGCTTAGTGACATCCATTAGGCCCCTTTCACACATACGGTCCGTTCAGTTCATCAGTTCAGTCACGTCAAATGTATCAGTTTTCCATCCGTTTTTCATCCATTTTTTATCAGTTTTTCATCCATTTTTAATTTGTTTTTCATCCGTTTTTTATCCGTTTTTCATCCGTTTTTCATCCGTTTTTCATCCGTTTTTCATCCGTTTTTCATCCATTTTTCATCCGTTTTTCATCCGTTTTTCGTCCATTTTCATCCATTTTTCGTCTGTTTTTCGTCCGTTTTCATCCACTTTTCATCCATTTTTTATCCGTTTTTCATCAATTTTTTATCCGTTTTTCATTCATTTTTCATCCATTTTTTTATCCGTATTTCATCAGTTTTCCATCCGTTTTTCATCCATTTTTTTATCAGTTTATCATCCATTTTTCATCAGTTTTTCATCCATTTTTCATCCGTTTTTCATCCATTTTCATCCATTTTTCTTTCTTTTTTTCGTCTGTTTTTCATCCATTTTTCATCCATTTTCATGTCCGTTTTCATCCGTTTTTCCTCCATTTTTCATCAATTTTTTATCCGTTTTTCATCCATTTTTCATCTGTTTTTCATCCATTGTTCATCTGTTTTTCATCCATTTTTTAAATCGGTTTTTCGTCCGTTTTCATCCATTTTTCACTCGTTTTTCATCCATTTTTCATCCGTTTTTCGACTGTTTTTATCCGTTTTTTTGTCCGTTTTCATCCGTTTTCCATCCATTTTTCATCAATTTTTTTATCCATTTTTCGTCCATTTTTTGTCTGTTTTCATCCATTTTTCAACCCATTTTGCGTCTGTTTTCATCCGTTTTTTTGTCCATTTTCATCCATTTTTCAACCCATTTTTCATTCATTTTTCATCCGTTTTTCGGCCGTTTTCATCCATTTTTCATCTGTTTTTCATTCATTTTTCATCCGTTTTTCATCCGTTTATTTTTACATCCACTACCAATGCAAAAACGGACAGTTTGTTTGTTTACATCCGTTTTTCGTCCGATCCGTTTTTTTGACGGATGAAAAATAGAGCATTCATCCGTTCCAAAAAACGGACATTGACGGAAGCGGATGAAAACAGATGTTAACGAATGATCATCCGTTGTCATCCATTTTTACATAGAGATGCACTGATGTCCGTTTTTCATCCGTCAATGGATGGATGAAAAACGGACAAACGGACCGTATGTGTGAAAGGGGCCTAAAAAGTGTGCTGGATTTAAGACTCACCTTGTCACAGTGGGATGTAAAACCAGCACAACCTTGATACATACAGAATGTGGGGAAAGTGAATAAACTAGTAATGTTCCAGGTTTGTCTTTGAGGCTACCAGCAGTCAGAATATGGAAAGGAGTGAAAAGGAAATCAAAGGCAAAACTTTTCTAAAGAAAAAAAAAATAAATAAAAAAAGTAATTGCTACACATTTTATTTAAATTACATTTCCATTTCACTCAGCAGCTTCTGTAATTTTATAAAAATAAAAAATGTCAAGAAAATGAAATGTCCTTCATTGCAATGCGACAACCTTAAGGTGTTCCCTATATGTGATTGGCTCACTTCTTTTCCCAGAAAACTGCACTGGATGGGGGATTTACTAAAGGCAAATAGACTGTGCACTCTGCAAGGGCTGTTATAATTGTTTACCCAGCACTTAGTAAATGTGGTAAAGTGCTATTGATTTCCATCATCCAATCGTGTGCAAGAAGCTTCCTTGCAAGTATAGCACTGCCCCTACAAGGACTGGTAAGATATTAACTCTGCGGGTCCCCCTGGTTACCTTACATTCCTCTTGGCTCTGTCTTTTCAATAATCAGTCCAGGTGAATCTGGTGGTTTTGTTGTTTATTTTGTGATGGGGATAAGAGAAGGAAATAGTGGGATACTCCGATTTAACTATTCACAGTATTTGAGGACTTCTATCTTCTCTACGACACGTTTAGGTATGAAACAGCCAGGCTGTTAATTCAGTCAAGTCTCTTGTTTTCCTTCAAGACGACTTGGTGAACGATCTCGACTTGGTGAACGATCTTCTCTTGTTTTCGATCACGACTTGGTGAACGATTATTTTCAGGACACTCTCCCTAGTATGCTCTTTCTGTCGACACCCATCCACTGACTATCCTGTGAGCAGGGGTGGCCCCCCATCAGGTCAGGCCCCTTGACACGAGCCCCTGTACTCACGATACTGCAGCCACATGGTCTCCAGTGTCTCCCCTCTCAGCCAGCTTCCCTGGACCTCTGGGTTCAGCTCCTCTCAACCGCTCCTCTGACCCTCAGGACCTCCTGCGAACCGCATGGCACCTCTACAGAGGAGGAGGCAGCCGCCCCCTCACTCTGGGACTCCGCTCTCCAATGAAAGACCCAGAGCACATGTGCTCCTGGCTTTTATACAGTATCCCAGAGTGCACCAAGGCGACCTGCCCTCTGCCAGTCACTAGGACTGTATCAAAGCCTATGCACCCATTCATCAGGTTTCCTCCCACTGTCCAACATGCCTCCCTATTGGACCAGCATGAAACACTCTCCAGACTGAGTGAATCGCATACTGAGCACAATGAGCAGACCTGCTGCTCCTCTGGTAAGCAGACAGAGCTCAAAACTATACTCTCTCACTAACACCTACCTAGGAAGGTGCTACACTCACCCCCGCCAAACCAAGCCATATCCTCGCTAGCACCTACCTAGGAGGGTGCTACACTCACCCCCGCCAAACCGAGCCATGTCCTCACTAGCACCTACCTAGGAGGGTGCTACACTCACCCTCCGCCAAACCGAGCCATGTCCTCAATAGTACCTACCTAGGAGGATGCTACACTCACCCCCTGCCAAACCGAGCCATGTCCTCACTAGCACCTACCTAGGAGGGTGCTACACTCACCCCCCGCCAAACCGAGCCATGTCCTCACTAGTACCTACCTAGGAGGGTGCTACACTCACCCCCGCCAAACCGAGCCATGTCCTCACTAGTACCTACCTAGGAGGATGCTACACTCACCCCCCGCCAAACCGAGCCATGTCCTCACTAGCACCTACCTAGGAGGATGCTACACTCACCCCTCGCCAAACCGAGCCATGTCCTCACTAGCACCTACCTAGGAGGGTGCTACACTCACCCCTCGCCAAACCGAGCCATGTCCTCACTAGCACCTACCTAGGAGGGTGCTACACTCACCCCCGCCAAACCGAGCCATATCCTCGCTAGCACCTACCTAGGAGGGTGCTGCACTCAACCCCCGCCAAACCGAGCCATGTCCTCACTAGCACCTACCTAGGAGGATGCTACACTCACCCCCCGCCAAACCGAGCCATATCCTCGCTAGCACCTACCTAGGGGGATGCTACACTCACCCCCCGCCAAACCGAGCCATATCCTCACTAGCACCTACCTAGGAGGGTGCTACACTCACCCCCGCCAAACCGAGCCATATCCTCGCTAGCACCTACCTAGGGGGATGCTACACTCACCCCCCGCCAAACCGAGCCATGTCCTCACTAGCACCTACCTAGGAGGATGCTACACTCACCCCCCGCCAAACCGAGCCATGTTCTCACTAGTACCTACCTAGGAGGATGCTACACTTACCCCCCGCTAAACCGAGCCATGTCCTCACTAGCACCTACCTAGGAGGATGCTACACTTACCCCCCGCTAAACCGAGCCCTGTCCTCACTAGCACCTACCTAGGAGGATGCTACACTCACCCCCCGCCAAACCGAGCCATGTCCTCACTAGCACCTACCTAGAAGGATGCTACACTCACCCCCCGCCAAACCGAGCCATGTCCTCACTAGCACCTACCTAGGAGGATGCTACACTCACCCCCCGCCAAACCGAGCCATGTCCTCACTAGTACCTACCTAGGAGGATGCTACACTCACCCCCGCCAAACCGAGCCATGTCCTCACTAGTACCTACCTAGGAGGATGCTACACTCACCCCCCGCCAAACCGAGCCATGTCCTCACTAGCACCTACCTAGGGGGATGCTACACTCACCCCCCGCCAAACCGAGCCATGTCCTCACTAGCACCTACCTAGGGGGATGCTACACTCACCCCCCGCCAAACCGAGCCATGTCCTCACTAGCACCTACCTAGGAGGGTGCTACACTCACCCCCGCCAAACCGAGCCATATACTCGCTAGCACCTACCTAGGAGGGTGCTGCACTCAACCCCCGCCAAACCGAGCCATGTCCTCACTAGCACCTACCTAGGAGGGTGCTACACTCACCCCCGCCAAACCGAGCCATATCCTCGCTAGCACCTACCTAGGGGGATGCTACACTCACCCCCCGCCAAACCGAGCCATGTCCTCACTAGCACCTACCTAGGAGGATGCTACACTCACCCCCCGCTAAACCGAGCCATGTCCTCACTAGCACCTACCTAGGAGGATGCTACACTTACCCCCCGCTAAACCGAGCCCTGTCCTCACTAGCACCTACCTAGGAGGATGCTACACTCACCCCCCGCCAAACCGAGCCATGTCCTCACTAGCACCTACCTAGGAGGATGCTACACTCACCCCCCGCCAAACCGAGCCATGTCCTCACTAGTACCTACCTAGGAGGATGCTACACTCACCCCCGCCAAACCGAGCCATGTCCTCACTAGTACCTACCTAGGAGGATGCTACACTCACCCCCCGCCAAACCGAGCCATATCCTCGCTAGCACCTACCTAGGGGGATGCTACACTCACCCCCCGCCAAACCGAGCCATGTCCTCACTAGCACCTACCTAGGAGGATGCTACACTCACCCCCCGCTAAACCGAGCCATGTCCTCACTAGCACCTACCTAGGAGGATGCTACACTCACCCCCCGCCAAACCGAGCCATGTCCTCACTAGTACCTACCTAGGAGGATGCTACACTCACCCCCGCCAAACCGAGCCATGTCCTCACTAGTACCTACCTAGGAGGATGCTACACTCACCCCCCGCCAAACCGAGCCATGTCCTCACTAGCACCTACCTAGGAGGATGCTACACAAGCTTTATCACATTTAAATTTACTAAGCAACTTGAGTGCATCTGCACTTTCAAAGAGCACAGTCTATTTGCCTTTAGTATATCCCCCCCCACCCCTAGTGCAGACCCCTGGGAAAATAAGTGAGCCAATCACATATAGGGAACACCTTCAGGTTGTCATACTGCAAGATTTATTAGGTTTGCCTAGTAAATCGACCCCCGGGTCACAAGTTAGAGGTTCTTCAGTCTTAAAAAAAAAAAAATGAAGAGTCAGCAGCTGCAAATACTTTATTAACTGCTTCAATACCGGGCACTTTCACCCCCTTCCTTCCTAGGCCAGTGTTAAGCTTTCAGCGCTGTCACACTTTAAATGACAATTGCGTAGTCATGCAACACTGTACCCATATAAAATGATTATATATATATATATATATATATATTTTTTTAGATAGAGTTTTCTTTTGGTGGTATCTAATCACCACTGTATTTTTTATTTTTTGTTAAACAAAGGAAAAAAAGACTGAAAATTGTGAAAAAAAAAACAGTTTTCCTAGTTTGTTAAAATTTTTGCAGATAACTAATTGTTCTTCACTGATGTGCACTGATAGGCTGCACTCGTAGGCACGATGAGGCAGCACTGATGGGAATTAATGAGGCTGCAGTGATAGGCTGCACTAATGGGCACTGATAAGCTGCACTGATGGACACTGGTGAGGAAGCGCTGATGAGGCTGCATTAATAGGTGGCACTGATGAGGCTGAACTGATGGGCACTGATAGGCTGCATTGATGGGCACTGATGGGTGGCACTGATGAGCACTGATAGGGCGGCACTGTTCATCAGGACACTGATGATCAGTGCCCTGATTATCAATGTAAACAGTGTAATAACAGGCTTACCGGTTTATGGCTCTCCTTTCCTCCCAAAGACACAGCATGGAAGGAAAGGAATGGCAATAACTGTGAAGTCCGTTTACATGTGGTAAGGTGTGATTGGACACAGCTGATCACATGGTAAAAGGCTGCTGTGATTGGCCCTTTACCCTGATCTGTGATCAGCTGTGTCTGAAGGACAGCGGTCATGGAGCACACCCGATGCGTGCGCAGGGGGCATGGTTCTGGGAGACATTTATGGACACCCTCATAGAACTGGAAGAATGCGCTGTAGCCATCTTTTGGCTATCGCACTATAGGAAACTGGTTAAAAGGAAACTCAACTGTCGAGGGATCCAGCGTTGTCTTCACCCAAGCCAGTTCTTCGCCGGTCTTCAGGTCCCCTACGCTGGCATGTTTACTGTGGGAAGTCAGCTGTGGCTCCTTGTGGCTTCACAGCTGCCTTCCCATTGGGAATGCGTGAGTCATGTTGCACTTTGTGAATGGACCGGCAGCCTCCTGGGACCTGTTATGTATCCCAGGATGTTGTGGACAGGGGAGGATGGGCGAGCTTCCACTCTGATCGACTAGGCGGTTGGATCGGAAGTGGGAGTGGGTAACATCCAAAACTAGATACCTGCTCCTTCACAAAAAAAAAAAAAACCCCTTCTAAATTTGGAGAGGTGGGGGGAAGGAGGAAATAGAGCAGAACTTCCTTTTTATGATGACGTTTTGCTTAAAATTGCAGGGTACCCCATGAAATAAGAGTTTAATTTTGGCTTGATGCTATGTAAGGCTTGTTTCTCTCTAAAGAACTGGTGTCCTCAGACCTCAGAAGTCTGTACTGGGAACATTAATTAGGTCAATAGTATTGATCTCCACCAGCCTCATGTAACCTATTCCCAGTTTCATGTTGTCTTCTACAGCATCTCACCAGCCAACAATGTATCCGGTCCTCACTCTCTGACCCTCATTTCCTCTATTACCTCTGCAGTCTCTGACAGTCCTCTCCAGCATTACATATACTGAACATTATGTGCGGCCCTTTGGTGATGTCAGGAGCCGCATTTGAGGCCCCCTTTAGCTCATATGTTGACAACCACTGCTCTAAAGAAGGGGGTCTCCAAACTTTATAAACAAAGGCCCAGTTTATTGTCCCACTGACATAAGGGGGGCTGGACTGTGGTCCCCCAGGAGTAGAAAATGCCCTGGTGTCAGTAGGAGTAAACAGTGCCTCTGACTTGGCGGTCAATGGGAGCAAAGAAAAAATAAAGCTTCTGGTCAGTAGGAGCAGGAATAGTGCCCTGTCATTGGTGTAATTAGGAGGAATAGTGCCCTGTCATTGGGAGGAGTAGTGATCCATTATTGGTGTCATTGGGAGGAGTAGTGCCCCATCATTGGTGTCAGTGGGAGGAATAGTGCCCTGCCGTTGGTATTGGAGGAATAGTGCCCCATCATTGGTGTAATTAGGAGGAATAGTGCCCCATCATTGGTGTAATTGGGAGGAATAGGGCCCCGTTATTGGTATTGGAGGAATAGTGCCCCATCATTGGTGTCATTGGGAGGAGTAGTGCTCCGTTATTGGTGTCATTGGGAGGAGTAGTGCCCCATCATTGGTGTCATTGGGAGGAGTAGTGCCCCATCATTGGTGTCATTGGGAGGAATAGTGCCCCATCATTGGTGTCATTGGGAGGAATAGTGCCCCATCATTGGTGTCATTGGGAGGAATAGTGCCCCATCATTGGTGTCATTGGGAGGAATAGTGTCCCATCATTGGTGTCAGGGGAAGGAATAGTGCCCCATCATTGGTGTCAGTGGGAGGAATAGTGCCCCATCATTGATGTCAGTGGAGGGAATAGTGCCCCATCATTGGTGTCAGTGGGAGGAATAGTGCCCCATCATTGGTGTCATTGGGAGGAATAGTGCCCCATCATTGGTGTCATTGGGAGGAATAGTGCCCCATCATTGGTGTCATTGGGAGGAATAGTGTCCCATCATTGGTGTCAGGGGAAGGAATAGTGCCCCATCATTGGTGTCAGTGGGAGGAATAGTGCCCCATCATTGATGTCAGTGGGAGGAATAGTGCCCCATCATTGGTATTAGTGGGAGGAATAGTGCCCCATCATTGGTGTCAGGGGAAGTAATAGTGCCCCATCATTGGTGTCAGTGGAAGGAATAGTGCCCCATCATTGGTGTCAGTGGGAGGAATAGTGCCCCATCATTGGTGTCATTGGGAGGAATAGTGCCCCATCATTGGTGTCAGTGGAGGGAATAGTGCCCCATCATTGGTGTCAGTGGGAGGAATAGTGCCCCATCATTGGTGTAATTAGGAGGAATAGTGCCCCATCATTGGTGTCAGTGGGAGGAATAGTGCCCCATCATTGGTGTAATTAGGAGGAATAGTGCCCTGTCATTGGGAGGAGTAGTGATCCATTATTGGTGTCATTGGGAGGAGTAGTGCCCCATCATTGGTGTCAGTGGGAGGAATAGTGCCCTGCCGTTGGTATTGGAGGAATAGTGCCCCATCATTGGTGTAATTAGGAGGAATAGTGCCCCATCATTGGTGTAATTGGGAGGAATAGGGCCCCGTTATTGGTATTGGAGGAATAGTGCCCCATCATTGGTGTCATTGGGAGGAGTAGTGCTCCGTTATTGGTGTCATTGGGAGGAGTAGTGCCCCATCATTGGTGTCATTGGGAGGAGTAGTGCCCCATCATTGGTGTCATTGGGAGGAATAGTGCCCCATCATTGGTGTCATTGGGAGGAATAGTGCCCCATCATTGGTGTCATTGGGAGGAATAGTGTCCCATCATTGGTGTCAGGGGAAGGAATAGTGCCCCATCATTGGTGTCAGTGGGAGGAATAGTGCCCCATCATTGATGTCAGTGGAGGGAATAGTGCCCCATCATTGGTGTCAGTGGGAGGAATAGTGCCCCATCATTGGTGTCATTGGGAGGAATAGTGCCCCATCATTGGTGTCATTGGGAGGAATAGTGCCCCATCATTGGTGTCATTGGGAGGAATAGTGTCCCATCATTGGTGTCAGGGGAAGGAATAGTGCCCCATCATTGGTGTCAGTGGGAGGAATAGTGCCCCATCATTGATGTCAGTGGGAGGAATAGTGCCCCATCATTGGTATTAGTGGGAGGAATAGTGCCCCATCATTGGTGTCAGGGGAAGTAATAGTGCCCCATCATTGGTGTCAGTGGAAGGAATAGTGCCCCATCATTGGTGTCAGTGGGAGGAATAGTGCCCCATCATTGGTGTCATTGGGAGGAATAGTGCCCCATCATTGGTGTCAGTGGGAGGAATAGTGCCCCATCATTGGTGTCATTGGGAGGAATAGTGCCCCATCATTAGTGTCAGTGGGAGGAGTAGTTTCCCATCATTCAGCTTCGGGTGTGGCTGCAGGAAGGTTCTCTGGCTGTGTGTCTGGAGCTGCTCCAGGTGATCTGTTTGAGAGGGGAGTCTGGTAAAATCTCTCCCAACCCTGCTGGCCCCTATCTGGGGAGGCCATGCAGGCCAGCAGGGCCTCTCCTGCTGGAAGCTCTCAGCCATCCCCTGGGCTGATGAATGACATACCTGCTCCTGGACAAGCCATGGCTGGGGATCTCTCTGCCCCTGGTGAGGATGAGGATACCGAGTCCATTCGGGAGCGAGTGGTGGCCGGGATCAAGGTCCTGAATAGGGAGAGAGACCAGCTCTACAAATTGAGAGCAGAGTTGAAGCGTCTGCGAAAGCAACGTGAAGGTTTGCACAGCCGCAGCCGTGGATCTATGGATTCGGAAATCCAGTTGGCAAAAGTCCGGGTTCAACACCAGGAAACCATTGTGGCCATGATGGAAAGCAGAGAGGGGCCCTTTAAGGAAAAGTTCTGCAATGACCGCAGATTCGCAAGGATGGCAAAGATGGAGGTGGAGGAGGAGTCCCCCATTTCTGAACCCCTGCCCCCCCAAGGTGAGGTGAGCAACCCGTTGTCTTCTCAGGGCTCAGGAGGCATGCTGACAGTGATCCAGGCAGTGGAGTCTCCATTACAGGCGGATCAGCTGGTGTTTGGTGAGGAGAACATACCTGATAATGTGCCTGATAAGGTAAAACCTAGCAAGTCACAAGTGACTGATAAAACTATTTTTGTGCCATTTAACACCTTGGCTAATGCTGATGTTTTGCCCAATGACACCCAGGCTGGTAATTTCATATCCAGCAATACTTCAGCTGCTGATGTTTCCTTGCAGGAAAAACTGCGTTTAAAAAATGACATTGCAGCAAAGGAACTACAAGAGCCTGAACAACCCATTAACCCCCCTTTTGCTGAGCCCAAGGCTGTTTGTCCAGTCACAGCTATTGTTCAGGACTCTATACTGCAGCATCAGGCCACTTGTGGTACTACAACAGACACTGTAATAATGAATGGTGATTTTAACGATTCTTCTATTTCAGGTGTTATGGATAATGCTGCCAATATGTGTGCAATGGACAATCCTGCTGGCTCAGTACAAGCAATTAATAATAAGGATAATAATAATAATGTACTGGCTAAAGTTACATCAGTGTGGGGTCTTGGCCCTGATAAGCCCTCTTTTGCTCAGGTGGTACGCTCTGCACCTGGTAATGTTATTAAGCCAGGGCTGCAGCCAATGAGGAACCCTGCTTCCAGGCAGAGATTTACACCACAAACTGCCACTTTGAGCGCCCCTGGTTCAGGTCTTGGGTCTCTGGCTTCTGCTGGGGGTCCAAGACGCAATGTCGTTATACTTAAATGGGAAGGTGGTGCAGTCTCTCCAGCACGGCGTGTGGTGGTGGATATGATTTTGGAGATGGGCTTTGGGGCGAATGACCTTTATGCCCTAATACATGTAGCTGGGAGCCGGGAGTACACAATCAGCTTTACCAGGCCAGAGGGTCTTGACCTGTTCTGGGAACGATATGAGGCTCGGTGCAGGTCAAGACCCGAATGGGAAGATCTGGCACCAGTTGCTGTTTCACAAAGATCAACGGTTAAAAAAATAACCATCATCCTGACTAACGAGAGTGTTCCTGCTCGGGACTTGGAGGTCTGGTTAAGGAACTATGGTGAGGTTTTGACAAAGCCAAATAAAATCCTTGATGAACGTGGCATCTGGACTGGGGGTTGGTCAGTAACGGTCAGGTTGGCCAGGGATGGGAATGTTGTCCGTCACCTGCCCTCCTCGGCTTTCATAGGGAGGGATAGGATGACTGTTTTTTATCCTGGTCAGCCAAAGCTGTGTCACCGCTGTGGAGAAAAGGGGCATTTTAGCTCCTCCTGTTCAGCCTTAATATGTTCGGTATGTCGGGGGCAGGGTCATGTGGCCAGAGACTGCACCCAGGCGATAAGGTGCAACCTGTGCCTGCGCCTTGGCCACCCCTACAGCCGATGTCCGGAGGCCTGGCACAATATGGAGAAGGAGGTAGTAGATGAACTGTTGAGGCTGGACGGGATGGAGGATGAGGCCCCTGGTGTACCATCCTCCTCTGCGGTGACTGACCCCCCAGGTCCTGTTCAGGATCCCTCCCCAGTTTCTGTGGCCAACCCTCCTGTGTCTGTAGGTATTCCTTCTGTGGCTGTCTCTGTGTCCCCCCAGCCTACTGTACCCACTCCTCTTGTGTCAGAACCTTCTAAGTCTGTGCCCCCCGAGTCAGTCTTACCCCATGAGTCTCCTAGGTCTGACTTAAGGGAAGGTCCCCCCCCACCTGGAGCGGTGGCATGTGCCAAAAAGGGTGCTGCTGCTTCTTCTGTTAAGAAGTCTTCTGCGAAGACTTTGAAGAAAAAAACAAGAGATGAAAACATCTCGGAGTCTGACCTGCAGTACCTGGAGGAGAGAAGGAGGGTTGTGAGGCGGAAGAGACAGGCGGTGAGGACGGAACAGGGACAGGAAGCCCCAGTGTCTGTCCCCAACCGTTCTAGGGCTTCCGCTTGGGATATTTCCTCATCTGGAGCTTCCTCTGAACAAAATTCAGACTCAGAAATGGAGTTGGAGGAGGCCTCAAGAAAAAGAGAGGCTTCTGGTGATGAGCAGCAGAGGGGAGCTAAGAAGCAATCCACCCAATAACCCAAATGGCGGTTCCCCCTCCGTTAAAAGTGGTGACAATAAATGTCGCCAGTATTAAGTCGGTAAGAGCTCGTTCTATGGCCTTCTTTTTGTTCAGCCAATTAGATGCTGAAATTTTATTTTTGCAGGAGACTAGGCTCACCTCCTTGGCAGATATTCATATGGCCAAGAGAGAGTGGAGGTATGGTCCATCTTACTGGTCTCTTGCGGCCGAGCCTTACGGCGGGGTGGCGGTGTTGTTTAAAACCGGCATGGTAACTGTCCGGCGGGTTATTGAGGTGGAGATTGGGAGATGTATGGTCTTAGACGTCCTTGTGGGAGGGCAGGACCTGCGCCTAATTAATATTTATGGGCCGCACACAAAGTGGGACAGGAAATGCCTTTTTACAAGGATCAAGCCATTTCTTTTTACATCCCGGCAAGTGGTTTTTGGAGGTGACTTTAATACAGTGACTAGGCCCAAGGACAGGAAGGACTTCAATGACAGGCTGGGATATGATAGCGTTTTTTTAAATAGTATGGTTAGGGATGCTGGTCTTGTGGATGTGCACATTAAGCACCTTCCGGATGACACAGGGTTCACCTTTCATCGTGGTAATAGTCAGAGTAGGATAGATAGGTTTTTTTTGAAGGAGGCCTCTGCTTTCTCACCCCCAGTGGTGCAGGCAGTGGAGTTCTCTGATCACTGTATGCTATCTGTGGTCTTGAATGCTTCAGACTTCCCTCAGAGGGGCAAAGGCATCTGGAGATTAAATTCGACTCTCCTTGAGGAAGAACATGTTAGACAATCCTTTGAGGAATTCTTTCAGGCACAGGTGACCATCCTGGACTTTTGTAGCAGCAAGGCTGAGTGGTGGGAGCTGACCAAAAAGAGGATTGCTGGATTCTTCAGGGGCCTAGCCAATAAAAAACAGTTTAATAGATACATGACCTACCAACGTTTGCGGAGGAAGCTGGATATTCTTGTCTCAAGAGGAGGAGATCCTGGGGCAATCTCTGAAGTGAAAATCCTCCTCAGGAAGTGTCAATATGACCGGCATACCTCTTTGGTTCTGGAGCGGGACTATGGGAAATACCACTCGCCTGACCCTTACCAGAACTGCAAACAGGGTGTAGCTGTTAAGATGGTCGTTGGCCTTAAGGATAGTACAGGTTCCTTGACAAAGTCCAGGTCAGGGATCCTGGAGGTCGTGAGGTCTTTTTATGCTGAACTTCTTGGGAGGAAAGAGCTTGACCGGGGCAAGATGGAAAGCTTTTTGGACTCTACTCCAGGTCTAAATGGTGGAGATGTCCCTTTGATGAATTTGACAGAAGAGATCACAGTTGAAGAGGTGACGAGGGCAATTGAACAGCTTGCCATCAAAAAGTCACCTGGACCGGATGGTCTGACGGCTGAGTTTTACAAAGCCTTTAAGTCTATTCTGGCCCCACATTTGGTAGAGATTTTTAACAGTTGTCTTGCTGAGGGGGTGCTTCCCCCTTCCATGAGACACTCAGCTGTGATTCTTCTTTCAAAAGGTAAAGATCCTTCGATGATTGAGAATTGGCGCCCCATCAGCCTTCTCAATGTCGATAGAAAGGTGCTGGCGAAGATACTTTTCTGGCGCCTATCGGCAGTAGCAGAGTCTTTGCTTTCTCGCCATCAGCACTGTTCGATCCAGGGTAGGAGCACCTTCACAGCGGTTTTAGCTGTCCGGGAGGCCTTGGAGCAGTGCAGGGCTGCAGGCTGGGGAAAGTATTTACTGGCATTGGATCAGGCAAAGGCTTTCGATCGTGTCAACCATGAGTACCTGTGGTTGCTCTTTAGTAAGTACGGTCTGCCGGGTGGTTTTGTCAATTGGTTAAAAGTCTTGTATAAGGGGGCAGAAAGCTTCCCTCTTGTTAATGGTTGGGTTGGACAGTCCTTTGAGGTTGGTTCTGGGGTGCGCCAGGGTTGTCCCCTGAGTCCCCTGCTCTATGTGTTTGCAATCGACCCCTTCATCAGGAGGCTAGAGAGCAGCATGTTGTGTGGGGTACCAGTGGGAATCCCGGGTGAGCCGCCTTTGAGGGTTGTTGCCTATGCGGATGATGTGTCAGTGATTGTCACTGGGACAGATGAAGCGGAGGAGGTGGTCTCTCTGACATCACGGTACTCTGAAGCATCAGGCTCCAAGATCAATCAGGAAAAGAGTGAAGTTTTTTGGATGGGAAAGGAAGGTGAGGGGTTTGATCTCCCGGACACCTTTCCAGTGCCCCAGGAAAAAATTAAGATATTAGGCATTGAATTTGGACCTGGCAATTATGGCCTCAAAAACTGGGAAGGCAGGCTGGAAGTTGCCAATACTAAGGTGGTCAGCTGGAAGAGATGGAAGTTATCTCTGAGGGAAAGGGTTGATCTGATTAAGACTTACCTGATACCGATCTTCTTGTATGTCAGCCCTGTCTGCATCTTGCCAGTGTCTCTCTATGCTAGGATCTATAGTGTGTTCTTCCAGATGCTATGGGGGAACAGACTGAACCCCATCAAGAGGAATGTCACCTATCTATCCAGGAGGGAGGGTGGCTTAGGTATGGTCAACCCCGTTCTTTTCTTTTCACTGCTATTTCTCAAGTTTAACATTGGTAGTATGCTTGCAGTGGAACCTCCTGGATGGGCAGGCATGTTTAGATCTTGGTTTAGGCCTTTTCTGCGACTTTGGGAAGAAGGTGGCCAAGTGAAGAATCTCAGGGGTCATCGTGGTCAGCTCCCAGCCTATGTCGCTCCGTGTCTGAAGTTACTGCGGCAGTGGCGACTGTCGGCTGAAGATCTCAGATCCGCTCCGAGGAAAGTCCTTATGAACCGAGTCTTGAGCGAAGTCTTTCATGACCCACTGGCCTTAAGGGATTGCCCAGGCCCAATTTTGAGGGAAGGGTTAAGACTGATTAATTTGGCTAGAGTCCCCCTTAAATTCAGGGATCTGGCCTGGTTGTGCTTCCACGGGAGGCTCTATGTTCGGGGCAATTTGAAATTCCGCAGTGGGATGGATCGTGGTTGTCCTCGGGAGGAATGTACAGGTGAGGAGGAGACTATGGACCATTTTCTGCTTCGTTGCCCTTTTAACATAGAGGTATACAAACAGGTGGGGCGGGCCCTCGGTGTTCCTTTCCTCTCCAGGCTGGGTTATGCTGAGTGGGTGTACGGAGCATTCAATACCGGTGGGGGCTTTTGTTTGGATACACTTTTTTTAGTTAGCTTAGTAGTCCGTTATTACACCTGGAACGCACGGTGTCAGGTCACCCTTCGGCGTAAAATCCTTCCTGTTCAGGTGGTGGTGTGTGACATTCTGCATGAGGTGGGGAAGATTCGGGCGCTTGAGAGAGACAAGTGGGGTCAGAGGGCTTGGTTGAAGGCGTGGAGGGGTTTCAAGCCTCCCTGACTGCCAGGAGTCTCTGTCCTGGGTGTGGCTTTCTGTCTCTTATCACCCTAGATTTTTTCTTAATGCTCAGTTTTTGATAAATGGCTGCATACATAGGTGATGGGTTGTGCCTCTTAGGCCCTCTCTGCTGCTTTATGTAAATAGTTTTCTAAAAATGTTGGAAGTGGATTATGTATATATTGTATATATTCTGCACATGGATGTGTATTCCTTTGTTTTCTGTTGAAATATTGTACTATAGTTATGTTTTTTACTTTTGTATAAAATATGTTGCTTGATTCTTTTCAATAAAAGATCAATAGTGCCCCATCATTGGTATCAGTGGGAGGAATAGTGCCCCATCATTGGTGTCAGTGGGAGGAATAGTGCCCCATCATTGGTGTAATTAGGAGGAATAGTGCCCCATCATTGGTGTCAGTGGGAGGAATAGTGCCCCATCATTGGTGTCAGTGGGAGGAATAGTGCCCCATCATTGGTGTCAGTGGGAGGAATAGTGCCCCATCATTGGTGTCAGTGGGAGGAATAGTGCCCCATCATTGGTGTCATTGGGAGGAATAAACTTTCTAAAATTGGCAGCCGAGTAAACTGGAGGTGACATTGAGACGTCGCTTCCGGGTTACTTCATCAGAGACCCAATCCGGCTTCGTTCGGGACTCTGACCAGCCAGGAGCAGTGCATATTATTTAGCACTGATCACTGTATTAATGTCACTGGTCCCCAAAAAGTGTAATTTAGTGTCAGATTTTTCCGCCGCAATGTTGCAGTCCCGATAAAAATCGCAGATCGCCGCCATTACTAATAAAAACAATAAAAAGTCCATAAATCTGTCCCTTAGTTTGTAAACGCTATAAGTTTTGCGCAAACCAATTATATGCTTTTTGGGATTTTTTTTTTTTGTTTTTTAACAAAAATACGTATCAGAATACAAATTGGCCTAAACTAATAAAAAAAATTAGATTTTTTTCAATTTTTTTTATCAGGAATGTTTTATAGCAGAAAGAAGAAAATATTGGTGTTTTTTCAGAATTTTCGCTCTTTTTTTGTTTATAGAGCAAAAACGAAAAACCGCAGAGGTGATCAAATACCACCAAAAGAAAGCTCTATTTGTGGGGGAAAAGGGACATCAGTTGTATTGGGGTACAGCGTCGCACGACGTGCAATTGTCAGTTAAATAGACGCAGTGCCGAATCGCAAAATATGGCCTGGTCATTAGGGGGTAAAATCTTTCCGGGGCTGAAGTGGACAAAATAACAATTTCTTCCTTTCTAATTACCCCCCCCCCCCCCCTCCTTTGACTTTGGTATGAATTACAGAATCCAGCAAGGTTTCTTATGGATAATATAATCTCCAGGGAACAATTCACATGGATTTTCACAATAAACGGGAATAACGAATGACGTTTCTCTTAACCTTTTCCCCTTCTGCGTTCTGTTTTTAGTATAACCAGCATGCAGCTCTTTTTTTTTTAAAAGATTATTAATTGGGGTTACTGTAATAAATCAATGCGGAATTAATTCAGCTTCACATAAATCAAGTCTGAGTCTTTTCTCACAAAATGATTTTTTTTTTCCAGCCATTTAAATGCAAATCGGATTCTTTAAGTGGCTGAAAATGTTTTAATAATGTCTGGCCACACGTGTGGTCATGTGTGACCTATAACATGTCTCACTGACGCCGGGGCGCGCATTGATTTACCAGTCGCAAAAAAAATGCTTTTTTATAATTTATAGTGACGGCCAGACGTTGTGACCTTCTGAAAAACATGTTTGTAGATTGACTTTGATGTGCGAGAGAGTTATAAAATCTGACTGTATGAGGGGGAGCTATCTGCAATGTAAGGCCCCTTTCACACGGGCTTTCCGATCCAGTCCCTGTCGGATCGGATCCTCCATGCAGCCCTATGGAGCGGCAGATGTCAGTGGTGACATCTCTGCTGACACCCGCTGCTATCCGATCCAATCCGGTCCCTGTCCGTTTTTCAGGCGGAATCGGATCCTCCTTGCAGCCCTATGGATCGGCAGATGTCAGTGGTGACATCTCCGCTGCTATCCGATCCGATCCAGTCCCTGTCAGTTTTTCAGGTGGACCGGATCGGATCCTCCTTGCAGCCCTATGGAGCGGCAGATGTCAGTGGTGACATCTCCGCTGCTATCCAATCTGATCCAGTCCCTGTCACTTTTTCAGGTGGACCGGATCGGATCCTCCATGCAGCCCTATAGAGCGGCAGATGTCAATGGTGACATCTCCGCTGATGCCCGCTGCTATCCGATCCAGTCCCTGTCAGTTTTTCAGGCGGACCGGATCGGATGCTCCATGCAGCCCTATGGGGCAGCAGATGTCAGTGGTGACATCTCCACTGACACCCGCTGCTATCCGATCCAGTCCCTGTCAGTTTTTCAGGCGGACCGGATCGGATCCTCCTTGCAGCCCTATGGGGCAGCAGATGTCAGTGGTGACATCTCCACTGACACCCGCTGCTATCCGATCCAGTCCCTGTCAGTTTTTCAGGCGGACCGGATCGGATCCTCCTTGCAGCCCTATGGGGCAGCAGATGTCAGTGGTGACATCTCCACTGACACCCGCTGCTATCCGATCCAGTCCCTGTCAGTTTTTCAGGCGGACCGGATCGGATCCTCCTTGCAGCCCTATGGGGCAGCAGATGTCAGTGGTGACATCTCCACTGACACCCGCTGCTATCCGATCCGATCCAGTCCCTGTCAGTTTTTCAGGCGGAACTGGATCGGATCCTCCATGCAGCCCTATGGAGCGGCAGATGTCAGTGGTGACATCTCCGCTTACACCCGCTGCTATCCGATCCGCCTGTCAGTTTTTCAGGCGAACCGGATCGGATCCTCCATGCAGCCCTATGGGGCAGCAGATGTCAGTGGTGACATCTCCACTGACACCCGCTGCTATCCGATCCGATCCAGTCCCTGACGAGTTTTCAGGCGGAACCGGATCGGATCCTCCTTGCAGCCCTATGAAGCGGCAGATGTCAGTGGTGACATCTCGGCTGACACCCGCAGCTATCCGATCCGCCTGTCAGTTTTTCAGGCGAACCGGATCGGATCCTCCATGCAGCCCTATGGGGCAGCAGATGTCAGTGGTGACATCTCCACTGACACCCGCTGCTATCCGATCCAGTCCCTGACGAGTTTTCAGGCGGAACCGGATCGGATCCTCCTTGCAGCCCTATGGAGCGGCAGATGTCAGTGGTGACATCTCGGCTGACACCCACAGCTATCCGATCCGCCTGTCAGTTTTTCAGGCGGACCGGATCGGATCCTCCATGCAGCCCTATGGGCCAGCAGATGTCAGCGGAGACATGTCCGCTGACACCCGCTGCTATCCGCATCCAATCCTGTCCGTGAAATCTGGACAGATGAAAACCCTATTTTACAACTGTCTGGAGGTTCGGATCAGATAGGATCGGATGAAAATGAACAAGCGGTCCATTCTCATCCGATCTCCCCATAGAGGACAGCGGGGATCTGACAGCTCCGTCTCTGCGCACATAGCGGAGACAGAGCTGTCATCCGCCTGCTCAGCGGGGATCAGCGGATTGTTCCCCGCACAGCAGAACGGACTCCGTCGGGTACACTGCCCGTGTGAAAGGAGCCTATATCTGCCTGTTATAAAGGGTGCCCATGGGGCACAGCTGGGTGTGCATGACTGTCCTCAGTCACCGGAAATGGGTGGCACCATGACATGTATGTTAACCAGGGACAAGGGGTGGACGGAAGGGGCGGCTTCCCTGGGCACTGTGGTATCATGTGAGGTAAGGGGGCACCACAAGGAGGGGGGATTTGGGGGCAGCAGGGGGCAAGTATTGTTCTAGGCAATTTTGGGGGGGGAGGGAGATGATTTAGGGGGATTTGTGTTAGGAAGGGGGATGAGGGAAGAAGGTTTGTGTTAGAAGGAGGGATTTGGGGGGAAATTGTGCTGGGAGGGGGAAATGTGAAGTGAGGTAGAGAAGATGTGTACCAGGAGGGCACATTTTAGGGGTAGAGGATTTGTGCTAGGAGGGGTAAAACATTTTTTTGGGGGCTGGGGGGGGGTGGGCATTTGAGCTAAGGGGATTTGGGGGATGGGGAGGCAAAGATATGCACTGTCACTGTAATAATGACATTGGCAGGGAAGGGGTTAACCTAGGGGTGATCAAGGGGTTAAATGTGAGCCTAGGGGAGTGATTCTAACTGTGGGGGGGGGGGGGCATGGCTTGTGAAATGATTATAGAGACATGTGTTCCTATATAAAAGGATCACCGGCGCTCTGTGATCATTCCAGGGAGAAGAACGGTCAGCTGTGTTTACAACATCCGACCGTCCTTCTCTCTCAGCGGGGAACGATCGCGGGTGTCAGGGGGCAAGCAGAGCCGCCTGCCCGCTGCATCGGCTTCCCTGCTGATGAGCGGGGGAGGGAGCGCGCCGCTGGTGGCGCGCGCTCGCCCCCTAGCCTCCTGCGCACGACCGACGTATAGCTACGTCAGTTTGCCCAGGAGCGGCTGCCTGCCGCAGTGTAACTGCGGCGGGTGGTCGTAAAGTGGTTAATGAGTCAGAGAGGCGGGCTGATGATGTTACAACCGAGCAGGATTTGTGTTCATTAATAGAATACATCGCTTGCCGTGATTGGCTCAGCGCGCTATACTGTATGTATGAAGCTACGGTACATACAGCATTACCGCACATCCAGCGGGTTGAGAAATTAGGGACGTTCGGTTCATTTTTGGGCTGGCAGATTAGTGGGTGTAAAACGGCCGAAGGGGGGGGGGGCGGAGGTAGCCTTATAGGGCGAGTATTGCCCAAAATCTTTATTCCAACTGGAAAATTAGGAGGTCGTTTTATACGCCGGCATATACAGTAAGTAATTTTCTAGCAAAAAATACTGATTTAAACAAAAAGTGGAAGAAAAAGCCTGGTCGGCTCCTGTCACGTATATTTGGGGAAGCCGTTTGGCCTATAAAAGGTTTTCTAAGGAGGGTTTACTAATCCTTGAAAAGTGTCTTTAATTCCTAACAGGTATTCAGTTATTGGGGTGATGTCATGTTTTTTTAAGTGATTGCACAATGGGATTCTTTAAATATTATTTCAATAACAGGCCCTGTCATTGTTTTTTGTTTCCTTTTAGACTGTTCGACATGGATTTCCATATCAACCCACGGCTTTGGCTTTCGATCCGGTTCAGAAAATTTTGGCAATTGGGACAAGAAATGGAGGAGTACGCATGTATCCTTTTTGTTTTCACCATAATCTTTGCAGTATGTTACAAAAAAACATGTTCAAACTCTAAGGTAAGATGGTGTCTTATTTACTATCATACAATGGCGGGATATTCCAATGTAACATGTGGTCATTGGAGGTGATTGGGAGGAGAACGGTAAGATGGCGTCTTATTTACTATCATACGATGGCGGGATATTCCAATGTAACATGCAGTCATTGGAGGTAATTGGGAGGAAAATGGTAAAATGGCGTCTTATTTACTATCATACAATGGCGGGATATTCCAATGTAACATGCAGTCATTGGAGGTGATTGGGAGGAAAATGGTAAAATGGCGTCTTATTTACTATCATACAATGGCGGGATATTCCAATGTAACATGCGGTCATTGGAGGTGATTGGGAGGAGAATGTTACGATGGCGTCTCATTTACTATCATACAATGGTGGGATATTCCAATGTAACATGCGGTCATTGGAGGTAATTGGGAGGAGAATGGTAAGATGGCGTCTTATTTACTATCATACAATGGCAGGATATTCCAATGTAACATGCAGTCATTGGAGGTGATTGGGAGGAGAATGGTAAGATGGTGTCTTATTTACTATCATACGATGGCGGGATATTCCAATGTAACATGCAGTCATTGGAGGTGATTGGGAGGCGAATGTTGACTTAACAACTCTGTACATTGCAATCATCCTATCATGTGTAATGGAAATCCCTATCCAAACCCTAAC
Source organism: Pelophylax lessonae (assembly GCF_965119305.1). Lineage (NCBI taxonomy): Eukaryota > Metazoa > Chordata > Amphibia > Anura > Ranidae > Pelophylax > Pelophylax lessonae. Next base: position 15,436,057 of record NC_138769.1, read on the forward strand.
AATAAATATATACACGTACCCAAAAAAGCAGCGCTCGCAAAGTGAATAAATTGTAAATCAAATCATTTTATATTGATATGATTTATTATAATATTTCATATTATATGTGCATAAAGTGCTTGGTGTAAAAAATTATATTGGTCCAATAAAGTGCATAAATTACAAAAAATCACAATATACCCTGTTAGGTGCTAAGGTACCAAAAATATATATATTTATAGTCCCAAAAGGTTTTTCTGTGATAAAATGTATATATATAAAATTAAGAAAAATAAATCAAATCAATTCAATTCATATTTATAATGTTGAACATATGCATAAAGTGCTTGGTGTAAAAAAATATATTAATCCAATAAGGTGCAATAAATGCTCGGTAATGAATAAAAGAATCACATATAAGGTGCAAAAGTGCCAAAAAATATATATTCAAAGTCCCAAGAAAAAAAATCTTTTTTGTGCTAGACGTGTTCCTGTAAGGTGCTGTATAACTTTAAAGCGGAGTTCCAGCCTAACACACTCACCTGTCCAACGGTCCAGCGATGCGGCCGACCAGAAGCCTCGCTCTTCTCGCTCTCTGCTCTGCGGCGCCGGCATCACTGGTGTGGGCACCCGGCTGTGACAGTTTGCGGCTTCACAGCCGGGTACGCACTGCGCATGCGCGAGTTGCGCTACGCGTCGTGATTGGCTGGAAATCTTCTGGGACCTCTGACATGTCCCAGAAGATTGCAGGGAGGGAGGGGGAGAGGAGAACTTTCGCTCAGGGCGCCGCGGCGCTCCGAGCGGAAGTGGGAGCGGGTACCTGTCAAAACCAAATGTGGCATGTCAGGGGGTTAGAACTGCCTAAAGCGGAAGTTCCACTTTTGGGTGGAACTCTGCTTTAAGGTGCCTATTTTCAAGGTGCAATGGTGCTCCACGCAGTGACGGTCCTCCAAATCCCCCTAAGGGAATCCACTCACCGGAGCTGAAAAGTGAATGAGCCTTTATGGTATTGTGGGCCAATAATCCTCCAATCCTGGCAAGCGCAGACCTCCTCTCCAGTGTCTCCAGGTATCACTCAGGGAAAGAATGAGCCAGAAATAGTGAAGCCCGTAGTAAACATTTATTAAAGATAAAATCAAAACTACTCACATGATAAGTCACAGACACAGCTCCGTTCCCGGAATGCAGCCGCCTTGCGTTCCACGGGGTCCAGGAAGTGATGTAATACGTTGGCCGTTCACCGGAAGTGCGTCGACGCGTTTCACCCGCCTACAAGGGGCGTTATCAAAGACCCAAACCAGAAATCTTGTAAGCTGATAAATTCCTGTCCTCTCTGCTTTTTTTTAATATTATCAGGTACATTGTTCTTAGTTCTCTCAGTGGAATACAGAACACCTCTCCTCTATGTCATACAGATAAAAAGGAAAGGGAAGGTGCTCTGTAGTCCTGTTCTAAGGTACAGGGGGGGTATTCTTCTGTAGAGGATCATTATACTGTATACAGTGTTTTGCTGCACTTGATTAAAAGAACAATATTACTAAAATACTTAGAATATCAGCTAGCACAATAAGTTGTTAAATCGCAACTAATAGACAAGAAAGCAGAAGTGCACAGCGCTAAATTAAAAATATCCTAATTGATATGGACTAAAATGATAGAGACCCAAAATCAATAATGTAGTGCATATGGATATGATCACATGCAAAGGAAAGGTTCCCTTGGAACATGAATAGGAAACAGTCACCAGCGGTGAATCCCTTGAATAAACAGTCCAATAGGTGGATGGTAGCTGATAGCCAGTATGTAACACTGCAGGGGGAGCCTTCACCAACACCCAAATGTGCAGCAGCTTACCAGAAAGTGTAGATCCCCCCATGACAATCGCTCAAATGTCATCCAATGTCACCGGGCGTGATTCCCAACAGCTCAAATGGTCTCCACTCCCATTGGGCGTAATCCCTGTCCAGATGAATAGACCGCATGTGCTCAAAGGTATACCCCTTGTAGAGCTCGATAGCAGAGATTATCACCACCAGCCAATGATAGATGCAAAAAATAACAAGAAGGAACCTCTCATAGTGTAATATCTTTATTTAAAAAGCAAAATATCCACTCACAGTTAAAACCAGATAAGTGCAGCACAGCGCGGGTCTCATGAGGATAATCCCCTTGTGCGGTGGGTACTGGTACGGATACGTCCTGATGAAGCTATATCTTGGCAAAACGCGTTGACACATACGGATACGTCCTGATGAAGCTATATCTTGGCAAAACGCGTTGACACATACGGATACGTCCTGATGAAGCTATATCTTGGCAAAATGCGTTGACACATGAAGACCTCATAATCCATTGGCTATAACAAACAGGTGTATAACCATTTCTCTCTATATATATACAGTTGATCCGCTTGGCACCACAATAACAGTTTTTATGAAATATTTTTGTTTTTATCACTAGGTGTAATAAAACTCATGATGTTATATAAGATGCCATGCTTTGGCCTGTATAGTCTGATTTTCTCCAGCCTTCTTACATAGTTACATAGTATTCAAGGTTGAATAAAGACAATAGTCCATCCAGTTCAACCTGTGTAGGTGTATGTGTGTTAGTGTTGGTAATTATTTCCCATATCCCTGTATGTTGTGTTCTTTAACCACTTCTGGACCGCCCGTTGCAGTTTTACGTCTGTACTTTGACGTTAAAGTCGGGGGTTATGGCAGCAGATAGCTGCCATAACCTCCGGTATTTTTTTAAACTGCGGGCGGTCCGCTGGAAGAGTCCAGAGAAGGGCAACTAAACTAATTAGGGGATTGGAGGCCCTTAATTATGAAGAGCGTCTGCAATCGCTCGATTTATTCTCCCTGGAGAAGAGACGCCTGAGAGGGGACATGATAGCAATTTATAAATACCTCAATGGTGATCTCAGCATAGAAAAAAAGCTATTCAGTCGCAAGGATTGCATGAGGACTCGAGGGCATACAATGCGATTAGAGGAGAAGCGGTTTAACCTCAGGCAACGCAGGGGGTTCTTTACTGTTAAAGCTACAAGATTGTGGAATTCTCTACCACAAGAGGTGGTTTCTGCCGGAAGTATGGTGGCTTTCAAAAGACTCTTGGACGTACATCTCAAGGATCAGAACATTCAGGGCTATGTGAGATGATTACAGCCACACACACCTACACAGGTTGAACTGGATGGACTATTATCTTTATTCAACCTCTACTACTATGTAACTATGTAACATAAGGGTAGTCCCAGCAGCAGATTTGCCGCGGTATCACCCTTATGGGCTGCGGGATAGGTGACCCGTCCCCCCTCCCGCCGCTTTCCGGTCGTTTTCCCCACTTACCGGACTCGCCGGTAGCGGGTAAAATGACCCGGTCTGCTGTCCCCTAAGGCAGGAAGTCGAGTGAGGGCAAGATGGTCCTCACTCGACTCTATGGCCTTGGAGGACCGGAGCAATGTCATACATCGCTTCTTAGCAACGGATTTAACCACTTGCCGACTGCCAAAGTGGTTCGTTATCGTCCAGCGATAACTACGTACTACGTCGCTGGACTCCTCCCCCTGTAGGCGGCGCTCGCGCGCCGCCGGAGGCACACTCCCGCTGTTTTCAGTCACAGCGGGAGTCGGGCCAGGGGAGGAGCGGCGGCGATCGCCACTGCTCTTCCCCGATCGTCAGGGAATCTAGTTTGGAGATCCGCCCGCCTGTGTAAACAGAGCGGGCGGATCTCCTAAGCTGAACATGCGATCTGTCTCTGACTCACTCAGTCACCTCCCCCCACACACGCTAGTAAGCACCAGGCTTACGCGCAGAAGCGAACTCATACGAAGGTTACGCCCACATAAGTAAACGGTGTTCAAACCACACATGTGAGGTATCACCGCGATCGTTGGAGCGAGAGCAATAATTTGAGTACCAGACCTCCTCTGTAACTCTAAGCTGGTAACCTATAAAAATGTTTAAAATGTCGCCTATGGGGATTTTTTAGGTATCAATGTTTGTCGCCATTCTACGAGCGTGCACAATTTTGAAGCATGACATGTTAGGTATCTATTTACTCGGCGTAATATTATCGTTCACATTATAGAAAAAAATTGGGCTAACTTTACTGTTTTCATATTTTTTAATTAAAAAAAGTGATTTTTTTTCCAAAAAAAAATTGCGTTTGTAAGACCGCCACGCAAATACGGTGTGATATAAAATATTGCAACGATCTCGATTTTTTTCTCCAGGGTCTCTGCTAAAAAACATATATAATGTTTAGGGGTTCTAAGTAATTTTATAGCAAAAAAACTGATTTTAACTTGTAAACAACAAGTGTCAGAAAAAGGCCCGGTCCAGAAGTGGTTAAGTTGCACGTCCAATAATCTTTTAAAAATATCAATACTCCCCGCCGCCACCACCAATTGTGGAAGAGCGTTCCACATCCTTACCGCCCTGACAGTGAAAAACCTCCTATGCAGCTTAAGGTCAAACCGCTTCTCCTCCAATCTCATTGTGTGGCCTCGTGTCCTCTTACACTTCCTGAGACTGAATATTTTTTTTCCTATGTTGAAATCACCATTGAGGTATTTGTAAATCGCTATTATGTCCCCTCTCAAGCATCTCTTCTCAAGGGAGAACAAATTTAGTGCCTGTAGTCGTTCCTCGTAATTGAGCTCCTCCACTCCCCTTCTATTTATCTATACATTACGGATGTTGGTCTAGGGCAGTGATGGCGAACCTTGGTGCCCCAGATGTTTTGGAACTGAGTTTCCCATGATGCTCATGCACTCTACAGTGTTACATAGTTACATAGTTACATAGTAGTTGAGGTTGAATAAAGACAATAGTCCATCCAGTTCAACCTGTGTAGGTGTGTGTGGCTGTAATCATCTCTCATACCCCTAATGTTCGGATCCTTGAGATGTACGTCCAAGAGTCTTTTGAAAGTAGCCATACTTCCCGCAGAAACCACCTCTTGTGGTAGAGAATTCCACAATCTTGTAGCCCTAACAGTAAAGAACCCCCTGCGTTGCCTGAGGTTAAAACGCTTCTCCTCTAATCGCATTGTATGTCCTCATGCCCTCATGCAATCCTTGCGACTGAATAGCTTTTTTTCTATGCTGAGATCACCATTGAGGTATTTATAATTTGCTATCGTGTCCCCTCTCAGGCGTCTCTTCTCCAGGGAGAATAATTTAACCACTTTACCACCGGAGGATTTTGCTGTCTTACGTCCAGGCCACTTTTTGCGATTCGGCACTGTGCGAATTTAACTGACAATTGCGCGGTCGTGCGATGCTGTACCCAAACAAAATTTACATCCTTTTTTTCCCACAAACAGAGCTTTCTTTTGGTGGTATTTGATCACCTGTGCGATTTTTACTTTTTTGCGCTATAAACAAAAAAATAGAGTAAATTTTGAAAAAATAACAATATTTTTCACATTTTTTTGTATGAAATTCCCCCCCCCAAAAAAAGTAAAAATCAAATTTTTTTAAAATTTTTGGCCAATTTGTTTTCTGCTACCTATGTTTGGTAAAAAAAAATCACAAAAAGCGTATTTTGATTGGTTTGCGCAAAAGTTATTGCGTTTACTAACTAAGGGAAAGATTTCTGTCATTTTTGGTGGGTTTTTTTTTTAACGAGTAATGGTGGCGATCTGCAATTTTTTTTGCGGGACTGCGACATTGCGGCGGACAGATCGGACCCTTGACTGACATTTTTGACACTTTTGGGGGTACCAGTGACATTACTGCAGTAATCAGTACTATAAATATGCACTGTTACTGTAAAAATGACACTGGCAGGGAAGGGGTTAATTTTATTGGAGAGGGAAGGGTTAATGTATGCCTGGTGCTTACTGACGTGTGTGGGGGGAGGTGACTGAGTGACACAGGGACAGATCGCGTGTTCAGCTATGCTGAACCCTGCAATCTGTCACTGTTTGTCACTTAGGAGATCCCACCGCTTTGTTTACACATGCGGGCGGATCTCCACACTCGATTCCCCGACGATCGGGGAAGAGCAGCGGCGATCGCCGCCTCTCTTCCCCTGGCCCGACTCCCGCTGTGACTGAAAACAGCGAGAGAGAGCCTCCGGCGGTGCGCGTGCGCCGCCCACAAGGGGGGGAGTCCAGCGACGTAGGTCTACGTCGCTGGACGGGATCGATCCACTTTGCCGCAGTAGAGCTTGAGTGAGCGGTCGGCAATTGTGGTTAAGCGATTGTAGACGCTCCTCATAATTAAGGTCCTCCAATCCCCTAATTAGTTTAGTTGCCCTTCTCTGGACTGTAGTTGAGCATCATGGGAAATGTAGTTCAAAAACATCTGGGATGCCAAGGTTCGCCATCACTGGCCTAGGGTGTCACATTTTTAATTTATATCTATACTATGGACTTGTGTACATGGGCTTTTGTTTGCATTATAACTGCTTCTTTCCCTACACAAGTCAATGGGAATGGAAAAGAAGCTTGGTGTAGGTTGATGCAGCTTAGAAGGAGGTCAACGGCAGGTCAAAGCACCTGATGGTGAACTGTGATGGATCTCAGAAGCTTTTTTCAAGTGCAAGTGCCGTAAAAACCAAGCAGCATTCGCTCCCAAAGCCCTTTGATGCAAGCCCGAAAAGCACTCACCCGATAGGTTGTGCCCGAAAAGAACTCACCCGATAGGTTTTAAATCTTTGTGGCTTTTGCTTCAGTTTGTGCGAGTGTTGACTTCTGCATTTTCAGGACTGAACTCAGAAAAGCCATGCCGCTTTGGGGTTGTGGCCTTGGCGGCAGGACAGGAAATTAAACTGGACTCTTACAGTTTATTAACTTTAATTGCCTTCTAATGTATTAATTGGTCTTTTTATGTGTTTGTTGTTTCAGCTGTAAATATATAGGTTCGGAAATTAATTTGAGATTAGCTAGGAAAGATGGCAAGGGAGGAGGGGAGGTTTTCCACTGCAGATAATTGCAGCCTGGGCTGAGCTGCAAAGTAAACAGAACAGCCTTTATAGAGAAAAACACAGCGCACAAATCGAATTCTTCTTCAATTTCCATGAAAATAAGTTATTATTTTTTTTTTTTTTGTTATAAAGCGTAAATAAAGCGTATAATAAATTGATTTTTCTCTATTTAGAGTCTTGAATTATTTAAAATAATTTCTAAATTATTCAGTTAAAAGATAAAGAGTATACACAAGGCATCACTAAGCGGCAGACTGCGGTTCGGATCCAGAGTCAATGTCTCATTGGGACCCCCCCCCCCCCATGGTCGAGCCATTTAGGATGCGGTTCTTCCCCTCAGCAACCGCTACCACTGTCTTCTTTGCAGAGCTGACATCGGATGGGCAGAACAGCCATTGGTGGATGGAGGGCGGGAGCTGGCCCAGTTAACTGACTGATTGCTAGGGCTGCCCTGCATCCTAGTAACCAATAAGTTATCTGGTAAGCACCCGGCCTCCGTCCTTTCCTGTGCTGCCCTTCCAATGTCATCTCTAGACCTTTTGTGCCTCCTGCCCTCCACCCTATGTTAGGTAGGACAGGGAAGAGGGCTGTTTCACTGTAATGAAGCACGGAGAAAGTTGGGGGTGATGTGAAGGGGGGGTCTGGAAACTTTAACATGAAGGAGGAAGGGGGTGATATAAAAGGGGGGGGGACAGGAATGTGAAGGAAGTTATATAAGGGGGGGTTCTATAAAGAGAGTAAGGACAGGAATGTGAAGGGGGGCTGGGGACTGCAATGTGAAGGAGGGGTGCTATAAAGGGGGTGAGGACAGGAATGTAAAGGGGGGTGCTATAAAGGGGGTGAGGGCAGAATTGTGAAGGGAGGCTGAGGATTGCAAAGTGAAGGAGGGGTGCTAAAAAGGGAGTGAGGACAGGAATGTGAAGGGGGGTTCTATAAAGGGGATGAGGACAGGAATGTAGAGGGGGGCTGGGGACTGCAATGTGCAAGAGGGGTGCTATAAAGAGGGTGAGGACGGGGATGTGAAGGGGAGCTGGGGACCGCAATGTGAAGGAGGGGTGCTATAAAGGGGGTGAGAACAGGAAAGTGAAGGAGACTAGAGACTGCAACATGAAGGAGGGGTGCAATAAAGGGAATGAGGACAGGAATGTGAAGGGGGGCTGGGGACTGCAATGTGAAGGAGGGGTGCAGTAAAGGGGGTGAGGACAGGAATGTAAATGGGGGGCTGGTGACTGCAATGTGAAGGAGGGGTGCAGTAAAGGGGGTGAGGACAGGAATGTGAAGGGGGCTGGGGATTGCAATGTGAAGGAGGGGTGCAATAAAGGGAATGAGGGCAGGAATGTGAAGGGGGGCTTGGGACTGCAATGTGAAGGAGGGGTGCAGTAAAGGGGGTGAGGACAGGAATGTGAGGGGGGGCTGGGGACTACAATGCGAAGGAGGGGTGCAATAAAGGGGGGTAGGGCAGGAATGTGAAGGGGGGCTGGGGACTGCAATGTGAAGGAGGGGTGCAGTAAAGGGGTTGAGGACAGGAATGTGATGGGGGGCTGGGGACTGCAATGTGAAGGAGGGGTGCAGTAAAGGGGGTGAGGACAGGAATGTGAGGGGGGGCTGGGGACTACAATGTGAAGGATGGGTGCAATAAAGGGGGATAGGGCAGGAATGTAAAGGGGGGCTGGGGACTGCATTGTGAGGGAGAGGTGCTACAAAGGGGGTGAGGACAGGAATGTGAAGGGGGGCTGGGGACTGCAATGTGGAAGGAGGGGTGCAATAAAGGGGGGTAGGGCAGGAATGTGAAGGGGGGCTGGGGACTGCAATGTGAAGGAGGGGTACTATAAAGGGGTTGAGGACAGGCATGTGATGGGGGGCTGGGGACTGCAATGTGAAGGAGGGGTGCAATAAAGGGGGTAGGGCAGGAATGTGAAGGGGGGCTGGGGACTGCATTGTGAGGGAGAGGTGCTACAAAGGGGGTGAGGATAGGAATGTGAAGGGGAGCTGGGGACTGCAATGTGAAGGAGGGGTGCAGTAAAGGGGGTGAGGACAGAATTGTGAAGGGGAGCTGGGGACTGCAATGTGAAGGTGGGGTGCAGTATAGGGGGTGAGGACAGGAATGCGAAGGAGGGCTGGGGACTGCAATGTGAAGGAGGGGTGAAATAAAGGGGTTGAGGACAGGAATGTGAGGGGGGGCTGGGGACTGCAATGTGAAGGAGGGGTGCAGTAAAGGGGGTGAGGACAGGAATGTGAAGGGGGGCTGGGGACTGCAATATGAAGGAGGGGTGCAGTAAAGGGGGTGAGGACAGGAATGTGAAGGGGGGCTGGGGACTGCAATATGAAGGAGGGGTGCTATAAAGGGGGCAAAGACAGGAATGTGAAGGGGGGCTGGGGACTGCAATGTGAAGGAGGGGTGCAATAAAGGGTACGAGGACAAGAATGTAAAGGGGGGCTGGGGACTGCAATATGAAGGAGGGGTGCTATAAGGGGGTGAGGACAGGAATGTGGAGGAGGGCTGGGGATTGCAATATTGAGAAGGGGTGCTATAAAGGGGGAGAGGACAGGAATGTGAAGGGGGGCTGGGGACTGCAATGTGAAGGAGGGGTGCTATAGAGGGGGACGGAGGACTGCAATGTGAAGAGAGGGATGATGTGCAGGGGGGACTGAGAACACTGATGTAATAACAGGATTGTGATGTGAAGGATCTGAGGCTAGGTTCACACCATTGCATATAGGTGGCCCATTTATCTTGGTGGGCTGCCTTATAGGCGTATACGCAGAAACGCAGAAAAAGGTCCCTGACCCTTTTTCTTTAAATCACACTGTGCCGACCTGCATGGTACTGTGACACTCTGCTGGAAGAGAATTTTACTGACTGGACCTTTGTGGATTTTAATTCAATACCCCTGCTATTCACTAACGTCAGTGTAAAACCCAATCGGCAAAATCGTATTTATCGCTTTAAAATGTTATTGTATTTTCAGAGTTCATTTCCAATCTTTTTAATTCTGCAGCTTTCATTAAAATAATAATTGATTCAAATAAAGTAATGAATGTTCTTGTTCGGTAAACTGTACCACCTCCACTTCACTCATAGGGGACTATGGATGTGTGGGTAGAGCACTGGTCCCAAAGCAGAATGAATAGGGCTTTAGATCCAAAATAAAATAAAATATATAAAAAAAAAGAAGAAGAAAAAAGTATATAAATATGTGAAAAATAAAATGTATTAAAAAAATAAATAAATAAAAAGAAAAAATGATATAAATATGTAAAAATGATAAATATAATGTGAAGTCTGGCTAGTGTCACTAATTAGCCTTTGATTATTTTTTTTTTATCCTGCAATTTGCTGTCCACTATTCTCATTTATGACCAGCATTTAGAGCAGGGGTGGGGAACCTATGTCCCGGGGGCCGTATGCGGCCCTCAAAGTCATTTGGTCCGGCCCCCCGTGCAGCGGAGTCTGGGTCTCTCAGCTGATCTGGCAGAATGGAGCCAATGCTTCCTGTATAGTTTCGGCTCCGTTGTGACAGTCTGAGTGAGTCACAGGCGGAGTCATATCAAATGCACTCCGCCTGTAACCAATACAGGAAACATCGCCTCTTCCTTCAGCGCGGCACCGCTGCTAGCCAGCAGTACCCACAGCACAGTACAAGCCAGCAGTACCAGCCAGCTGTACCCACCAGCATTACCTGCCAGCAGTTCTTTTCAAAACTTACCACCACAAATTCGACTGCTCTCCAGACTGACCGACACAAACCTGGAAAACCAGTTCCGAGTAGCAACATCATCAATACCAGCTAACATCACACACCTCACCAAAAATAAGCAGTTGCAGCCATCACATTAGGGGTGAGTTAATTAAATGTTTGACCAAATATAACAGGCACATTTTTAAGTTGATAATTTTATACGGCCCCCGAATGATTTTATAAATCCCCAAATGGCCCTTGGCAGAAAAAAGGTTCCCCGCCCCTGATTTAGAGTAGTAATAATGTTCAGCATTGTTAGCCGAACACATTGAGCACAATAAAATTGAACATTCCCCACTAAACTATTTGTTAAAATCCTTACCCTAGCAGTTGCAGTTTACAGCTTTCAATGCTGGTGGCACCTTCTGTCCTGGTGCTGCTTCCCTGAACTTCCAGGAAATAGTTAATGGACAGTGCAGTCTTGGGTCAGTTTGTTAGCTTGGACAAAGGAGGAGGGGAGTTCCTTACCATCCTAGGCTCAGGGACTGTGTGTTGATAAAAGGTAGGGTGGTGGCGCTGCCTAATTGTAAATGTGCAAGGGTATTAAAAAGTGCAACGTGATAATAAAAGTGACGTCACTATAAGATATATTTTTAGATGTCAATAGACATTTAAGGTGATGTGTGCTGACGAATATGAAGGAGGAATTAATCAAAGGTGATATGAAAGATATGAGTGAAATATAGATTAAAGGAATTATAAGTAAAGAATGTATGTGCAAAAGTTGTATCACATATGAATATAAATATACAGTCTAATCATGCAATATAAACTGATTAATAACTTAAAGTGCTCTGTGCATAGAAAAAATACCCTGTTAATACCACACGAGGTGATATAAAGGTGGGTAAGGGATAAATGAACCAAAATAAGTGTATGACGTCCAGCGAAAAAAGTCCAATATGAGTGCTTAATATCCAAGTGACAGATAGTGACCAAAAATAAATAAATTCAAATATAAGTGAAGTATAAATGAACCATATCAAATACGTGACATCCAACAACAATTATAAAGTTCAATATAAGTGCTTGATGTCTAAGTGACAAGTGTGGTGGCCAAAAGATAGACAAAGTTCAAGTATGGATAGCAGGTACCAATATCTTAATGGTGAACTATGAGGAGTGACCCCGTGGTGGGCGGTGAGGTACAGGGTGATCCCTCTGATAAAAAGCTCACTCACCAGAAATACCCACCCCACACAGGGGTATAGAGCGGGTATATAGGTGTATCCTGCGGCAGGAGAGATCCCTGTAACCACGTCAAATCCTGAATGGGAGAGTCCTGGAGGTGATCTGTACAGTCCTAAATGGATGGTTCCCCAGGGAGAGTACTCGAGATCTATTGAGCTCCTGACAGTGGGTAATGGGCGTCCAAAAGTGTCCTCGGGGTGTCACTCGCAGTAGTGTACCAGGGATTGATAAATAAGGCACATAGCGTGATACCGTATGGGCAAATTTATTGATAAAACATTTGAGAGGTACTCACATTTCAAGAAGAAGATATAAGCAAACAGTCATGGAGATGGAGCGCAAACGCGATCGACAAAACCGGAAGTGATGCGACACGCTGTACGCGTTTCGTAGTAAATACGTCCTCCGCTGCTGAGGCCCCCATGGCTCATAAGGGGTAAAACGGAACTTGGTCCTGGTCATCATGGGGGGTAAATCTTCTGGAAGTCAAGTGGTTAAAGGAGTTGTAAAGTCAGAAGGTGCATTCTATGCATTAAGATGAAAAAACCTTCTGTGTGTACCAGCCTCCTCAGCACCCCCTAATACTTACCTGAACCCCCTCTCTATCCAGCGATGTCCACGAGTCCCTCGGTCAGTCAGTCAGTTAGCCAGTCAGGAGAGAGGGGGGTGGAGCCAAACAGCACCTCCTGTCTAAATGGACACAGGGAGCTGTAGCTCGGCTCGGGTGCCCCTATAGCAAGCTGCTTGCTGTGGGGGCACTGGACAGGAGGGAGGGGCCAGGAGCAGCGAAGAGGGACCCCGAGAAGGGGAGGATCCGGGGTGCTCTGTGCAAAACCATCTGCACAGAGCAGGTGTATCACATGTTTGTTATTTACAAAAAAAAAACACACACAAGACTTTACAATTAATTAAAGGCCTAAAGAAGGGGGGAGTGTGTTGGTCCTGGAACATGTCGGCTTTCTCTTTTGACATCTTGTCATGAACAATAAAGATTTGTTGGACTTACATTAGATCCGTGGTGCTCAATTTCACATTCTTTAACGCAAAAGAAAAAAAAAAATGTAAAACTGCTGTTCTCACACACATGATTAAGTTTATGTGTTAAAAAGAAAAAATACAGGTTTTCATGATATAACCCACTGTAACCGGTTCCTACGCCACGAATCTTATAATTTTAAAGGGCTAGCAAAGCAATGTGGCATTTGGGTTTATCACAAAGGTTTTACATCTGCTGGTTTGTGATTAGTCTCACATTTCTGTTTTTCAAAGGGAGCTTATTATAAGCCTGACTTCTTCTTTAAAGCTGTTAGAGGAGTAATGCGCTTCCTCTTCTGCTGGGTTGGAAGGTTTCCATCGGTGATGTCACCGGTCTATGCCCATCTGGTAATGCCTTCAAATCTCCCACATATCAAATCTGCTCCGTGCAATCCAAGACAAAGAAAAGAATGTCTAGCTGCTGTTATTCCTAATAGCTTCACCGTGTTTCTTCTAGTATATGCATGATTTATGACCATGGTGGATTATGCTGCCTACTATGAGAATCATTGAATGTATAGTGATGGCTTGCCCAGCATTCTGTATGTGGGTTTCATCTTGGTCCACGGCTCAGTTTTACCTCTTTAAATACCCCCTTGTCCCTTGCACACAGTACCTCTTCTGAGGCTGGAGCTGAGTGAACGATATGATGACATCACAGTCATGTGACTGTACTGAAACTGTGTTATGCTACCTAGAATGGGCAGGTAAGCTCCTCAAAGGCTGGAATTAAGAGAAAGAAAAGATGACATCACAGTCATGTGACTGGGCTAGCCTATGTTATGCTATATAGAGCAGACAGGCAACCTCCTCTATAAGGCCAGGACTGAGAGAAAGAAAAGATGACATCACAGTCATGTGACTGGGCTGAGCCTATGTTATGCTATCTAGAGCAGACATGCAAATTCCTCTATAAGGCCAGGATTGGGAGAAAGAAAAGATGACATCACAGTCATGTGACTGTCCTGAGACTGTGTTATGCTACCTAGAACGGGGAGGTCAGCTCCTCAAAGGCTGGCATTAGGAGAAAGAAAAGATGACATCACAGTTACATGACTGGACTGAGCCTATGTTATATTACCCAAAGCAGACAAGCAAGCTCCTCTGTAAGGCCAGGACTGAGAGAAAGAAAAGATGATATCACAGTCACATGATTGGGCTGAGCCTATGTTATGCTACCTAGAGTAGACAGGCAAGTTCTTCTATAAGGCCAGGACTGAGAGAAAGAAAGGATGACATCACAGTCATGTGACTGTACTGAGCCTATGTTATGCTACCTAGAGCAGACAGGCAAGGTCCTCTATAAGGCCAGGACTGAGAGAATAAAAAGATGACATCACAGTCACGTGACTGTACTGAGACTGTGTTATGCTATATAGAGCAGACATGCATATTCCTCTATAAGGCCAGGACTGAAAGAAAGAAAAGATGACATCACAGTCATGTGACTGTACTGAGCCTGTGTTATGCTACCTAGAATGGGGAGGTCAGCTCCTCAGTTTTACCCTGTAGTAAAACTTGCCTTATCCCTATGATCACCTGATGTCCTCCCGCTATGTCCTCAGGCCGATCCCGGTTTTTCGTCTTCCGGGTTCCCTTCCCTGCGAGCGCCGCAACGCAGGGGGGGCAGAACCAGACGGGAAATTGAAAAAAAAAAACAAAACATGATACATTGCAATCTGTTAGGATTACATTACTTTTTTAACCATTTCACCTCAGTTTTGTCCCTAGTGCTTTGTCCAGTGCCCTACCTGCACTTTTACTGTTTTATTACTTTTATTTTTATTGATAATTGTTTATTAATAATTTATTAATTTAATAATTTAATAATAATTTGTATTCACTTTTACTGTTTTATTCCTAAGAATTACGGGCCTACAACATAAAACAGATTTTCATGCAAATCAATGTAACGCTTTGACATTCAAAAATACTGACATAATCAGACCATCAGGGAGGTTAAAAGAAAGAAAAGAGGACATCACAGTCACATGACTGGGCTAGCCTATGTTATGTTACCTAGAGCAGACAAGCAAGCGCCTCTGTAAGGACAAGATGGAGAGAAAGAAAAAAAAAATGACCACAGTTATTTGACTGGACTGAGATTGTGTTATGCTACCCAGAGCAGTTAGGGAAGCTCCTCTAAGACCCCTTTCTCATGGATGTGCCAGCCAGGAGACAGCCGATCTCTGCTGAGCAGGCGGGTGGCTGGTCTGTGTCTGCTCGGCTTTTTCAGAGCAGACAGGGACACAGCCCGCTCTCCTCTATGGGCTGTCAGATGTACACGGACCCGACTGCCATCCGTGGCGCTAGACAGGTGGGGAACGGATGCCCATCCATCTGGTTTTAGTGGATTGGTTCAGATTGGATGTCGGCGGGACATCCATTTACATCCACCACTCCATAGATGGTCCTGATTGGTCCGCCAGTGTTATTGAGGCCTAAGGTCCAGGAGCAAAAGAAAAAAAATATCACAGTAATGTGACTGTATTGAGACTCGGTTAGGGTTAGACTACCTAGAGCAGACAGGCAAGCTCCTCTGTATGGCCAGGGCAGAAAGAAAAGATGACATCACAGTCATGTGACTGTACTGATACTGTATTATGCTACCTAGAGCAGACAGGGAAGATCCTCTAAGGCTGGGAGTGAGAGAAAAAAAAATGACATCACAGTCACGTGACTGGGCTGAGCCTATATTGTACTATATAGAGCAGACAGGCAAGCTCCTCTGTAAGGCCAGGACAGGGAGAAAGAAAAGATGACATCATAGTCATGTGACTGTATTGAGACTTCATCAGGCTACCTAGAGCAGACAGGGAAGCTCCTCTGATTCCGGCACAGAGAGAAAGAAAAGATGACATCACAGTCATATGACTGTACAGAGACTGTTATGTTGCCTAGAGCATACAGGGAAGCTCCTCTGAGTCCAGCAGGGAAAGAAAGAAAAGATGACATCACGGTCATGTGACTTTATTGAGACTGCATTAGGCTACATAGAGCAGACAGGGTAGCTCCTCTGAGTCCGGCTACAAAGGACTCCTCCTGTATCTACTTGATGGTGGACTCTGATAGAGTACAGGTGTGTGTGGGGGGTGGGATGCTCAACCACAGAAGTCTGGTCAGACCGAATACATAATAAACAAGCAAAAAATTGGGGGAGTAAACCCTGAACATGTATATCTAAAGCCGGTGCAGCTATGGACCAAGCAACATGTATATTAAAAAAGAATAGCGCAACCATGCAAAAGAAATGACTATTAAATATGAAGACAATCCATAAATAAAAATGGGGGTTTAGTCCCACCATATGGCCATATCGTGCTCAAGTGTTGTGCTATCTACTGCTGTAGTCTTAACTTGCTAAACTGATAAAAAATGATTGGATAGTATTGTTAATTGTGTGTCATTGCTCTGATTTCTAATTTGGAGCCTGAAGTGCCAGAATATTGTTTTCTGGAAGGGGTGTATTCATAAAAAATATTTGCATAGCTTTTCATCCTGTGAAACAGCATATACATTGGTTTTGTGCAAATGCCAGCAAAGTAGAATATTAATGGACTATTTTCCCTGCAGGATGGATATTTTTCATTTATAATAGCGTGAATCAGGAAAATACCACATTATGGGCACTAGATAGAGCTGATGATCATGGGAAATAAATACTTATTTACTTTGATTGTCTGCTACATTTAGAGGCCATAATGCAGTACTTTCCTGACTTCTCTATTCTTATGGATGAGAAACATCCAGCCTGGACAGAAAACAGTCTAGTAACATTTTTTGCCAGCATTTGCATAGATCAAATGCCCATGTGGAAAAGTAGCTCTGTGTATGTTTTATTAAATACACCCCTGGTTTGCCATTTTTTCATATAATTTCAGCAATCTTGGAACCTCATATTTTCATTTTGGGACCTCATTTATGGTCACGGCCCACAGATTGGAAACCTAAGCCCAACCTTATAAAAATCCACTCTACCAAAAAGTGATGTTTTGGCACAGGTGAAGTCTGGTGGGCTTAGTTAACCCCTGGGTTCTTATATGGCGCTTTTCCACTGCATGGAACCGAACGGTTCGGCTCGCTTTTGCGCTTTTCCACTGCATGGTACGGTGTGGGAATGGTTCGGTATGGTGCGGTACGGCGGCGCTTTTCCACTACATGGAACCGAACGGTACGGCTCGCTTAAACAGTACCACCTCGGTTGTGGTTCCAAGAGGGGCGTACCGGTACCATATCCCACAATCCTTTGCATGCAGCCTTGACTGTTTGTCACTACTA
Source organism: Pelophylax lessonae (assembly GCF_965119305.1). Classification (NCBI taxonomy): domain Eukaryota; kingdom Metazoa; phylum Chordata; class Amphibia; order Anura; family Ranidae; genus Pelophylax; species Pelophylax lessonae. The sequence goes on from NC_138769.1 coordinate 15,453,221, forward strand.
GCCACTGATTGGTCAGAGAATCGTTGTTATCCCACCCACTTACTATTAGTGGAAAAGCAAACCGTACCGAACCGTTCCAACACCGTACCATGCGGTACCATGCAGTGGAAAACCAAACCGAGCCAAGCAGGGCCGAGTGGAGCCGAGCCGATACTTGCAGTGGAAAAGTGCCATTATGTCCGGGATTCTCCAACACCGATATCTCCCTGCCTTAATTCCTGACTCTGTTCTTAGCTAAGTGAGAGTTTTGGTTGTTCCTGCCCACCTTTGTGTATTCCTGCCCACAGGAGGGTGTTTCCATCTTTGTATTCCGGTATTTGTATTTCTTTTGTTACACTTTTTGTGATGGGAGTCACTTTGGGTGGGGGGCCCGGGGAACCCAGCTTCCCTTGGAGAGGTTGGGAAACCCTTGTTTCAGCTCCCCATTCCCTCTTATGTGTAAGTCACCCTGTGTCTATTAGGGTCACAGGGTGACCGAGAAAATGATGGACAGCTACTTAATGGACACCGAGAATATGGTTTGGATTACTTCAAATGGGGCAGTAATATTTGTTAACAATACCCCTCAAGAAATATATGAAGATTTATTCCCACTTCACACTGAGAGACTTATAGCCTGTTGTAGACCATTGCCATGAAGTCTGTGACTCCTGAATAATCAAAGCATTGCTTAGATGTGGATTTCATGGCTATTGTGTCATCTATTGTTTGTCTGTCTGCTAGTATTGTGTGCACTCCACTTAAGCTGGTTTAAGTGCTGAGTTAATTGGCATGTTAATTATATCATTGTCCAGGTGGTCAGTTTAATTAACTTAATGTTTAGCTATGGTAATTATATTCCTGTGTGCAGTATGTATTGTTAAGGTAATATGATCAGAAGGGGGATTTCCTCCTGTGTGGTATATATTCTGTGTGAGTTTGTTCAATAAAATGTTCCAGATCTCATACAAGCTATTGTCGGTTAGTCTTGTATGTTATGTGGATATAATGTCTGATATCTATGTTCAAGAATGGAGGAAGCGGTATACTGACAGAAGCACTCAAGCACAGTGTGGGTCGGTTCCCTCACACTTTTCATGGTATAAAACACATCAACAATCCAAAAGGGATGGTGGGAACCCGTCATAATGGGCACAGTAAATGTGCAGACCCCAAAACTCATTGCAGGGAAGGTTGGAGCCCTTCATAATGGGCACAGCAGGTGTGCAGACCTGAGAATTTGGTATAGGGATGGTGGGACCCCCTCATAATGGACACAGTAGGCGTACAGACCCAGGAACACAGAGCAGGAATGGTAGGAGCCCCTCATATCAGGCTTAGCATGTGTGCAGACCTGGAAACTCAATACAGTAATAGTAGGAACCCCTCATAACGGGCACAGTAGGCATGCAGCTTTGAGTAACCCAATGCAGGGATGGTAGGAGCCCCTCACAATGGGTAAAGCTGGTGTACAGGCCTGGGAACTCTGCACAGGGACGGGGGAACTCCTCATAAGGGGAACAGCAGATGTACAGACCCAGGAACTCAGTGCAGGTATGGTGGGAACCCCTCATAATGGGCCTACCATGTGTGCAGACCTGGAAACTCAATACAAGAATAGTAGGTGTGCAGACCGGGATAACTCAGTGCAAGGATAGTAGGAGCCCCTTATGATGGGCACAGCAGGTGTACAGACCTGAGAACTCAATACAGGGCTGGTGGGAACCTCTTTATAATGGGCACAGCAGACGTACAGACCTGGGAACTCAGCACAAGGATGGTGGGAACCCCTTTATAATGGGCACAGCAGGTGTACAGACCTGAGAACTCAGCACAGGGATGGTGGGAACCCCTCATGATGGGCCTTGCATGTGTGCAGGCCTGGAAACTCAATACAGGGATAGTAGGTGTGCAGATCTGGGTAACTCAGTGCAGGGATGGTGAGAGCTCCTCATGATGGGCACAGCAGGTGTACCTGATCCAGGAACAGAGAGCAGGGGTAGTGGGAGCCCCTCATAATGGGCACAGCAGGTGTGCAGACCCGGAAACTCAGCACAGGGATGGTAGAAACCCCTCATAATGGACACAGCAGTTGTACAGACCTAGAAACTCAGCAAAGGGTTGGTGGGAGCCCCTTACAATGGGCACAGCAGTTGTGCAGACCCGGGAACTCAGCAAAGGGATGGTGGGAACACCCTAAAATGGGCACAGCAGGTGTGCAGACCCAAGAACTCAGTGCAGCTGTGGTGAGAATCCCTCATAATGGTCACCGCAGGAGTACAGACATGGAGAATTCAGTACAGGGATGGTGGGAGCCCCTCATAATGGACACCTCTAATTGTTCAGACCCAGGAATACAAAGCAAGAATTGCGGGAGCCCTTCATAATGAACACAGCAGGCATACAGCCCTGGAGAACTCAGAGTAGGGATGGTGGGGAGCCCTCATAATGGGCACATTAGGTGTATAGACCTGGGAACTCTTGTACAGCCAAATGCAAAGATCTCACCAACTGAGTTCCTGAGCGATGAAAGAAAACGTCAGATGACTTAACCCTCCAGCATCTACCAAAAACAAAATATAAGTTGTGGGTGAATCAACCAGTTAAATATATCATAAAAGCTAAGAGTTTACCGATTTCACTAACCCAGATCTGACGGGTAAGACTGCGACTGGCTCTGGGGTTTCTAAAACTGCCAGTGATGGTAAGCGGTGGGAGTCAGATGAATAGAGAACGAGTCTCCGGGCTCTGCTATCATTAGATACACTCTATTAAAGCTGGTCCAGGAGAGAAAACAATTCCACGTTGCTAACATTTCCTTTTAACCTGCTGGTTCATGTACCTGTTTGGCCTAGTTGTTTCCTTGCTATTACATGTGTCTGTTGTAATTTCATCCTCCATGACTCCCCTCTGTGCATCTACAGTGTTAGCTGGGTACAGTAGAACACCGCAGGGGGAACGCCGGTGCGGTGTTGCTTTAACTGTCTCCCCTTGTTGGGTATCACAATGCTTGCGACTAAAAATTTGTTTTATTCCTATCAGATGAGGCTCCTAAAATAAAGTATGTGGATGCTAGCCATGTAGCGGGATGTTATTTATGCAGTATAATTTACAGTGCTGTGAAAAAGTAATTGCCCCCCTCTTCCTAAATCATGAATGAACTGTGATTAACCACATTTTTTTTTGGAAAGCTGAGTTAAATTTCACTTTTTAGTGTAGTTGTGAGGTCTGCACGTTAGCTCGCGTGCAGAAGCGAACGCATACGCAAGTCCCGCCCACATGTGTAAATGGTGTTCAAACCACACATGCGAGGTATCGCCGCGATCGTTAGAGCGAGAGCAATCATTTGAGCCCTAGACCTCCTCTAACTCTAAGCTGGTAACCTGTAGAAATTTTTAAAGTGTCGCCTATGGGGATTTTTACCAATGTTTGTCACCATTCCACGAGCGTGCGCAAATTTAAAGCATGACATATTTTATATCTATTTACTCAGCATAACATTATCTTTCATATCATAGAAAAAATTGGGCTAAATTTACTGTTTTCTTATTTTTTAATGAAAAAAAGTAAATTTTTTCCAATAAAATTGCATTTGGAAGACCGCTACGCAAATACGGTGTGATAAAAAATATTGCAATGATCTCAATTTTATTCTCTAGGGTCTCTGCTACAAAAAAAATATATAATGTTTGGGGGTTTTAAGTAGTTTTCTAGCAAAAAAAAACAGATTTTAGCTTGTAAACAACAAGTGTCAGAAATAGGCCTGGTCCTTAAGGCCCCTTTCACACTAGTGCGACTTGTCCCGCGATTTTGAACCGCAAGTCGTTTTACATTATTTTCAAAGAGCCCCATTCATATCAGCGCTACTTGAAGTCGCACCGACTTCAAAGTAGTCCCTGCACTACTTTGGCACGATTTTGAGGCCAAAGACATTCAAGCCCAGTCAAAATGGCGGTAAAAGTCGCGGCAAAATCGTGGTAAATCGCGCGACTTTGAAGTCACACTAGTGTGAAAGGGGCCTAAGTGGTAAACAACTGAGGAACCCAACAGTGCCGCGCTAAAGACATGAAAACAAGTCAGATTACTCTAACAAGTGAAGTGCCGCGTGTAAATATTTCAATTATAAAGTATAATAGTGCAACAATCAACCAAAGTGCAAGAGCAAAATTGTGCAATATAGCAAAAAAAAACATGTTTCTTAATTTAGCTCCAAATTTCAAATAAATATATAAAAGTGCAAAGTCCACATAATGTGAATAAATAATGTCCAAAAAAAAAAGTTGAGATCCGTATCCAAGGAAATAGATATTCTGTGTTCCAGAATGAAAAAAGAATCATCACAAGTGCATCTGTCACCATAAGGGGAAATCAGGAGCGCTTACCAGAAAATTTGGACTCTACTGCCAACAGCAAGGACTCAAACAAGCAGTAGGCTATGAGCTTTGTATATACGACCCTTGATTGTCCTTTTGGCTAAGATCAAGTGTAGTATCTGTTCTTATCAGTTGGTATGGACCTTGATGGTTAGTATCGGCAGGGGCTGAAATTAACCAGGGCGCTCCATGCAAAACTGGGGGACTGGGAAGTAGGCACTGTCAGAGAAAGCGGGATGAGTCCATTGCCTCCTGATTTGAATGGGATCCGCCCCTATCAGTTTGAAGGGAGCGAAAAAGCCAGTGTAGCCACTCACATCGGTTAGTACTGCTCCTGGATGTAATTGGTAAGGAATTGGGATAGCGGTGGGAGGGCTTTTCCTCCTGGGTTGAATCTGGCCTTGCAAAAGGCTTGTCCCCAGTTGAAGGCAGGCTCTCCCTAAGCTGTCTACGTTCCACTTTTTTCCGCACCTGCCTCATGGGACAGGCCTTTTGGCCAGGACCAGAGGAATTTTTTATTCCTGGCCCACGGGCCTGTCAAGGTCTTGCACCTTGACACAACCTGCACTTCTCCACTTCCCCTTCCCCACTCTTTTTTCTTTGTTGTGTGCCCACGTTTTTCTTTTTGGTTGTCACTGCACGATTAGTACGGCGTAGGTCCTCGGGCCTGCCCTGGACATCTTGGGAGGGGGTGGATATGGCCTTCTGGCTTAGTTAGCCCTCTCTCATGGGGTCTCCCTTCGGGGGAGCCCCACCTAGTACTTGGGGTGGGCTGTTTCGGCAGTCCCCCTGGAGAATGGGGTCTGCCTGGTTTCGGCTGGGCAGGCCATAGTGAGTACCTCAATCCCTGTCAGGAGTCTTGCGCCCCGGGGGATCAGGGTCAGGGCCCTTCCTTCTCGGTGCCTAGTGCACTTTTTGTGTGTCTCACGTTTGCGTGTGTGCACTTTTCTATGCACCGGGTGTTAGTTCGAGTGTGTTTCACACACCACTGGCTTTAAAACGACCCTTGATTGTCTACGCCTCTTCAGATCTCCTAACTGCTCAGAAAAACAAAAGATCTCCATATAGTGTAATACCGTCAAAAAAAAAAATTTTTTTTTAAAAGGTAGAAAAATTACATTTTCCATGTAAATAGTAGACATTCAAATTGTGATCACAAGACAGTCTCTAATGGGCACAATAACATGGAATCAGCTCAATCAAACCCGAGGTATGTTTTGTCCACATGGACTTCCTCTGGGGATGAAGTCCATGTGGACGAAACGTATCTTTCACTGTTGGGTTCCTCAATTGACGCATTTCAGTCTTGAAAGGCTTACAAAACCATTTCTAATTCTTTGGGGCTCCAGCGAATCACAGTGAAAGGCACTATACACAAATGGAGAAAACTTGTAACAGTGGTGAACCTTCCCAGGAGTGGCTGACTTACCAAAATGACTCCAAGAGCACAATGATGACTCAACGTCACTGTTTACGATTCTACAATAAGAAAGAGGCAAAAATGGTGTCCATGGGAGAGTTCCAAGGCCAAAGTGATTGTTGACCAAAAAGAACACAAAGGCTCATAAAGCACATTTGCCAAAAAAAATTTTGATTATCCCCAAGACGTTTGGGCAAATTGTCTGTAAACTGATGAGACAAAAGTTGAACTTTTTGGAAGGTGTGCTTCCCGTTACATCTGGCATAAAACTAACACAGCATTTCATAAAAAAGAATCTCATACTAACAGTAAAACATGCTGGGGGTCTGGAGGGTCAGGACCTGGGGGACTTGCCATAATTGAAGGAACCATGAATTCTTGTGCTCTACCAGAAGATCCTGAAGGAGAATGTTCGGCCATCAGTTCCTGACCTCTTATGCAGCAGGACAATGATCTGAAACACACCAGCAAGTCCACCTCTGCATGGCTCTAGAAAAAACAAAATGAAGGTTTTGGATTAGCCTAGTCCAAGTCTAGGCTTAAATTCGATTGAGATACTGTGGCATGGCCTTAACCCGTTAGCGGCAGCCAAATAAAAATATGTGGCCTTTGTTTCAGATTTGGGTGAATTGGTGAAATACAGCTGTGCCGAGGGCGCACGCCCTGGGTGCTCCCACACAGTTACCATCGGCTAATGGAAAGCTCATGTTCACTAATTTCGATCGGGAGCCTTCCGATCATGTGACCCCCATGACAGCCAATCATGGTGGTCACATGATCATAAACACCGCCTCCCGGCCTCCTAAAGGGCCATAAGGCACCGGCTCCAAGGGGTTAAACAGGCTGTTCATGCTGAACAATTCTGAAAAGAAAAGTGGGCAAAAATTCCTCTACAGCGATGTGAAACTCATTGCCAGGTATCGAACACGATTGATTGCAGTTGTTGCTGCCAAGGGTAGCACGTCCCTAATAGTACAAATTCCTCTTCCAAAGACAGTTTCCCCTCCTAGCACAAATCCCCCCCACCATATTACATTTTCCAGCACAAATACCAAAATCCCCCATCCTACCACTAATCCTCTTCCCTCATCTCCCCTCTCAACACAAATCCCCCCAAAATCACCACTCCTAGCACACCTCCCCCAAATTTCCCCTCCTAGAACAATTCTTACCTCCTGCTGAATTCCCCCTCCCAACACAAACCCCCTCCCCCCAATCTCTTTGTGGTGCCCCCAAACCTCACATGATAACAGTGCCCAGGGCAGCCCCCCCCCGCCCTAACAGTGCCCAGGGCAGCCCCCCTCCGCCCAGCCCTGGGCAGGCCAGATAGGGCTTTGGAGTAGTATTGTGTTCAGTTGGGTTCAGTTTTCCCCTTTGGAGCAGTATCGTGTTTAGTTGGGTTCAGTTTCCCCCCTCCCACCACAGGTCCCTCCCCCCCCCCCTGTCCCAGCCCTGGGCAGGCCAGATAGGGCTTTGGAGCAGTATTGTGTTCAGTTGGGTTGAGTTTTCCCCTTTGGAGCAGTATTGTGTTCAGTTGGGTTTAGTTTGCCCCTTTGGAGCAGTATTGTGTTCAGTTGGGTTTAGTTTGCCCCTTTGGAGCAGTATTGTGTTCAGTTGGGTTTCGTTTGCCCCTTTGGAGCAGTATTGTGTTCAGTTGGGTTTAGTTTGCCCCTTTGGAGCAGTATCCTGTTTAGTTGGGTTCAGTTTCCCCCCTCTCCCACCACAGATTCTTCGCCCACTCCTTGTCCCAGTCCTGGGCAGACCAGATAGGGCTTTGGAGCAGTATCGTGTTTAGTTGGGTTCAGTTTCCCCCCTCTCCCACCACAGATTCCCCGCTCACTCCTTGTCCCAGTCCTGGGCAGACCAGGTAGGGCTTTGGAGCAGTATCATGTTTAGTTGGGTTCAGTCCCCCCCCCCTCTCCCACCACAGATTCCCCGTCCACTTCTTGTCCCAGTCCTGGGCAGACCAGATTGGGCTTTGCAGCAGTATCGTGTTTAGTTGGGTTCAGTTTCCCCCCTCCCACCACAGATCCCCCCCATCCCCTTGTCCCAGCCCTGGGCAAGCCAGATAGGGCTTTGGAGCAGTATCATGCTCAGTTGGGTTCAGTTTTCCCCTTTGGAGCAGTATTGTGTTTAGTTGGGTTCAGTTTCCCCCCTCCCACCACAGATTCCCCCCATACCCTTGTCCCAGCCCTGGGCAAGCCAGATAGATCAGTTGCCCCCCCCCCTCCCACCACAGATTCCCCACCACTCCTTGTCCCAGTCCTGGGCAGACCAGGTAGGGCTTTGGAGCAGTATCATGTTTAGTTGGGTTCAGTCCCCCCCCCCCTCTCCCACCACAGATTCCCCGTCCACTTCTTGTCCCAGTCCTGGGCAGACCAGATTGGGCTATGCAGCAGTATCGTGTTTAGTTGGGTTCAGTCTCCCCCCCCCCCCCTACCACAGATTCCCCACCCACTCCTTGTCCCAGTCCTGGGCAGACCAGATAGGGCTTTGGAGCAGTATTGTGTTCAGTTGGGTTCAGTTTTCCCCTTTGGAGTAGTATCGTGTTTAGTTGGGTTCAGTTGCCCCCCCCCCGCCCAACACAGATCCCCCCCCCACCAATCTCCCTGTGGTTCCCCCCAACCTCACATGATACCACAATGCCCAGGGCAGCCCTTCCTGCCCGCCTCTTGCCCCGTCCCTGGTCTGCGTGTATGGTTAGAGTTCGGGAGAAGAAGTGTTGAGCAGCATGGAGTAAAGTCGGGAGACCACATGTGTTGGGGAATCGGCCCGTAGAAGCATATCTTCATATATATTACATTTTGGTGTTGGGTATAGATACAGTTTAATGAGTGGCACTAAGCAAATGTTGTGAAAGGACATTGCATTGTGGGGAAATAACAAGTGTAGTGTGCTGTTGTTTAGGTAGATTTATTGCTGCAAAATATGTAATTGTAGAGGAAGGAAAGTTCCTTGTGGGAATGGTGCTGGGATTTAATCAGACATGTGGTCTGCAGTGTACAGGGTGGAATGTTGCAGCTGCTTTCTATTAGTAGTCATATCACGCACTGGGTGCAGTGCAGATCAAGCTCTCCCTCCTACCTAATCCTGCAATAATGATTTTTTTTTTCTATCACCTCTAAGCAAGCACCTTTACAAAAAGCAACATAGCAAAGCTTGGCTTCCTGAGTTCTCCAGATCCAAGCTCCGTTTTAACCCCTTATGAGCCATGGACTTAACAGAAATAAATAGAGGGATGTGGTGCACTCTGTACCGGACCTTTCCAGGCACCATTGCAAGGTCATGAATGAGAGCGTTGATCCCCAGTTCAGCCCCGGAAGGTTTATTCCCCCCCCCCCCCCATATGACCAGCCCATTTTTTGCGATACGGCAATGCATTACTTTAACCGACAATTGCGCGGTCGTGCAACGCTGTACCCAAATAAAATTGATGTCCTTTTTTTCCCACAAATAGAGCTTTTTTTTGGTGGTATTTGATCACCTCTGCAATTTTTCTCTTTTGCGCTATAAATTAAAAAAGACAATTAAAAAAAAACAACAATATTTTTCGCTTTCTGCTATAAAACACATCAATAAAAAAAATAGAATTCCTTCATAATTTTAGGGCAATATGTATTCTGCTACATATTTTTGGTAAATAAAATCTCAATAAACATAAAGGAAGGAAGAGAGAGGAGATAGCTGCTGTTCCTGGAAAACGTTTTGTACCATTAAAGTGATATTAACCACTTCAGCCCCAGAAGGTTTACCCCAACCCCCCCCCCCCACCTTAACGACCAGGCCATTTTTTGTGATACGGCACCGCGTTACTTTACCTGAAAATTTGCACATTCGTGCGTTGCTGCTCCAAAATAAAACTGATGTCCTTTTTTCCCCACAAACAGAGCTTTCTTTTGGTGGTATTTGATCACCGCTGCAGTTTTTATTTTTTGCGCTATAAACCAAAAAAGACAATTAAAAAAAAAAAACACAAAATATTATTTTTTACTTTCTGCTATAAAACACATCCAATAAAAGAAATGTAACCACTTACTGCAAAGTGACGTAGGACTACGTCGGCAAACTTTGTGGGGTTATACCGGGATGATGCCTCTAGCTAGAGACACCATCCCGGTACCGTGGTTTACAGCCGACGGTCAGCTTTCCGTCGGTAACGACCAATGCAGCTCGGGAGCCGCTTGATCGTTACCCGGGTGAGCGGGAGGGGACGCCCCCCCCCCCCTCCCGCCGCCTTCCTTGACTTTCAACGGGCCTCCCGTCCCACCGGGAGACCCGAGCACCCAGCCGGCACGTCCGCCGGCTGGATGGAGTCCCGATCAAAGCCGAAAACGGCTTTGATCGGGTCTCCGATGACGTAACCCGGAGGCGGCGTCCATGACGTCACTTCCGGGTTACTGTGCTGCAAAAGGCAGCAAATTTAAAAAACGGCTGTATGCAAAAACGCATTTTTTGGCATTTGCATACATGGAAGTGTAGTGGAGGGGTCGAGGGTCTTTTAGACCCCCGATCCCTCCACAAAGAGTACCTGTCACTACATATTGGTGTCACAAGGGATGTTTACATTGCTTGTGACAGCAATAAAAGTGATCAGATTTTTTTTTTTTTTAAAAACCTGTAATAAAGTTAAAAAAATATAAAATAAATAGGGAAAAAAAAAATGTAGCCGCCCCCGTCACCGTTAGCTCGCGCACAAAAAAAAAAACGTATACGGAAGTCAAGCCACGAATTAAATCGCTGTTCAAACCACACATGTGAGGTATCGCCGCGATCGCCAGAGCGTGGGCAATAACTAAAAAAAAAAGAGCTACACTCTAACTCTAAACTGGTAACCGTTAAAAAAATTTAAAGCGTCGTCTATTGAGATCTCTATTGACCGTAGTTTGTCGCCATCCCACGGGTGTGCGCAATTTTAAACCATAACATGTTGGGTATCTATTTACTCGGCGTGACATCATCTTTCACAGTATAGAAAAATGGGCTAATTTTACTGTTTAGTATTTTTTAAATGCAGTGAAATTAGATTTTTTCCAAAAAAATGGCGTTTTAAAGACCGCTGTGCAAATACCGATCGGGTGCTGCCGCCGCCATTTATTGTAAGGGAAACCGGCCGTGCCGGTTCCCAACTGCGTATGCGCGAAGCACGCTGCCCTTTCTTATTGGCCCAGTGGCGGGGGAAGGAGGAAGGGGGGCTGAACTTCTGAGGGATGGCGCCACGGCGCCATCTCTGGAAGTGGGGAAGGGTACCTGTCTGTAAGGTGCCAAATGTAGCATCGGAGGGGGAGAGGAAAGGGATCAGCGGAAGTTCTACATCAGTAATGGTGGCAATCAGCGATTTTTAGAGGGACTGCGACAGATCGGACCTCTAACTGACATTTTTGACACTTTTGGGGGGACCAGTGATATTATTACAGTAATCAGTGCTAAAAATATGCTCTGTTACTGTAATAATGACACTGGCAGGGAAGGGATTAAATGTGAGCCTAGGGGGTGTTTTCTAACTGTGAGGGGGATGGGCTTATTGGATCAACACAGGGACCCGTGTTCCTAAACAGGAGGAACACAGGAGCCCTGTGATGATCACTGACACAACAGCGTTCTGCTGTGTTTACAACAGCAGACCGCCGTTCCGTCTTCCTGGGGAGTGATCGCGGGTGCACGGTGGCAATCGCTGCCGCCGGCCCCCGCAGGTTAGCTTCCCCTCTCGCAAACGTCAAGGAGCGACGTATGGGTGCGGCGATTCGCGCAGCCGAGCCAGCCTGCCGCAGTATATCTGCGGCGGGCGGTGGGCAAGAGGTTAAAGCGCAAAAAAATAAAAACCGCAGAGGGGATTAAATACCACAAAGCTCTGTTTGTGGGGAAAAAAAAGGCATAAGTTTCATTTGGGTACAGCATTGCATGACCGCGCAATTGTCAGTTAACCGGTTGCCGACCGCCGCAAGTACATATACTGCGGCGGTCAGCCCCGGCCAGGCAAAGTGATGTATATATACGTCACTTGCCTGTCACTTGCTTGTGAGCCCCCGGCTCGTTCCCTGGGAAGTCCGTGCGTGTGACCGGCGGACCCGATGTCCGCCGGTCACTCGCGATCGCCCGCTGTGAAGGGAGAAAGGCAGGCGGCTGATGTAAACAAGCCGCTTGTCATTCTCCCTTGTGTATAAATAGTGATCATACAGTTCTACTATGTAGGACCATTGATCACTGTTCCTACACCGGTAGCCATGTCCAATCACAGTTAGAAGCATGCCCCTAGGGACATACTTAACCCCTCCTTCCCCAATAAAGTTAACCCCTTCCCTGCCAGTGTCATTTTGCAGTAACAGTGCATATTTATAGCACTGATTACTGTAGTAATGTCACTGGTAACCCCAAAAGTGTCAAAAATGTCAGTCAAGGATCTGATCTGTCCGCCGCAATGTCGCAGTATCGCAAAAAAAAATCGCAGATCGCCGCCATTACGCGTTAAAAAAAAAATAACAAAAATGACAAAAATCTTTCCTTTAGTTAGTAAACGCAATAACTTTTGCGCAAACCAATCAAAATACGCTTTTTGCAATTTTTTTTACCAAACATATGTAGCATAAAACAAATTGGCCTAAAATGTTAAAAAATTTAGATTTTTACATTTTTTTGGGGGGGAATTTCATATAAAAAATGTGAAAAATATTGTTATTTTTGCAAAATTTACGCTCTTTTTTGTTTATAGCGCAAAAAGTAAAAATCACACAGGTGATCAAATACCGCCAAAAGAAAGCTCTGTGGTAAAAAAAAAAACGTCAAATTCGTTTAGGTACAGCGTCGCACGACCGCGCAATTGTCCGTTTAAGTCACGCAGTGCCGAATCGCAAAATAGGCCCTGGTCAGGAAGGGGGGTAAAATCTTCCGGGGCTTAAGTGGTTAAAGTACCTCAGTGCCGAATGGCAAAAAATGGCCTGCTCATGAAGAGGGGTAAATCTTCCGGAGGTCTAGTGGTTAGAAAAAACCCACTGCTCAGATTTTGAAAAAAGGCTTCTTTTCAATGTCATACCTGTAGGCCAGGGGTCAGGGGTCTTCAAACTACGGCCCTCCAGTTGTTCTGGAACTACAATTCCCATCATTCCTAGTCATGTCTGTGAATGTCTGAGTTTTGCAATGCCTCATGGGATGTGTAGTTCCTCAACAGCTGGAAGGCTGTAGTTTGAGGATCCCTGCTGTAGGCCATGTACGTCCTCTCCCAAGCCTGTCTAAGAAACACCCTAGATGTGGAACGTGTCAGACATTTGGCGTGTGCCCCCCAGCTTCGAAGAAAGGGCACTCTGCCGCATTTGAGACCCGCCCATGCTCAGTGTGGTCTCTTTTTGATGCGGATGAGCTCAGCGTTGGAGAGAATGCACATGCTTTGGTTTTCAACGAGCTAGAACACTCATTCCTTGGAGCACACCCAAAATCTGACGCCCCCCTGTCATCTAGGCAGGACGGGATTGAGGAGGTTGCCTACCTAGGAGTTTATTGGAGAGGTCAGACACAGCCTGCAGATATGACATTGAAACAACGCTTCCTTCTCAAAACCAGAGCATTTTTTTTTTTTATGTAGTCGGGGCTCTCTCTGGAATGCAGGAGCAATTTTATTGTGAACTAACCCTTTAATGGAGGACATGAAGTGCTGGTGATCCGGAGTTGCTTTTTATGTAGTTACTAAAGGTGCAGGAATGCTGTAAATTGTGATCTTTCACAGACATCTATGGCAGTATATAAAAAGCACAATAAAAAGTCATTGTTGGTTGTAGCAAGTTATTGTGGTTAGATCAGGGTTTGACAAATTTGCTTTGATTTTAGGAACCAGCTTAAAAAGTTTTTTTAACCAACGAATCTATATACTGGTGGAACATGTGACATGTTCCTTTAACCTTTCGCTACCAGAGCCGTCGCTGGCAGAGCCGTTTTTAAGTTTTTTGCACACATTTAAAAATCATTTTAGACCTGAAGATTACACAAATATGATGTATTTTCTGAAATCTAGAGAATAAAATAGCAGTAGTTCCAATTTTTCATGTCGCACGTTATTACCGAAAATTTCTAGAAAACACAGAATTTCAGTAAAAAACACATTAACCTCCCTGGCGGTCTGATTATGCCAGGATTTCTGTGCTAAAAGCGGTACATTGTTTTGCACGGAAATCTGTTGTTTTATATTTTAAAACTCACCTTCCCCTGCGATCCCCCGCCGTCCTTCCCCACCGTCCTCTCCCGCCATCCTCCCCCCACCATTCTTCCCCGCCATCCTCCCCCATTGTCCTTCCTTGCCGTCCTCCCCCGCCATCCTCCCCCATTGTCCTTCCCTGCTGTCCTCCCCCGTTGTCCTCCCCCCACCATCCTCCTCCGCCGTCCTCCCCCATTGTCCTTCCCTGCCGTCCTTCCCCGCCTTCCTCCCCCGTTGTCCTTCCCCGCCGTCCTCCCCCGCCATCCTCCCCCATTGTCCTTCCCTGCTGTCCTCCCCCGTTGTCCTCCCCCCACCATCCTCCCCCGCCATCCTCAGCCATTGTCCTTCCCCGCCTTCCTCCCCCGTTGTCCTTCCCCGCCGTCCTCCCGCCACCGTCCTCCCGCCATCATCCCGCTATCCTCCCGCTGTCCCCCCGCTGTGTGCTCGGCCGATGCCGGCACCTGTCTTCCGGTTCCCTTCCCTGCGAGCGTTGCGACGCAGGGGGGTGGAACCGGCGGCAAATTAAAAAATGTAAATACACCAAATGAGATGATAGAAAGCTGTGATCCTAACGGATTACACTGTATCATCCCATTTCACCACAGGATTTCACCTGGTGACTTTTCCAGTGCCCTGCCTGTGCTTTTCCAGTTCTTTGTGCCTGGAAAATTTAGAACGACCATGGCGTCCAAAAAGCGTTCTTTTTGAGCAAAAGCGCTTCTAGACGAACTGGAAAACAGCGACAGCGAAATGGAGCTACTTGAAGAACTGAGCGATAGCGATTGGTGGGAAACTTGGTCATCAGGTACGGAAAGTGACGACAGCGACGATTCTGATGTCTCTTTCTGGCACATCGCTCCGTTGGAAATTCTGAAGAATCATTTGATATACTCCCCAAATTCCACAAGCGATGTGCCAGAAAGAGGCAGGTGCCGGCATCTGCCGAGCACACAGCGGGAGGACGGCGGGGGATCGCAGGGAATGTGAGTGTGGTTCTGGGGTAATCCCGAGTGTGGCTCGGGGTTACCGCTTTTGGTACTGAAAATTAACCCCCAAGCCACACTCTGGAATACCACCAGGGAGGTTAAAAGATGAGGTTGTACTGCGTAAATAGATACCCAACTTGTCAAACCTTAATTTTATACAAACAAACAAATTCTCCTGCACTCAACAGAGATGTAGCGGCGGTAGGTTTTTATGGCTCTGGGTAAAAGCACAGAGTTCCGGCTATTTGGGTCACCTGACTGGCGTGCTTGAGATATAGGAATTGATGGGTGGAATGCACCATTGTACGTTCCAACCCCCTCACTCAGTCGCTATACCATACCCGCAACCAGCGGGGACCGGCCTGCATACTTCAAGGGTTTCATGTAGCCCCAGCAGGTAGGTCATTTTTATTATCCATTACATGCCAGTCCCCGTCAGACAGACAGCGTCTGTCACTGTCCATGAATCATCATCATTTATGCCCCTTCATCCCTCCTCCTCTCCCCCCCAGTATCGTTCATATCATCATCATCATCCTTACTATTATACAATCCCATCAGATCTGTTTTTGTTATTATTATTATTTCCCACGGACATACACATTTTTCCAATATATCCACTTGATTAAATTATCTTTCAAATAATCCCCCCCCCCCCCTTTCTTTTTTTTTTTTTTTCTTTTCCAATTGCAGAGGTGCTTAACTGTTGATCATGAAACTGGAATAACATTTAAATTTTACCTTGACGCCACTCCCATGTTCACCGATTGGTGGGAGGGGCTTTGATACCATGTGACAATCCCCTACCTCTATATTATATGTGTCAATGCATCACTGAAGAAGAGGGGGATCTCCTTGGTGTAACTTTAATTTTTTGCAATTAAAAAAAAATAATAATAATTTCTTACCTAGCTTGTTTTTCTGTAAAAAGTCCCCTATGTGATGTTTGTTTGGGGGACAGGTTCACTGTAATGAAACATCCAGGATCTAAAATACCCTGCATGCCCCCCCCCCCCTGCAATGCACATCACACTGTATGCTCCTTTGGTGATCTTTGGTGTCAATAGAAGGGAAAGGGTCCCACCGTTGGTGTCAGTGGGACGAATTATGCCCCCCTGTTGGTGTCAATAGCAAGAATGATGCCTCATTGTTGGTGTCAGGAGAAGGAATAATGGCTTGTATGAATGACAGAAATAGGGTCCCAAAGGCCAGATAAAGACAGGCAAAGGGCCTCATCTGGCCCAGTGGTCACCACAGTTTGGTGACCACTGCTGTAGAGCATAGACTTATTGGCAGTATTCCCAACACCCAGCGTGAGCTCCTTGTTGTTGCTGTCATATAGAAATCCTGATGTTTTAATGTGTCTTACAAGGAGCAAGCTGATAGGAGGAGAATGCAGATTAATAGAGGGATGACATCATCACTGTGCTACTTCTCCTTCATTGACCAGACACAGGCTGTGGGGTCAACATGGGGAGACATAACAATCTAAGCTCATAGGAAGTGGGTTGAATGATGCTGGCCATTAGTGATGAGCTCAGGTGTGTTTGGACACAAGTATCCTGCGGGAAGCTGTCAAAGCTGACAGCCAATCATAAGCAACGGAGGCATTCCCCCGCCCCACAGCCGCATGTATGTAAGGGGCATGTATATGTGAGGCAAGGAATGCCTCCATCGCCTATGATTCGTTGTTGCTTTTGACAGCTTCCAGGCAGGATGGCTTAGATGGGTCCAAACACGTCTAAGCTCATCCTTACTGCATACCTCACAACTTTCTGAGTTGGGAAGGAGGGACACCTATTAGCAAAAGTATGTAGACATAGGACACACCCCCTGCCACACCCTCCTTAAAGGAAGATTTAAAATAAAAAAAGATTGGGTAAACCTACAAGTGTTTTTTTTTTTTTACCACTACTATTCCTTTATACTGGCATTTGGAAATTACAAATGCAGCAATTTAGAAATAGGATGAAAGGTTTAGCACTGTGAAACACTTTTTGATAGATAAGTAGTGCATTTTTTATACACCTATATAGGTCAGACCAAAATGAAGGACAAATGAGGAGGAAAAAGGGGACAGGGGGATTTTGTTCTGAATGAGGGATAGTCCCTTGAAATCAGGGACAGTTGGGAGCTATACTACACTAAGAAAATGCGTACAAAAAAAAATTGGCCTACACTAGCAAACAAACTACAAGAACCTGTGCCTACACTAGGAAAAAAGCATATAAGCACCTTAGCCTACACTAGGAAAAACGTATACAAAAACCTAGGCCTTCACTAAGAAAAATTCTACAAGAATCTTAGGCTTAAACTAGGAAAAGAGTCTACAAGAATCTAAGCATACACTAGGAAAAATGTTTGAAGAATCTTGGTCTACACCAGGAATAAAGGCTACAAGAACCTTGGCTTACACTAGTAAAAAAAAGTCTCCAAGAACCTTGGCCTACACTAGGAAAAACGTGTACAAGAACCTAGGCCTACACTAGGAAATGAGTCTACAAGAACCTAGGCCTACACTAGGAAATGAGTCTACAAGAACCTAGGCCTACACTAGGAAATTAGTCTACAAGAACCTAGGCCTACACTAGGAAAAAGGCTTCAAAAACCCTGGCCTGCACTAGGAAAAATGTTTAAAAAATATTGGTCTACACTAGGAATAAAGGCTACAAGAACCTAAACTAGGAAAAAAGTGTACAAAAACTTTGGCCTACACTAGGAAAAGAGTCTACAAGAACCTTGGCCTACACTAGGAAAAAAATGTACAAGAACCTTGGCCTACACTAGGAAAAAATCTACAGGAACCTAGGCGTACACTAGGAACAAAGTCTACAATAATCTAGGCATACACTAGGAAAAATGTTTGAAGAATCTTGGTCTACACTAGAAATAAAGGCTACAAGAACCTAGGCCTACACTAGGAAAAAATCTACAATAACCTAGGCCTACACTAGGAAAGGAGTCTACAAGAACCTAGGCATACAATAGGGAAATTGTTTAAAGGATCTTGGCCTACACTAGGAATAAAGGCTACAAGAACCTTAGCCTACACTAGTAAAAAAATCTACTAGAACCTAGGTCTACACTAGAAATAGAGTGTACAAGAACCTAGGCCTACACTAGGAAAAAGGCTTCAAAAACCCTGGCCTGCACTAGGAAAAATGTTTAAAAAATATTGGTCTACACTAGGAATAAAGGCTACAAGAACCTTGGCCTAAACTAGGAAAAAAGTGTTCAAAAACTTTGGCCTACACTAGCAAAAGAGTCTACAAGAACCTTGGCCTACACTAGGAAAAAAATGTACAAGAACCTTGGCCTACACTAGGAAAAAAATGTACAAGAACCTAGGCCTACACTAGGAAAAAATCTACAGGAACCTAGGCGTACACTAGGAACAAAGTCTACAATAATCTAGGCATACACTAGGAAAAATGTTTGAAGAATCTTGGTCTATACTAGAAATAAAGGCTACAAGAACCTAGGCCTACACTAGGAAAGGAGTCTACAAGAACCTAGGCATACAATAGGGTAATTGTTTAAAGGATCTTGGCCTACACTAGGAATAAAGGCTACAAGAACCTTAGCCTACACTAGTAAAAAAATCTACTAGAACCTAGGTTTACACTAGAAATAGAGTGTACAAGAACCTAGGCCTATGTAACGCTCCTGCGTTTTACGTATGATGTGGATTTTCAGCTGCAGAAATATTCCACTTCAGTAGTCATGTAGAGAAACGCTGAGACACCAATCCCAACTCCCAATGACTCATCATGTGTGGATGATCTCAATTCAGCAAGTAAATACACACACTCAATAAGATGTTTCCTAGAGTGACTTATGTATATAGTAACACAGTGATGATAGGCTGAAGAGACAGGTTGGGTAGAGATGGTAGATGACAGACACTTGAAAGGAAATGTTCTTGAAAGTAAGATAGTAGCAGATGGGATGCAGATAGGTTTAGCAATCATGTATGGTAGCAGATGACAGAGTAGCAGGTGGACATACAAGAGAGATCAACCCAGTGCAACAACAGGTGGTAGTAGGCTCAAGAGCTAGCAATCTTAGATAATGCAGATGTAGTAATAGTCCTTAGTATGCAGAGCTAGATAGTGTAAGCTTTAGTATAAAGGTTATAGAGGTTTCCCCTGTGGGGTACTTATCACTAATAGCAATGTAGCAGAGGAGAGGTTCGGCAAGAGCGGATGATCCGGTAGCGGGATACAGGGATCAGCGCAGCGTGGTTCCGACAGCGAGGTATGCTTGCAAGCATGAGAGCTTCAAGACAGGTTAGCATCAAGGCACAAAGCAGTTTGAACAAACACATGTGAGTGAGAGCCGGCGATCTAAATAGCCATCCAGTCCGGCGCTCAGTGATGACAGCATCAGTCTTAAAGGTGTATGCGCACCTTACCAAAAGAGAATGGTGGGGTGCATACACTTATGAAAGAGTAATTAGGGTACCCAAAGGTACCAGAACATTACAGCCTACACTATGAAAAAGGCTACGAAAACCTTGGCCTACACTCGGGAAAATGTTTGAAAAATCTTGGTCTACACTAGGAATAATGGCTACAAGAACCTTGACTAACCTAGGAAAAAGTGTAAAAAAACCTTGGCCTACACAAGGAAAAGAGTCTACAAGAACCTTGACCTACACTAGAAATAAAGGCTACAAGAACCTTGGCCTACACTAGGAAAAAAAGTGTACAAAAACCTTAGCCTACACTAGGAAATAAAGTCTACAAGTGTAATGTTCTGGTACCTCTGGTACCCTTGTTTCCATATTTCTCCTCTCCTAATTGCGTCCCATCTTGTGTAACAACGGACGCATATACCTTTAAGACCGGATGACATCATTGCCGAGCGCCGCTATGAGCGGCTATTTCAATCGCCGGTTTGCTCTCACTCATCGCTCGTTCAAACCCACATGTTCATCGCACCTACGCCTGTGAAGTCGGAGCTGCTGACATTTCTCCCTTGCTGAACTGAAGCCGGAAACCTCGCTGGTGATCCGTATCTTGCTACGGGATCACCCCTCTCCAATGGACACTGTTACTCCTAAACCTATCTAAGTGATAAGTACCCCGCAGGGGATTCTTGCTAACCAATCTCCTACTGTCATCTACTGCAATTACCAAGACTATCTGTATCTATCTATTCACTATCATCTGTATAGACTGTTAGCTCTTGGGACTACCTTCAACTATCCTTGCACTAGGTTACTCTGTCTAAGTATACTCCATCTGTGTCCTCTTACCATCTGCACTATACTTGACATCAGAACCTATCTGCTTTACCATCACCTGCAACTCTCCTAATACTACTTCTAGTGCTCACCATACAATAGCCTGTCTCTCATCTATATATCCTCATATACTCTATCCCTCCATTAAACATCTATTAATATATATATAGAATATAACAGGCTGTACACGGTGATGAAGTCCTGAGAGTTGGATATGTTTGTTCAACAGATTCTCTACAAGGCTACTGAGTGTAATAATTCTGCAGCTGTAAATCCATCCACTAACAAAAATCCATGAACGTTACAACAAGAACCTTGGCCTACACTAGGAAAAAAGTCTACAAGAAGCTTGCCCTACACTAGGAAGAAGACTACGAAAACCTTGGCCTACACTAGCAAAAAGACTACAAAAACGACCTACACTAGGAAAAGGCTACAAAAACCTAGACCTACAATAGGAAAAAAGGCTACAAAAACCTTGGCCTACACTAGTAAGAGTCTACAAGAACCTTGGCCTACACTAGGAAAAAAGTGTACAAAAAACCTTAGCCTACACTAGGAAAAAAGTCTACAAGATCCTTGGCCTACATTAGGAAAAAAGTCTACAAGAACCTTGCCCTACACTAGGAAAAAGGCTACAAAAATCTTGGAATACAGTAGCAAAAGGGTTACAAAAACTTTGACGTACACTAGGAAAAGGCTACAAAAACCTAGACCTACATTAGGAAAAAGGCTACAAAAACCTTGACCTACACTAGTAAAAAATGTTTGAAGAATCTTGGTCTACACTAGTCTAAACTTTGATGTACACTAGGAAAAGTCTACAAGAACCTAGGCCTACACTAGGAAAAAGGTCTACAAGATCCATGGCCTACACTAGGAAAAAGGTCTACAAGAACCATGGCCTACACTAGGATAAGAGTGGTTCTCAACTCCGGGCCTCAGGACCCACTAACAGGCCAGATTTTCAAGATAACTAAAATACATCACAGGTGATATATTTTGCTGCTCAGTGATTGCAGTATTCTAGTCTGCATCTCCCCAAGGTGATACTTAAAATCTGGTCTGTTATCGCTTTTCCACTGCATGGAACCGAACGGTTCGGCTCGCTTTTGTGCTTTTCCACTGCTGGTACCACACGGTATGGTGTAGGAACGGTTCAGTACGGTATGGTACGGCGGCGCTTTTCCACTGCATGGAACCGAACGGTACGACTCTCAAAAACATTACCACCTCGATTGTGGTTCCAAGAGGTACCATACCCGGTACCATATCCCACAATCCTTTGCATGCAGTCACTACTAGCCACTGATTGGTCAGAGAATCCCACCCACCCCGTTGTTATCCCACCCACTTAACTTTAGTACTACTTTAGTGGAAAAGCAAACCATACCGTACCGTACCGAACCATTCCAACACCGTACCATGCGGTACCAGCAGTGGAAAAGCAAACCGGGCCAAGCAGGGCTGAGTAGAGCCGAGCTGGTGCTTGCAGTGGAAAAGTGCCATTAGTGGGTCCTGAGGACCGGATTTGAGAACTACTGATCTACAAGAACATTGGCCTACACTAGCAAAAAAACTACAAGAACCTTGGCCCATGCTGAGACAGCAGCAAACTTTACATACTGGTCATCGTTTAACCAGGAAAACGGAGGACATATGCTAATTGAAGGTGAGTATTGCAGCAAAAGCAGCTTTTTTTATTTTTTTTATTTTACTGTTCCTGGGATCCCAATTATGTTGAGCAGCTTTAAACACTTCCAGAATAATCCATTTTTATTTCACTTGACTCATCTAACCCTCCAGGGAGGTATTTTATGATCTGTTTTCACCTGCTTTAGTCGCTCTTGTGTTCATTGTATGGGAGGTATTGTCAGGGAAGTTGCAGTTTATTCCTGTCTCCACAGAAGAGTGTTATTATTTACTTATAAAGGTTAGAAGAGCAGAGCTATTCAGTGATTCGTGCCAGCATATTCAATTTTCAGTACAAACAGATGAGCAGGCATTTTCAGCGATTTCCTGTATACAGATGGATATTCTGTTCTTTTTCACGGAGAATGGGAGAAATAATTACATTCCCCCAATTATGCTCTGTAGCATGTGAAGGCTTTTGTCGTTAGCTTTATGCTATTAACCCTTTTCAGTGCCACACGCCTGCCTTCCTTGGTTTTCCTTGCAAGAGCTAGGTGGAATCGCACTGCTTATAACAACAGATTGGGAGCCTGCTTTCATATTCTAACCCACATGTTAAAAAAAAAAAAGCTTGCTGGAATTTGATGGGATCAGTAGCATTTGCTGCCAAACCTTGGATGAGGAGGATTTATAATGAAAATGTGGGGTATTTTATTTTACCATATATCGCAATTTAATATGATAGGAGCAGTATTAGAACCTTGTATGATATTTACAATTTGCTGGAGGTTATCTAAAAGCAAGCATTGCAGCTTTATAGAGATGTAGATAACAGCTGTTGTGTGGTAAAAATAGGTGTTAAAGAGACACTGCCCATTCAGGGCAAAACAACAGTGTCTGCATATATCCACCCCCCTGACCACTTTGTAGTTACCTCTCCAGCGCTCCTTTCTCTGTCACAGCTGCCAGTGTTGGCTGGTGTCGGAGCTCAAGTGGAGCGTTGACGTCACCTCCTCTGTTATATGACAGCGCTATACAGAACATCAGTACCTGGGGACTTCTTTCTGCAAAACGTGTCACTCATACTTGTTGCTGCTGCTCTTACAGAGTTCTAAATTAGAAATGGAGAGCCATTACACCAGTATTTTGTAGCACAGGTGCTTATTTGTAGAATTCTAAGTGTACAACGGGCTGTATTTTTTTCAACTGAAACCAATGTATGTAGGTGGCATTATACTGCTACTGAATCCTGCTTAAGGGGCTTTATTTTCTTACTGTCGCCAATGTTAAGGAGCCATAATTTACATATTCCTGGCCACTGCACTCTGTGCATTACATACTCCTGACCCCTACACTTTGTAGGTGACATACTCTTGACCCTTGCAATCTTTACATTACATACTATTGACTCCTGCACACTATAAATTACTCATGGGTCCTGTACTCTGAACATTACATACTCCCTGAGTCCTGTACTCTGAACAAAGAAAAAGTAGCTGGGGGGGGGGGGGCACACCCTGAACATGCATTTCTAAAGCTGGTGCAGCTATAGACCAAGAGACATACATATTTACAAAAAATAGCGCACGCATGCAAAATAAATGACTATCAAATATAAAGGCAATCAATAAATAAAAATGGGGATTTAGTCCCACCATATGGTCATATTGTGCTCAAGCCTACCACTAGGTCAAAGTACCCCATTGTCAGTGGGTCCTACACTATCCATAAAAAGAAGGATGAATCCAGCTTCTCAAACCATTGGAGATACTTACTCCTTACTGGGAGAGATGTGCGACTGCACTATGAGGGACTCCTCCTATATCTGCTAGCTGGTGGACACTGATAGAGTACAGGTATGGGAGGGTGGGGTGCTCAACCAGAGTCTGGTCAGACCGAATACATTAGAAAGAAAAAGGAGCTGGGGGGGGGGGCACATCCTGAACATGCATTTCTAAAGCTGTACTCTTAACATTACATCCTCTCTGAGTCTTGTACTCTGTACATTACATCCTCCTGAGCCCTGTACTCTGTACATTACATCCTCCTGAGCCCTGTACTCTGTACATTACATCCCCCTGAGCCCTGTACCTCTGTACATTACATCCTCCTGGGTCCTGTACTCTGTACATTACATCCTCCTGAGCCTTGTACTCTGTACATTACATCCTCCTGGGCCCTGTACTCTGTACATTACATCCCCCTGGGTCCTGTACTCTGTACATTACATCCTCTCTGAGTCTTGTACTCTGTACATTACATCCTCCTGAGCCCTGTACTCTGTACATTACATCCTCCTGAGCCCTGTACTCTGTACATTACATCCTCCTGGGCCCTGTACTCTGTACATTACATCCCCCTGGGTCCTGTACTCTGTACATTACATCCTCCTGAGCCTTGTACTCTGTACATTACATCCTCCTGAGCCCTGTACTCTGTACATTACATCCTCCCTGAGTCCTGTACTCTGTACATTACATTCTCCTGGGCCCTGTACTCTGTACATTACATCCTCCTGAGCCCTGTACTCTGTACATGACATCCTCCTGTGCCCTGTACTCTGTACATTACATCCTCCCTGAGTCCTGTACTCTGTACATTACATCCTCCTGGGCCCTGTACTCTGTACATTACATCCTCCTGAGCCCTGTACTCTGTACATGACATCCTCCTGTGCCCTGTACTCTGTACATTACATCCTCCCTGAGTCCTGTACTCTGTACATTACATCCTCCTGAGCCCTGTACTCTGTACATTACATCCCCCTGAGCCCTGTACCTCTGTACATTACATCCTCCTGAGCCCTGTACTCTGTACATTACATACCCCTGAGTCCTTTACTCTGTACATTACATACCCCTGAATCCTATACTCTGTACATTACATCCTCCTGAGCCCTGTACTCTGTACATTACATCCTCCTGAGCCCTGTACTCTGTACATTACATCCGCCTGAGCCCTGTAATCTGTACATCATATACCCCTGAGCCCTGTACTCTGTACATTACATCCTCCTGAGCCTTGTACTCTGTACATTACATCCTCCCTGAGTCCTGTACTCTGTACATTACATCCTCCTGGGCCCTGTACTCTGTACATTACATCCTCCTGAGCCCTGTACTCTGTACATGACATCCTCCTGTGCCCTGTACTCTGTACATTACATCCTCCCTGAGTCCTGTACTCTGTACATTACATCCTCCTGAGCCCTGTACTCTGTACATTACATCCCCCTGAGCCCTGTACCTCTGTACATTACATCCTCCTGAGCCCTGTACTCTGTACATTACATACCCCTGAGTCCTTTACTCTGTACATTACATACCCCTGAATCCTATACTCTGTACATTACATCCTCCTGAGCCCTGTACTCTGTACATTACATCCTCCTGAGCCCTGTACTCTGTACATTACATCCTCCTGAGCCCTGTACTCTGTACATTACATCCTCCTGAGCCCTGTACTCTGTACATTACATCCTCCCTGAGTCCTGTACTCTGTACATTACATCCTCCTGAGCCCTGTACTCTGTACATTACATCCGCCTGAGCCCTGTAATCTGTACATCATATACCCCTGAGCCCTGTACTCTGTACATTACATCCTCCTGAGCCTTGTACTCTGTACATTACATACCCCGGAGCCTTGCACTCTCTATATTACATACCCCTAAGCCCTGTACTCTATACATTACATCCTCCTGAGCCTTGTACTCTGTATATTACATCCCCCTAAGCCCTGTACTCTGTACATCACATCCTCCTGGGCCCTGTACTCTGTACATTACATCCCCCTGAGCCCTTTACTCTGTACATCACATTCTCCTGATCAGAAAAAATTTTAGTCTCATCTGACCAGAGCACCTTCTTCCACATGTTTGCTGTGTCCCCCACATGGCTTCTCACAAACTGCAAACGGGACTTCTTATGGCTTTCTTTCACCAATGGCTTTCTTCTTGTTTTCCATAAAGGGCAGATTTTTGGAGCGCACGACTTATAGTTGTCCTGTGGACAGATTCTCCCACCTGATCTGTGGATCTCTGCCGCTCCTCCAGAGTTACCATGGGCCTCTTGGCTGCTTCTCTGATGAATGCTCTCCTTGCCCGGCCGGTCAGTTTAGGCTGACGACCATGTCTTGGTAGGGTTGCAGTTGTGCCATACTCTTTCCTTTTCTTGATGATGGATTGAACAGCGCTCCATGAGATGTTCACAGCTTGGGATTTTTTTATAACCTAACCCTGCTTTAAACTTCTCCACACCTTTATGCCTGATCTGTCTGGTGTGTTCCATGGTCTTGATCATGCTGTTTGTTCACTGAGGTTCTCTAACAAACCTCTGAGGGCTTCACAGTGCAGCTGTATTTATACTGAGATTAAATTACACATAGGTGGACTATTTACTATTTAGGTGATTTCTAAAGGTAATTGTATAACCAAAGCAATCAAAATACGCTAATTGGGATTTTTTTTTTTTACCAAAACTATGTAGCAGAATACAAATTGGCCTAAAATTATGAAAAATTTAGATTTGGGGAAAGTTATATAGCAGAAAGTGAAAAATATATACAGTATATATTATTTTTTTTCAGCATTGTCACATTTTTTCTGTTTATAGCGCTAAAAATAAAAATCGCACATGTGATCAAATACCAGCAAAAGAAAGCTCTATGTGTGGGGAAAAAAGGGACATGATTTTTATTTCAGTACAGTGTCGCACGACCGCGCAATTTTCCGTTAAACTAACGCAGTGCCGAATCGCAAAACATGGTCTGGTCATTAAGGGGGCAAATCATTCCGGTCCAGAACTGGTTAAATGAAGTTGCAAGCCGCAATGAAATCGGAGGTATGAAACGCACTGATCTGCAGTTTTGAAATTGCGCTAAAGCAGCTGTGATGGTAAGAAAGCTCTGCTCTCATTGACTCTTAATACAGTGGTATCCACCATTCTTTGTAATATTATGCATTTAGCTACATTCAGCCAGGGGCGTAACTACAGGGGTTGCAGGGGTTGAAATTGCAACTGGGCCCCATGCTCCAGGAGTCCTGTGTGGCTCCCTTGTACATCTGAATAGGGGGGGGGGGGGGGGCGGCGGGGGAAGCATGTAGAGAAATCACTGTCCTCCTTTTTCCTCCTGTAGCTGCAGGAGGAAAATGGAGGAGATTTGATCCTCTGTATGCTGCCCCCGCCACTCCTCCTATCCAGTTCACTTGTATTATGCTGTCTCTGGGCCCCTGTGTGCTCCCCTAGTCCCCCCCCCCCCACACTGTGCTCCCTCCCCTCTCCTGCCGGCTGCTGCAGGGGATGTGTCACAATAGAGAACCAGGAAGGGGTCGGCAAATATGGAATTTACCAGCTCCTTCCTTTTCTGAATGGACAGAGTCATAGTCAGTGACATTGTAAAAAAATAAAATAAAATGATAAAAAATAATACAATTAAAATACCAAAAAATAAAAACTACTGACACCAGTGGGTGAACTTCCAGGATTGCAAAGGTCACAATTGCAACCGGGCCCTGGCATTCCACCAGCACTGTGGGGAGGACCCAAGATGGCAGGAAGGGGGCCCACTGCAGAACTTGTGAAAGGGTCCCGCTGCAGGACCATAATAAAGGGCCCTGCAATGAGAGTAAAGGGCCCCAGGATCAGTGGGAAGAGCCCCAGGCTTGAAGGGAAGGGCCCCTTCATGGTTTCTTGCACCGGGGCCCTGAAAGTTCTAGTTACGCATCTGCATTCAGCATAGCGCCCCTTCATTCCGGGCTGCGCCCCAATTTCTGGAGCAAGAGATCTGACGATGCATCGGAGTCATCCATAGCCGTTTCATTGGCAGTAGAACTCTGCGAGCTTCCATATAACAAGCTTCTTTATAATAAAAAGCAGAAGGAATATCTGCAGCGTACGTGTTGATCCAGTGTCTTTGTCAGACTACAAAAGAACCCGCGTTAAAAAAGATTAGTATTTTCTCTCTTCTTTCTCCGTCTAATCCAGTTACCGTTGGCCCTGCAGCTTTCATATGATGTCGTCTTTCATGAATTGGAAAGGGGAAAAAAAAAAAAAGTACCCTCCAACGTAATCTTATTACATTTTAAAAATGGCAAGCAATATTGTGAGTGCGTTCTGTTTGCATTTGTCTTATATGCTTCCAGCACAATTTACGCTCCCCGGCGCTGGTATAAATAATATATGACAGCTGTATAGTCAGTGGCCTTGTGTGTGTGACTGATTGTTCCAGACATATCCTTGTACACTCGCTGCCCCATTTAGCGCTGGACTTGACGTTTGCAATAGACATTATGCTGGAAAAGAAAGGCGGTAGAGAAGACTTTTACCATTTTAAGTTTTATTGTTTTTATTGATTTTTTTTTTTTATTTTAATGGAACAGTTGGATAAATATAGCAGAAAATACTATACATAAAGAGTAATAACATTAAAGCCCAAGTGAACTGTCAGTTTAAATCAGCTAAAATACATTGTAAGGTGCATGAAAACAGAAAGTGTGTAAAGTCTTGCATTTTGTTTTCTTTAGAAAGCAGCCACAGCTTCAGCAGAAAAAAAAAAAAGTCCCCTGCCAGCATACTGCAGAGAAGGACCTTTGTTCTCTATGTGAAAGTGGCGGTCTCTCTGCAGATGTCCAACACACTGATGAGTCAGTTGGTCCTGGAATGTATTTGGAGATTTGAAATATAAAGGGTAACTCCACTTTCATGGGGAAAAAAAATAGCGAATAAAGAAAAAACAATATAGCGTATACGCTATAGCGCATGATTAGTGCCATACTCCAAAATACGGTGGCATTGTCTGCTGTACCGTCATCATTTGTGTCTTGATGCTCTTGAGGCAGCAATTTTAATCTCTTTTATTGCTGACCCTACCATTGAAAACTTCCGTTGTCTGGCACTATTCGGTTCAGTCCCTGCCATATAGGGAGGACATACCCAGCTGGATTTTGTCCTGGAGTATAAGTACTCCTCGGATGGATGTACAGATCATGCCATTGGGTACAGATTTTTGTACTATGCCCCGGATTTTATAATTGAACCTATTTGGAGGTCACCAGCCTTTATGGTCCCTGAGGAAGCCCATATAATGGCGGCGAAACATGTCGGACCTATGTGACCCTGTTACCATAGGACATGGTTCTTAAATCCATACTTTACTGTATTATTTTGTATATCTGTACTGATGCTTAGTATCACTTGTTGATCTAATTTTATGTCAATTATGTACTGATAAAACCTTTGTATTTTATCCATTGTTCTGTATTATTATTTATCTACTTATGCCAAGTGAACTTCACCTTGAAAGTCCCACATTCTGGTGTATCCTAAGCACACATACGGGTCTCATGGGGCCAATATAGAGTCCGTTGTTCTGGAAACACCTATTTTTCCTTTAATCTAAATATAGCGTATACAATTGTGACACAAATCATATTGCTTCCCGACCACCTGCCGCCTTTTTACTGCGGCAAGGTGGCTCTCCTGCGTGAACCGATGTAGACCTACATCGGTCGGGCACCTGCAGCTAGGGGGGCCTCTGAGGGCTTCACAGAACAGCTGTATTTATACTGAGATTAAATTACACACAGGTGGATTCTATTTACTATTTAGGTGACTTCTAAAGGTAATTGGTTCCACTAGATTTTAGTTAGGGGTATCAGAGTGAAGGGAGGTAAATACAAATACACGCCACACTTTTCACAGATTTATTTTTTAAAAGGTTTGAAAACCATTTATAATTTTCCTTCCACTTCACAATTATGTGCCACTTCGTGTCGGTGTATCACATAAAATCCCAATAAAATACATTTACGTTTTTGGTTGTAACATGTCAAAATGTGGAACATTTCATGGGGTATGAATACTTTTTCAAGGCACTGTAGA
This sequence comes from Pelophylax lessonae, assembly GCF_965119305.1. Taxonomy (NCBI): domain Eukaryota; kingdom Metazoa; phylum Chordata; class Amphibia; order Anura; family Ranidae; genus Pelophylax; species Pelophylax lessonae. Next base: position 15,482,918 of record NC_138769.1, read on the forward strand.
AAGCTAACACTTTGCACGCACGATTCCATTGCAGCTTGCATTGACTTCTGTACACTCGCTGCCCCATTCTGTACACTCGCTGCCCACTTGCCGCCCGCCCGTAGATTTACTGCGGCAGGCTGGCTCGGCTGCGCGAAACGATGTAAGGGGTGCGTCTGTCGCGGGAGTGGTGCTGGTGGGGCGAGCTCGCGCTGGCGCGCTCCTGCCCCCCACTAGGCAGCGGGGATGTCAATCCATGGGACCGGGGGCTGCAAATCCTGCCGGGTACCCGTGATTGCTCCCCGCTTAGAGAGAAGGACGGTCAGCTGTTGTAAACACAGCTGACCGTTCTTCTCTCTGGAATGATCATAGAGCTCCTGTGATCCTTCTATATAGGAACACATGTCTCTATAATCATTTCACAAGCCACGCCCCCCACAGTTAAAAACATGCCCGTTAGTACACATTTAACCCACAATGTTAACCCCTTCCCTGCCAGTGTCATTAGTACAGTGACAATACATATTTTTAGCACTGATTACTGTAGTAATGTCACTGGTCCCCCCAAAAGTGTTAAAAATGTCAGTTAGGGGTCCGATCTGTCCGCCGCAATGTCGCAGTTCGCCAAAAAATCGCAGATTGCCGCCATTACTAGTAAAAAATAACTAAAACAATAAAAATTATATAAATCTTTCCCGTAGTTAGTAGATGCGAAAACTTGTGCGCAGACCAATCAAAATACACTTATTGCGATTTTTTTTTTACCTAAAAATATGTAGCAGACAAATTGGCCTAAAATGTTGAATTTTTATTTAAAAATGTTTTTTTGGGAATGTTATATAGCAGAATGTGAAAAATATTGTTTTTTTTTTTTTTCAAAATTGTCACTCTTTTTTTGTTTATAGCGCAAAAAATAAAAACCACACAGGTGATCAAATACCACCAAATGAAAGCTCTGTTTGTGGGAAAAAAAGGACGTCAATTTTATTTGGGTACAGCTTCGCACGACCGCGCAATTGTCCGTTAAAGTAACGCAGTGCCGAATCGCAAAATATGGCCTGGTCAACAAGGGGGCAAATCCTTCCAGTCCAGAAGTGGTATTGTTTTCGAGCAAAAATATTGGGGTTTGATTCAAAATTTTCTTTTTCTTTTTTTTGTTAGCGGAAAAATTTTAAAACCCAGTGGTGATCAAAAGAAAGCTCTATTCTTGGCGGAAAAAAAATGATATAAATTTTATTTGTGTACAGCGTTGCATGAGCGCACAATTGTCAGTTAAAGTAACGCAGTGCCAAAAAGCAAAAAATATCCTGGTCATTAAGGGGGGAAATCTTCTGGTCCAGAAGTGGTTAAAGTAACGCAGTGCACAAAAGAAAGAAAATGGCCTGGTTATGAAGGGTGGTGGGGGGGGGGGTAAATCTTTAAGAGGTCAAGTGGTTAAACTGCCTATGCCATTCAAAAACACTTGATTTCTTCACAGATTGTTTTCCATAAGCATTTTGTAACGAAGCTAAAGTTTCATTCACACTTTTGCCAATTTTCGCGCAAATTTTGATGTTAATCCGCTGCTCCAGATTCCTGGCACTCGTTTCTTGGCAACAGCGCAACGCACACACGTGTCATTTCTTCTACTACTCCGCAAAGACTAAGTCAGCTGGTCTGCGACCCGGGTGAGCGAGCGCAAGTTAGAACGTGTCAGAACACGCTGGAGTGTGACTCACCACCATAGTGCTACGCCATGGGCATTCTGGGAATTAGATTGTCACACCTCGTATGTTGGGATCAGTAACAGGAGCCGCATGCTGAGTCCTTGAGGGCCGCATTTTCAATGCCAGGGCTCTAGATCATAAGAAGGTGAAGAGCTTCTCTCCAATCTTGTTGCTGTATAGCTGTAGGTACTTGTCGCTGAAACTGTTTTATGTATTATTGTTATTATTTTGTGTATTCTTGTATCTTTTTCACTTAATCCACGTACACTGTATACCTTGGCTGACTACGTAAATTTTTCATGTCCCCTTTCCCACGTGCGCGCTGCCCAACGGAGTCCGTTCTGCTCAGTGGGGGATCAATCCGCCGATCCCCGCTGAGCAGGCGGGTCACAGCTCCGTCTCCACTCTATGTGTCCTTATTAGAGTAACAGTGCATATTTATAGCACTGATTACTGTAGTAATGTCACTGGTACCCCCAAAAGTGTCAAAAATATCAGTCAGGGGTCCAATCTGTCCGCCGCAATGTCGCAGTCCCGCAAAAAAAATCGCAGAGAAAAGGTGCCAAATGTGGCACCGGAGGGTCAGAGGAGACAGATAAGCGGAAGTTCCACTTTTGAGTGGAACTCCGCTTTAACCTCTTTACGACCGCCCGCCGCAGATATACTGCGGCAGGCAGCCGCTCCCAGGCGAATCGCCATATGTGTACAGCGCTCGCTCTCAGGAGGCTAGGGGGCTCCCGCCTCCGCTCGTCAGCGGGGACTCTGATGCACGGGGCAGGCAGCTCCGATTGCCGCCGGGCACCCGCGATCGCTCCCCACTGAGAGAAGAACGGTCGGATGTTGTAAACACAGCTGACCGTTCTTCTCCCTAGAAAGATCACAGAGCGCCTGTGATCCTTCTATATAGGAACACAGGTCTCTATGGTCATTTCACAAGCCCTGCCCCCATACATTTAGAATAACTCCCCTAGGCTCACATTTAACCCCTTGATCACCCACTAGGTTAACCCCTTCCCTACCAGTGTCATTATTACAGTAACAGTGCATATTTTTAGCACTGATTACTGTAGTAATGTCACTGGTCCCCCCAAAAGTGTCAAAAATGTCAGTTAGGGGTCCGATCTGTCCGCCGCAATGTCGCAGTCCCGCAAAAAATTGCAGATTGCCTCCATTACTAGTAAAAAAAATAAAAATGACATAAATCTTTCCCCTAGTTTGTAGATGCGATAACTTTTGCGCAAACCAATCAAAATACACTTATTGCAAATTTTTTTTTTTTTTTGCCAAAAATATGTAGCAGAAAACAAATCGGCCTAATATGTAAAAAAAATTTGATTTTTACATTTTTTTTTGGGAATGTTATATAGCAGAATTTGAAAAATATATATATTTTTTTTTTTTCAGAATTGCCGCTCTTTTTTTGTTTATAGCGCAAACAATAAAAATCGCACAGGTGATCAAATACCACCAAAAGAAAGCTCTAATTGTGGGAAAAAGAGGACATCAATTTTATTTGGGTACAGCGTCGCACGACCGCGCAATTATCCGTTAAAGTAACGCAGTGCCGAATTGCAAAATATGGCCTTGTCATTAAGGGGGAAAATATTCCGGTCCAGAAGTGATTAAGGATATTGCATTCTAAATGTGTTGGAGAAGTGTTTAGGATGGAGTGTAGACAAGGTGGGGAAACGATTTACCCATCACATGCCTGCGATGGTCTGGTAGATCGGGGCGATTCCTCAGTTGCTGTAGGTCAGGGATATGCAAACTGTGGCCCTCCAGCTGTTGCAAAACTACAAGTCCCATCATGCCTCTGGGTGTCATGCTTGTGGCTGTCAGAGTCTTGCTGTGCCTCATGGGACTTGTAGTTCTGTAACATCTGGAGGGCCACAGTTTGGATATCCCTGCTGTAGGTGGTGGGAATGAGGAAAGGAAACCATTACAGGATCTGAATAGCGATGACATAATATGACTGTATGATCTAGCAGGGGGAATAAATCACCAGATTGACTAAACAGCATCACAAATATTTTTGCAGGTCAGACAGTATGGCGGGTATACATACTTCATATAGAAATTCATCTGCGTGTTTAGCTGTTGGTTGGTGCTCTTCTTTAGCTCCAGAAAGTAAGACGACTAAATTAATAATATCTGTGACTTGGCTCTGTGCTTCATCAGAGGCAAAAGCCGGCCAGATAATCCATGCCAAGCAGAAGTTCGGATGACTCATCCACTCGTTTCATATTTGCCTGGTCACGGTGAGGCCTCTTTTGGCACATTTCATCCTCTCTGGGATGCCAGGGCTTAATATAAGAGTAAATATTGTCACTGTGCGGCACGTGCCCTCCTGTCCTCACTAACACAGCGCTGCAATTTCTTCATAACGCACAAAATCACCCGCTGCATTCCCTGGACAAAGTTTGAACTGAGCTGCGTCTGAGTGCCAGTCCCAAAATTCGCTATCGGGGTTTGAAGGCCAATCGCATCACATATAATTAGTGACCAAAAAAATCAAAAGCCTTCATACCTGTCAAGGTCTTACCCTTGCCTTCCTGTTGGCAGCCATCTTGGACATGGGCAGACTGTTGTCTTTTATAAACTCTGTTTGCATCATCACTTGCCTGCTGCCTGGGCGTCCCTCACCTGACTATATATATATATCACCTGTTGGCTTGCAGTCCTTTGCCCTTGTGTTTGTGCTCCAACGTGCATCACTGCTAGCAGTCTTCTGTTCTCTTTGTTCCTCCATGCATGACCTGGCTTGACTGACGACTTTCCTGGCTCTCGATTCCGCATCGGCAGACGACCCGGCATCAGCAGACTACTCGCCTCTGGACTCGACCCCGGCTTGGATGACTACCCGCTTCTAGACTCGATTCCGGCTTGGATGACTACCCGCTTCTAGACTCGACCCCGGCTTGGATGACTACCCGCTTCTAGACTCGCCCCGGCTAGGATGACTACCCGCTTCTAGACTCGACCCCGGCTTGGATGACTACCCGCTTCTAGACTAGATCCCGGCTTGGATGACTACCCGCTTCTAGACTCGACCCCAGCTTGGATGACTATCCGCTTCTAGACTCGACCCCGGCCTGGATGATTATCCACTTCTAGACTCGACCCCGGCTTGGGTGACTACCCGCTTCTAGACTCGACCCCGGCTTGGATGACTACTCGCTTCTAGACTCGACCCCGGCTTGGATGACTACCCGCTTCTAGATTCGATCCCGGCTTGAATGACTACCCGCTTCTAGATTCGATCCCGGCTTGGGTGACTACCCGCTTCTAGACTCGACTTTGGCTTGGATGTCTACCCGCTTCTAGACTCTACCCCAGATTGGATGATTACCCGCTTTAAGAATCGATTCCGGCTTGGATGACTACCCGCTTTTAGACTAGATCCCGGCTTGGATGACTACCCCGCTTCTAGACTCGACCACGCCTTGGATGACTACACGCTTCTAGAACGACCCCGGCTTGGATGATTACCCGCTTCTAGACTCGACCCCGGCTTGGATGACTACCCGCTTCTAAAATCGACCCCGGCTTGGATGACTACCCGCTTCTAGACTCGACCCCACGGCATGGATGACCACCCGCTTCTAGACTCGACTCCGGCTTGGATGACTACCCACTTCAGACTCGACCACAGCTTGGATGACTACCTGCTTCTAGACTCGACCCCGGCTTGGATGACTACCCGCTTCTAGATTTGACCCCGGCTTGGATGACTACCCGCTTCTAGATTCGATCCCGGCTTGAATGACTACCCGCTTCTAGATTCGATCCCGGCTTGGGTGACTACCCGCTTCTAGACTCAACTTTGGCTTGGATGTCTACCCGCTTCTAGACCCGACCCCAGATTGGATGACTACCCGCTTTAAGAATCGATCCCGGCTTGGATGACTACCCGCTTTTAGACTAGATCCCGGCTTGGATGACTACCCGCTTCTAGACTCGACCACTGCTTGGATGACTACCCGCTTCTAGACTCGATCCCGGCTTGGATGATTACCCGCTTCTAGACTCAACCCCGGCTTGGATGACTACCCGCTTCTAAAATCGACCCCGGCTTGGATGACTACCCGCTTCTAGAACGACCCCGGCTTGGATGATTACCCGCTTCTAGACTCGACCCCGGCTTGGATGACTACCCGCTTCTAAAATCGACCCCGGCTTGGATGACTACCTGCTTCTAGACTCGACCCCACGGCATGGATGACCACCCGCTTCTAGACTCGACTCCGGCTTGGATGACTACCCACTTCAGACTCGACCACAGCTTGGATGACTACCTGCTTCTAGACTCGACCCCGGCTTGGATGACTACCCGCTTCTAGATTTGACCCCGGCTTGCATGACTACCCGCTTCTAGATTCGATCCCGGCTTGAATGACTACCCGCTTCTAGATTCGATCCCGGCTTGGGTGACTACCCGCTTCTAGACTCAACTTTGGCTTGGATGTCTACCCGCTTCTAGACTCGACCCCAGATTGGATGACTACCCGCTTTAAGAATCGATCCCGGCTTGGATGACTACCCGCTTTTAGACTAGATCCCGGCTTGGATGACTACCCGCTTCTAGACTCGACCACTGCTTGGATGACTACCCGCTTCTAGACTCGATCCCGGCTTGGATGATTACCCGCTTCTAGACTCAACCCCGGCTTGGATGACTACCCGCTTCTAAAATCGACCCCGGCTTGGATGACTACCCGCTTCTAGACTCGACCCCACGGCATGGATGACTACCCGCTTCTAGATTTGACCCCGGCTTGGATGACTACCCGCTTCTAGATTCGATCCCGGCTTGAATGACTACCCGCTTCTAGATTCGATCCCGGCTTGGGTGACTACCCGCTTCTAGACTCAACTTTGGCTTGGATGTCTACCCGCTTCTAGACCCGACCCCAGATTGGATGACTACCCGCTTTAAGAATCGATCCCGGCTTGGATGACTACCCGCTTTTAGACTAGATCCCGGCTTGGATGACTACCCGCTTCTAGACTCGACCACTGCTTGGATGACTACCCGCTTCTAGACTCGATCCCGGCTTGGATGATTACCCGCTTCTAGACTCAACCCCGGCTTGGATGACTACCCGCTTCTAAAATCGACCCCGGCTTGGATGACTACCCGCTTCTAGAACGACCCCGGCTTGGATGATTACCCGCTTCTAGACTCGACCCCGGCTTGGATGACTACCCGCTTCTAAAATCGACCCCGGCTTGGATGACTACCTGCTTCTAGACTCGACCCCACGGCATGGATGACCACCCGCTTCTAGACTCGACTCCGGCTTGGATGACTACCCACTTCAGACTCGACCACAGCTTGGATGACTACCTGCTTCTAGACTCGACCCCGGCTTGGATGACTACCCGCTTCTAGATTTGACCCCGGCTTGCATGACTACCCGCTTCTAGATTCGATCCCGGCTTGAATGACTACCCGCTTCTAGATTCGATCCCGGCTTGGGTGACTACCCGCTTCTAGACTCAACTTTGGCTTGGATGTCTACCCGCTTCTAGACTCGACCCCAGATTGGATGACTACCCGCTTTAAGAATCGATCCCGGCTTGGATGACTACCCGCTTTTAGACTAGATCCCGGCTTGGATGACTACCCGCTTCTAGACTCGACCACTGCTTGGATGACTACCCGCTTCTAGACTCGATCCCGGCTTGGATGATTACCCGCTTCTAGACTCAACCCCGGCTTGGATGACTACCCGCTTCTAAAATCGACCCCGGCTTGGATGACTACCCGCTTCTAGACTCGACCCCACGGCATGGATGACTACCCGCTTCTAGACTCGACTCCTGCTTGGATGACTACCCACTTCAGACTCGACCACAGCTTGGATGACTACCCGCTTCTAGGCTCGACCCCGGCTTGGATGACTACCCGCTTCTAGATTTGACCCCGGCTTGGATGACTACCCGCTTCTAGAATCTAGCCCGGGTTGTATGACTAGCCGCATCTTGACTCGATCTCGGCTTGGGTGACTACCCGCTCTGGACTTGACCCCAGCTGTTCCTGATTTCGCTCCACACTCTTGGATGACTACCTGCTTCTAGAGTTGACCCTGGCTTGGATGACTACCTTCTCTGAACTTGACCCGACTGCTCCTGATTTCGCTCCACACGATTGCTGTGCGTTTATTGTTGTTGCTCTAATAAACTGCTTTATTTTATTTGCATCTTCATGTAGTCTGGTTTCCTTGCACCCTGACAATACCATAGAAGTGGTATTGGGGGGGAGGGCTGCAATATGTAATAGCAGGATCCAGTGGCGGGACAAGTTCATTATAGAGCCCAAGGCAAACTACCAAACAGCGCCCCCCCCCCCAAGATGCACGAGCATTATGTGCCAGCAAAACCCCCCCCCCCAAAAAAAAAGCACTAATCTGCATGGTTACCCCCTAAACATAAAACCCCCTCCTCCCAGTACAAATCTTCTCTGCTGCTAAAACCCCCCCTGCCAGCACAAATCTCCGCACCCCCATCCCCCCTTAAAGCTCAAATCTTCTCTATTTCCCCCCCCCCAAAAAAAAATCACCCCTCCTAGCATAAATCCTCTACCCCTCAAATTTTCCCTCCAAGCCCAAATCCCCCCCCCCCCCACTCTAAATCCCACATCCCAGCACAAATCCCCCCCAAATTTTCCCTCCTAGCAAAAATAATCATGCCCACTAGCACAAAATTTCCCCTCCAAGTACGATTTTCCCTTCCCTCTCTACCATTTTGCCTCTTCTAGCACATACTATCCAAATTCCCCCTCCTAGCACAAATTTTCTTCCCTCACCCCCCCCCCCCCCTTACACAAATCCCCCCAAATTACCATTCCTAGCACACGCCCCTAATTTCCCCTGCTAGAACAACTCTTAATTGCTCCAAATTCCCACTCCCAACCCGATTCCCCCCCACTCTGAATCCCCCTCCTAGCACAAAATCCTCCCCTAATCCCCCCTTCTAGCACAACCCCCCCCCCCCCCCAAATTCCACCTCCTTGCATAAACACCTCTCAATCATCCTTTTAAGCACAAATCCAGTAGCCCAAAGAAAGTTTCCCCTCCTAGCACAAATCCCCCCTCCTCTTACTATATTATCTCTTTTTGCGCAAACCCCCCAAATTCCCCCTCCTAGCACAAATCCTCTTCCCCCCAATCACCATTCCTTGCACACGCCACTAATTTCCCCTCCTAGAACAATTCCTATCCCCTGCTACCCTCCAAATTACCCCTCCCAACACAAATCTCCCCCAATCTCCTTGAAGTGCCCCCCCCTCCCCCCCACCTCACATGATACTACAGTGCCTAGAGCAGCCATCCTATCTGTCCACCCCTTGTCTCGGCTCTGGCAGGATCACAATTACTAGGAAAAATGTCCTACCGTGACCTCATTTGGTATTTTCTGAGGTGCCTCTGCTGATTAGATTCGTATTACATTCAGTTTGTTAAAACAAGAAGAAGAAAGAGTAAGGGGAATTTATCCAGCAAGTAACTGACAGAATCAATCACTTATCTAGTGCAAGTCAGACAACCTCTTGTTTAGCGATGGGACTTCAGACTTCTTTGGTCTAAATTCAGAGGGTACACACATTAGGTGATCTATACCGCGCCCAGACATGTTTGACCTCCAGTCCAGTACCGCTGACTTTTGTGATCGCTCCACACCGTGCTCATGTACGGTTCAGTGTACCGTGTCTGGGCCCATTTCAAGAGGTGGAATTGGGCCTGGTATGCATTTGCGTGATCACTAGCCATGCCTGAGCTTGGAACCCTCACAGAGATGGAGGCCGGGATCATTGTAGACTGGCTGGCAGACCTTTGTGGTGGCAAAAGAGTGGGCTTTAACGCCATACCGCACACATGTGTGTTGCTGGATGGCTTGTGTGCTGAGAGCGTACTGACTGCACGCTCTCAGGTCAAAGATTGAGTGGTTGAAGACTGCTCTCAGTCCGAGCTAAAGATTGGTAGCGGACATAGATGAAGGTCACGCAGTCGCTGATCTTTTCCACCCCCTGGGTGTTCACAACTTGACCAGGGTAGATCAGAGCTCACCTTATTTAACTAAAATTCTCCACCAACTGCTCCAAACTCTACCCTCCTGTGACAGATATTCTGCGGCAGGCTGTCTCAGCTGCGCAAAAAAACGACTAGGTAAGTTGGCCTTTTATTAATAACCTCACTACTCATACATGGAATTAAAATGGGCGATATAGCCTTTTATTAACCACTGGCCAACTGCCCGCCGCAGATATACTGCGGCAGGCTGGCTCAGCTGCACGAACCGACGTTTAGGGTCGCACAACGCTGGTATCATCTGCTCTAAGGGCTCTAAGTGGACGCTCCTATTGCTAATAGGTTAAAGGTGGGGTTACTGCTATAAATAGATGTGAAGATGGAGTGCCGATACCTCCTGACGAAGCATACATAACGTATGCCAAACGCATTGACGTAAGCTGCACAGAGGGATCTGCGTTGCAACATGTGCTTCCACCAGCCTTATTATGCCAGTTACGTTACTTGCTAGAGGGGAATGTTTAAGGAATCTTGGCGAACACAGGCACGCAATTACACCATAGTGCTTCACGCCAATTACGCCTGATTGGACACAGCCTCTAGTCGGTGGTTGAACGCAACCTGGACCTTTAGGGAGGAAGAGGAGATCAACCATACCGGGTGCTGCGGAGTGGTGAGAGCCTCCGGGCACCCCTGTTACTCCATCCCACAACTCTATCGTCCATTGACGGCCTTCTTTTGAACTATGTCTCTATGGCGTTACGGGTTTTCATGTATGAACTTACCTGACCTGTTAAGAATTAGGATCTGAGATGTGAATAGGCTGGCCAGCCTGTACGACACCGGGAGGTGTCTCTCGATCCGTTGACTTAAAGGTTGACCTGTTATCAACATTATACAGCAGTGTGGGATTTAGCACCAGCGAATATGCAACAGCAGATTACCTCCATAGAAGGTTATGTGCCTGCATGAGTGTTCTGATGTGGGACTGGCTATATGCTTTAAACACAGCCTTGAGCCATGGATACAAGATATTTGTTCCTGGTGAACTGTCTATCATAACTTACGGAACCGGGTTTCAGTGAAGGTGGAGTTCCCTGACTTGGAAATTTTTGTCTTACAAATCCCAGGCTTGATCAACTATTTAATGGATTTTATAGGCTGTGCACCGGTGTAGTGAATGTGTGTGAGTGGGGCCCATACCACTGTGTGACAACGTTGTCCACGTGGTTTTAACATTGAGGGTTTTTTTAGGGGTTTAGATGTAACTGGTTTTTGATTGGATATTTTTTAATAAAGTATTTTTGTACCAGACACCGTTGTTGGTTCTTCTATACATTTTCTTTTTCTGGGGCAACCTTCTGGTTTCCCCTGTGTTTTTTTCCTGGGAGTGATAAATGCCTCGTTATTGGTGTCAGTGAGAGGAATAGTGTCCCATCATTGGTGTCAGTGGGAGGAATAGTGTCCCATCATTGGTGTCAGTGGGAGGAATAGTGCCCCATCATTGGTGTCAGTGAAATGAATAGTGTCCCATCATTGGTGTCAGTGGGAGGAATAGTGCCCCATCATTGGTGTCAGTGGAATGAATATTGCCCCAATATTGGTGTCAGTGGGAGGAATAGTGCCCCATTATTGGTGTCAGTGGGAGGAATAGTGCCCCATCATTGGTGTCAGTGGGAGGAATAGTGTCCCATCATTGGTGTCAGTAGGAGGAATAGTGCCGCATTATTGGTGTCAGTGGGAGGAATAGTGCCCCATCATTGGTGTCAGTGGGAGGAATAGTGTCCCATCATTGGTGTCAGTGGAATGAATAGTGTCCCATCATTGGTGCCAGTGGGAGGAATAGTGTCCCATCATTGGTGTCAGTGAGAGGAATAGTGTCCCATCATTGGTCTCAGTGGGAGGAATAGAGACCTATCATTGGTGTCAGTGGGAGAAATTGTGTCCCATCATTGGTGTCAGTGAGAGGAATAGTGCCCCATCATTGGTCTCAGTGGGAGGAATAGAGACCTATCATTGGTGTCAGTGGGAGGAATTGTGTCCCATCATTGGTGTCAGTGGGAGGAATAGTGCCCCATCATTGGTGTCAGTGGGAGGAATAGTGCCCCATCATTGGTGTCAGTAGGAGGAATAGTGCCGCATTATTGGTGTCAGTGGGAGGAATAGTGCCCCATCATTGGTGTCAGTAGGAGGAATAGTGCCGCATTATTGGTGTCAGTGGGAGGAATAGTGCCCCATCATTGGTGTCAGTGGGAGGAATAGTGTCCCATCATTGGTGTCAGTAGGAGGAATAGTGCCGCATTATTGGTGTCAGTGGGAGGAATAGTGCCCCATCATTGGTGTCAGTGGGAGGAATAGTGTCCCATCATTGGTGTCAGTGGAATGAATAGTGTCCCATCATTGGTGCCAGTGGGAGGAATAGTGTCCCATCATTGGTGTCAGTGAGAGGAATAGTGTCCCATCATTGGTCTCAGTGGGAGGAATAGAGACCTATCATTGGTGTCAGTGGGAGAAATTGTGTCCCATCATTGGTGTCAGTGAGAGGAATAGTGCCCCATCATTGGTCTCAGTGGGAGGAATAGAGACCTATCATTGGTGTTAGTGGGAGGAATAGTGTCCCATCATTGGTGTCAGTGAGAGGAATAGTGCCCCATCATTGGTCTCAGTGGGAGGAATAGAGACCTATCATTGGTGTCAGTGGGAGGAATTGTGTCCCATCATTGGTGTCAGTGGGAGGAATAGTGCCCCATCATTGGTGTCAGTGAGAGGAATAGTGTCGCATCATTGGTCTCAGTGGGAGGAATAGAGACCTATCATTGGTGTCAGTGGGAGAAATTGTGTCCCATCATTGGTGTCAGTGAGAGGAATAGTGCCCCATCATTGGTCTCAGTGGGAGGAATAGAGACCTATCATTGGTGTCAGTGGGAGGAACAGTGTCCCATCATTGGTGTCAGTGGGAGGAATAGTGTCCCATCATTGGTGTCAGTGGGAGGAATAGTGTCCCATCATTGGTGTCAGTGGGAGGAATAGTGTCCCATCATTGGTGTCAGTGGGAGGAATAGTGCCCCATCATTGGTGTCAGTGGGAGGAATTGTGTCCCATCATTGGTGTCAGTGGGAGGAATTGTGTCCCATCATTGGTGTCAGTGGGAGGAATAGTGTCCCATCATTGGTGTCAGTGGGAGGAATAGTGCCCCATCATTGGTGTCAGTGGGAGGAATACAGCCCCATCATTGGTGTCAGTGAGAGGAATAGTGCCCCATCATTGGTGTCAGTGAGAGGAATAGTGTCCCATCATTGGTGTCAATGGGAGGAATAGTGCCTCTTCATTGGTGTCAGTGGAAGGAATAGTGTCCCATCATTGATGTCAGTAGGAGGAGGAATAATGCCCCATCATTGGTGTCAGTGGGAGGAATAGTGCCCCATCATTGGTGTCAGTGGGAGGAATAGTGTCCCATCATCAATGTCAGTGGGAGGAATAGTGCCCCATCATTGGTGTCAGTGGGAGGAATAGTGTCCCATCATTGGTGTCAGTGGGACTGATAAATGCCCAATCAGCCCCCCCCCCCCCCAAGTATTCGTGTTAAGTTGTACTTACCTTTGTACAGGCGCCATGTCTCTAATGGCTCCTCTTGGTGGTGTCACAGCTGGGACTACATAAGCACCATTGGGCTGGAGATAACGCCTAACAGGACCTAAGATGAATTGCTGGGTTGTGGAATGCTCGGCTCTCGCTGCTGCTCTGCATATAGCTGCTTCCTGCGGCTTGCAGTGACAAAGCCCTGCATGCAATACTTTTTTATTGCAGTGGCTATGACTGGCCCTCGACCCATAGTATGAGGACCGCTGATTTATATTCTAGGCTCACAGCTGCTTTTAGATGTGCACCTTATTTACCTTGATATTACTGCATTGGTGCTTTTTACTTGACGGGTATCCTTATTTCATGCTTAGCTTGTAGACTGTAAAAAGAGACTGAAGGGGTGAAATAGATGTCTTGCTCGCAAGGCCGGTGCATCCTGTAGAGAAGAATGCTGCAGATAACTTGTGCGGCAGATCACAGTTACACAAGAGCAGAGACGTTTCAGATAACCTCAGATAATTCTGAAAAATGGTATCTAAAAGCATAAAAAGAAGAGAGAATTGAAGGTTCTGATCTGAGGTGTCTCAGAAGACATCTGTGGATGCTTTATATAACACACAGCACTGACGGCACTATTAGGAAAGGAGAAACTGCAGTAATTGTATCCCATGAGCCTCTCCTGCCACCATGGGAAGCTGAGGCATAAATGGATTGCAGTGTGACCAGAGCCCATAAAATGCTCCGGTAACACCATTGTCTGAATATAGAGCTGGAGCGAGCCATTACATGCCGCATGCCACGTATGTGTCAGTTTTCCAGATGAACACCATTCACTCGCTTTATTCTCCCATTCTGCAAGGAAAAAAAAAGCGTATTTGCTGCTTTTCCACTTTTAAAGGGAAACTAGAAAATATTTCTTGTGTTTTGGAACCATTGCTGTATTGTTTTCATGGAAGTCGTTTTTGATGCATCTTTCCTATTGTGGTACACTGGATGTTCAATAGTCTCATGACTGTATACATACAGTGTTGAAGATATCAAATCATAGGGGCAGCTTTGGGAAGTGGGCCCAGATCCCACCAGGGGCCCTTTTTTCGTGGGAACTGTATGCTTTCTGTATGTTAGCATAGTTAACCACTTAAAGGAGATGTACAGCCAAATCTCGTTTGGCTGTACATCTTCTATGGATCACAGGAGTGCAGTTCGTTCTGCACTCCTGTGACCCATTTTCAGCAGAGAGTGGGCTGAAGTCTGCTGTCTGCCGATGTCACAGAAGTCAGTCCAGGCACCACGTCATACAGAGTCAGGATCCGCCAGGTGCCCAACGCCAACAAGACCAACACCCGGCTCAGCCTCTCAGCCAGCCGCTGAAAGTGTGAGCCTGCCAATCCGTGCCTCTCTACAGCCAGCTCTCAAATAAGCGAGGAGCGGGCGGAGAGCTGCTGACTGACAGACCACAGCTCTCTGCTCGGGGAGTTGTCAGAACTGAGCGATCGGCGAGGTTCGATCGCTCGGTTCTCAGTGTAGAGGTGCCGGGGTACTGATGCAGCATCGGACCGATGCTGCATCCACCTAGGTAAGTATGAATGGGGAATAAAATAATCCCATACATCTCTTTTAAGCCCCAGAGGATTTACCCCCTTCATGACCAGGCCATTTTTTTGCGATACGGCACTGCGTTAATTTAACTGACAATCGCGCAGATTTGCGACGCTGTACGCAAATAAAATGCATGTTATTTTTTTCCCACAAATAGAGATTTCTTTTGGTGGTATTTGATCACCACTGTGTTTTTATTTTTCTCTTACGTCCTCTGACAGTCGCCGCCCATCCATATTAGCCTTCACTATTGGGTAATGGAGCCCTCTGCAGGAGTAAGCTAGGCAGTTAGAAATGGTAATAAAAAACTTTTCAATACTTAGACACACCTCTAGGGGGCCATCCCCAGCCATTATCCCTGATCCAATTACTACTGGTCCTCAGTTTTATGCTGCCTAGTGTAGGAGTAGGCTAGCTCTCCTGGCCGGGACCTAGCGTCTCAGTTTTTCTTTATGTTTTTTCTTCTGAAAATAGGTTTTTATTTCTTTCACTATCAGTAGTTAGTCAGGGACTTTTTCCTGGAGGACTACAAGTGACTGCAGAGCTGGGCCTCGCACCGGGTAATATAGATCCTTATGGAGTCCCAGCCTGCCAACGAGCGTCGCAGGTTACTGGTGCGCCCAGGCCTCGTAACGACAGTGTCCCTTGGAATGGGGACGAGCCTGTGGAGCTGCGTCTTCGCTGAGGGTGTCTCAACTCCAGAACGCCCGTGTGTTGCTAGCATCCCTCCTTGGCTGACGGCACCCCCACTTAGGGTGGGAGGTTTCCTGTATCAGAGCGGTGCCCGCTTTCCTGGACTGGTGAGTACTGATACCCCCTTGTCCCTGTGGACTTTTAGGGGGTTTTGTGGGCCCACTCTTAGGTGATGGCAGGGCTGGTGGTCTCTGTGGGATCCCCCTTGTGGCCGGCTTGGTGTTATTTCCCTCCCTCCCTTGCCCTGCTGTGGGCGCTGTGTGTGGGAACTTGTGGTACCTCGGTGGTGTGGGGGCTGCTCCATAGCGGTGAGGGGTCTCCCTGGGGTCCCCTGTGGTGGCCAGACCACATGTGTAAGCTTATTTTGGCGTTTTAGCGTGGTCGCCATTTTAGGTGAGGGCAGGTGACTGGGCTCTGTGTGTGGGCAGCAGCCATTTTATGTATACTGTCCTGATGCCGATCGGGCGCCACCTTGGGTAAGGGCACATGCCTATTAAGGGCAAGCGGCCATCTTGCCTGTGACTTTTTACATAGAGTTTCATTAGGCACCATTTTATTGTGGCTCAAGGGCTAGGCCTCTAGGGGCGTGAGGTCACTTCCTCTCTTTCCTTCCATTTTCTCACTGAGCAGAGTGTGACAGTTTCTAAAACTGTGGGGGATTTTTACTAATGCCAAGGGCATTTTTCTGCCAAAACTGTTATTTTTTTGTGGATTTTGCATTATCTGAAGGGACTCTTTCAAATAGTGCAGGCTGCGGTGGGGTTCTGCAGGAACCGCCGATTTAAAGCGCCAGCGTCCCATTTATTTTATATTGGCTTTCTGGACTCCCAGACTAACAATTCCCCCGCAGGCCTGGTGGGGGCTACGGGTATTCCTGAAACCTCTTCAATGGTCTCCATTATCTGCTGCTCTTCCAAAAAAAAAAAAAAAAAAAAAACGGCCTATGCCCTCCCAGTCCTCGGACTCTGAGCCTGAATTGGTTGCCATGGACGATGTCCCTCCTGAGGAGTCCTCTACTTCTGAGGGAGAGGAGGAGGTGGAATCTTCCTCCTCGGTAGCGCGGGAACTCGCTGCAATAGCTGCCCTTATTAGCGCCATTAAGGAAACTCTCAATCTTGACGATGAGCCCCCTCAGTCAAGGTAACGTGCTGCTTTCGGGTTCTGAACGGCCCAGAAGTCAGGTCAGGTTTTTCCCTGCCCTGTGGAATTGTGAATGACCAGTGGTGTCGCATTAAACATATGCTGGTGGTGCCTAAGCGTTTTTTCCCACCGCTATCCCTTTTTAGGAGGCTGTGGACAAACGTTTGACAGTGTCCCCTAAAGTGGACCACACTGTCTCAGGACTGAATAAATCCACCTTGATGCCAGTGGAGGACTCCCCGGTGTTCAAAGATCCGGCTGATAGGCACGCTAAGGCACTTTCCTGCCACATTTACCTGGTAGCGGGTTCCCTGCTTAAACCTGTGTTTGCCTCGCTGATGGCCTCTCAGGTTCTCACGGCATTATTCAAGGTGCTTCGGAGCACCCTTTTGGCGGAGTCGGCCTCTCCGACTGCCCTTGACATGGTGGATCAGATTACCAGACTGGGACATGTGACGCGGCCTTGGACAAGGCTCCGTTAGTCACTTGGTTATCTGCGTTCGGGGTCGCGATCCGCTGCATACTTGGTTAAGAAGCTGGTCGGCTGACCACGCTTTCAAAAACACGGTGTCTGATATTTCCTTATGTGGGGAGTCGTCTTTTTGGGGTCACTTCAGATGAGTTGATTACTGGGCTCACGGGGGGTATGAGTACTCTGTTGCCCCAGGTCACTACGGGTAGGTCCTCCCGCGCTAGGCAGGGGCCTTCCTTCCATGCTCAGAGTGGGTCATTTCGTGCCTTTCGGAAACAGGACAAGGGCAAATCCTTCAGGCCTTCCGGTGGGCATAAGAAGCCGTGGTCGGGTAAGCCAAAGGCCGGTCAGTCTGGTTCGGTGGCCCAGTCCACCTCTTCCTGAAGGGGCGCCCTCACCCGTCTTTGGGGTGGGGGGGGGGGGGCGTCTGCATTGCTTTCTGGAACCCTGTTTGTCCAGCATTCGGGACTGGTGGGTTCACGTGCTGATTCGTTTAGGGTACAAGGTCGAGTTTCGATCTCGCCCCACAGACAGGTTCTTGCTTTTCAACCTCCAGCTGACTCCTGGATCGTCTCAGAGATCTCATGGGGGCGGTGCAAGATTTGCTCACCCAAGGAGTCATTGTGCCCGTGCCTTCACGGGATGGGTTTCGTGGTTTTATTCCACCCTGTTTACGGTGTCCTGTCGAGAGGGCGAAGATTCTGGACCTACAGTCTCTGACCAACTTTGTGAGGGTACAGACGTTCCGGATTGAATCTATCCGGGCGGTAGTGGCGTTGTTGAGTCCGGGAGACGTCCTGGCCTCCATCGCCTTGAAGGATGCGTATCTGCACATCCCTCTCCCTGAGAGTCATCAGAGATATCTCCGCTTCGCGGTGGCTGGGGAGCACTACCAGTTGGTGGCGTTACCCTTCGGTCTCGCTTCGTCTCCCAGGGTTTGCACCACGGTTTTGGCTCCAGTGCGGGCTTTACTGCGTTTCAATGGGATTACGGTCCTCGGGTGCCTGGACGACCTCTTCTTAAGGTTAAGCTCGTGTGCAGCTTTGACGAGCGATCTGGCCGGGACGGTTCAAACGCTCCAGGAGTTCGTGTGGACCATCACTTTTCAGACGTCGGCACTGACTCCTTCAGTTTGTCTTCAGTACCTGGGGATGGTCCTGGACTCGGCTCAGGCACGAGTTTTCCTTCTGGGGGGAAATACTCCAGACCCTGCGGGACGAGATCAGGTCCCTCAGGGACAACTATCTCTCCTCCTTGCGAACCTGTATGTGGTCTCTGGGTCTGATGGTTTCGGCTTTCGAAGCCGTCCCGTTTGCTCAATTTCACACAAGGACTCTGCAAGTGGAGATCCTAGCCAGGTGGGACAGAACGCCTCAGTCTTTGGACAGGAGGAGTTCTCTGAGCCACCGAGTACGGTCGGATCTTTTGCGGTGGCTCCGGTCGCTGACCCTGACACAAGGCCAGTCCTTCCAGTCTCTGCTGTGGCTTGTGCTCACCACGGATGCCAGCCTGTCGGGCTGGGGTGGAGTTCTGGGCATGCTTTGTGCCCAGGGGACGTAGTCGGCAATGGAGGCGTCCTTGCCGATAAACGTCTTGGAGCTCTGAGCGATCAGGCATTGTCTGTTACGTTGGTCATCTCAACTTCAGGGGTGTCTGGTTCGAGTACAGATGGACGACGCCACGGCTGTGTCTTATATCATTCACCAAGGGGGCACCAAGAGTGCCCGGGCGGCCAAAGAAGTGGCCGAGATCCTGTCTTGGGCCAGATCGCACGTTCAGGCGATTTCGGCTGTTCACATTCCGGGTGTGGAAATCTGGTTGACAGACTATCTGAGTCGCCAGACCTTGGACTGAGGAGAATGGTCCCTGAGTCCAGAGGTGTTTTGCCTCCTGTGTGCCTAGTGGGGGACTCCGGATGTGGATCTGTTCGCGTCCCGTCTCGACAATGAGGTGGGAAAGTTTGTGGCTTTACCTCACGATCCTCTGGCGGATGCCACGGATGCGTTAGTGGTGCCTTGGCACCAGTATCGGCTGATGTATGCTTTCCCTCCGATTCAACTGTTGACCGAGTTCCTCTGGAGGTTGGCGTCGGAACTGATGCCAGTCATTCTGGTGGCCCCAGACTGGCCACGTTGGTCCTGGTACATGGACGTCTTTCAGGTGGTCGTCGCGCCTCCCTGACAGGTTTACTGATAGAAGATCTTCTATCTCAGGGGCCGATCTTCCATCCTGTTTTACAGTCTCTGGCTTTAACGGCGTGGCTGTTAAAAGCCTGGTCTTGAGAGATAGGGGTTTTCCGAATGCGGTCATCCCTACCTTATTGAAGGCTTGTAAAGCTACTTCTAGAAAGATGTCTCATCACACCTGGACAGCGTATATTGCCTGGTGCGAGTCGCATGGTTTCCATCCTCGCTCTTTCTCGGTGGCAAAGGTTTTGGCCTTCCTGAAGGAAGTGGTTGATCAGCGTTTGGCGCTGACCACAGTCGAGGGTAGGTTGTCTTTTTCCAGCATCCCTTGGCGTCAACTTCTTTGATTCGCACTTTCATTCCAGGGGTGCGGCTTCGGGTTCCCCCAAGGAAGGCTCCCTTTGTGACTATCAGAGATATTCCTCTGCCTGTGTTGGCCCAGGGAGTTGCCTTTCTGTGGGCTATCACGTCTGTTCGCAGAGTGTCTGAATTGACGGCTTTGTCTTGCCGTTCTCATTCTCTGGACTTCATGGGGATAAAGTGGTTCTGCGACCCAATCAGTCTTTTATTCCCAAGGTGGTTTCTTCGTTCCACCTCAACGAGGATATCGTGTTGCCTTCGCTTTGTACAAAGCCCAAGCATCCCAAGAAGGTGGCTGGCATTCCTTGGATGTGGTCCGGGCGGTCAGGGTTTACCTGTCAGCCACAGAATATTTTTGGCAGTCTGATTCCCTGTTTGTTCTTCCTGAGGGACCTCGGAAGGGCTCGGCCGCGTCCGCGGCAACAATTTCTAAGTGGATCAGACAGACGATTGTTTGGGCCTATTCCGTCGAGAGTCAGGTTCCTCCTTTCCCTGTAAAGGCCCTTTCTACTAGAGCCGTCAGCGCCTCTCGGATTTTTCGCCATCAGGCTTCTGTGGCTCAGGTGTGCAATGCGGCGACCTGGTCGTCTGTTCACACTTTCACAAAATTCTTCAGAATTGATGTATTGGCATCCTCGGATGCTTACCTTTTCAGTTGGTTGTGTCTTCCCACCCCTCACACCTGCACTGCTTTGGGACATCCCAATAGTGAAGGCTAATATGGATGGGTGGCGACTGTCAGAGGACGTAAGAGAAAATAGAATTTTTGCAAGAACTTACCATAAAATTATTTTCTCTGAGTCCTCTGACAGTCGCTGCCCCCGCCCCCCTCGCAGTGCCATATCGCAAAAATGGACTGATTATGAAGGGGGTAAATCTTCCGGAAGTCAAGTGGTTAGGCCCATATCTTAAGCCCCTGTACACACGATCAGATTATCGAACGATCTGTCGTCCGTTTTTTGTGGCATGCTAGTCTGATGTGGAAAGTGAAGAGGTTATTTTCATACAAATTTTCCCGTACGACAGAATTCTACTTCAGAAGTGATGTCATGTGCTGGATTGTTTTGTATGTGTTCTTTCGTCTCTGAGCATGCCTAGTCTTGCTCTTATGATTTTTTTCCTTCAAAATCTGTACTAATGATAAGAAAATCGGACGTTGTTTTGACGGACGACAAAAATTATATAGCCTGCACATCAGGATTTTGTCAGCCGAAAAGTCGGAGTCGGCTGTCGAAAGCACCATACTAACAATCTGAAAATCGACAGATCGGTCGTCGGACGAATTTTCCCTACAGATTTTATTATCGTGTGTACGGGCCTTTACTGTGTGATACTGTAAAACATAATATGATAAAGGAGTGCTGTTTGTTTTTGAGAATCTGTTCATTTATTTTACCATTTATACATTTTGTGTCTTAGGGCTGTAAGTGATTACTGTTAAATCCAAATACATCACGGATAAACTGTGGTTATTAAAAGCAGAATGAAATGACACGGCGTCGTACTTTCTCTCCAGACTGCAGTATTTATTGAATTTTCAGAATCTGCACTGTGACCAGGAAAAGGTTTAATTCTTATTTATGAAAAAAAAAAAAAAAACATGCAATGTGACTCACTTCCCAGCCTGTCAGAAGCAGAATCCCAGACCCGTTAAACAGGTTTTCCTTTTTCTGATACAAAGCAGGGACCCTGTGAGTGTGTCTGCTGCCTGGCCGTGGTCCCCCCACTCAGAACTCCCACAGATCAGCTGCTGGGCCATTAGAGGATAATCCTGAGACTGATGCTAAATGCCATATAAGAGGGAATCAGATCCACAGTTTTTACACTTTCTCTTTGAATGTGGTAAACATACACTGAACAAAATTATAAACGCAACACTTTTGTTCTTGCCCCCATTTTTCATGAGCTGAACTCAAAGATCTAAGACTTTTTCTATGTACGCAAAAGGCCGATTTCTCTCCATTATTGTTCACAAATCTTTCTAAATCTGTGTTAGTGATCACTTCTCCTTTGCCGAGATAATCCATCCACCTCACAGCTGTGGCATATCAAGATGCTGATTAAAAAGCATGATTATTGCACAGGTGTGCCTTAGGCTGGCCACAATAAAAGGCCACTCTAAAATGTGCAGTTTTACTGTATTTTAGGGGTCCGGGGGGGGGGGGGGATCCGAAAACCAGTCAGTATCTGGTGTGACCAAAATTTGCCTCACGCAGTGCAACACATCTCCTTGGCATAGAGTTGATCAGGTTGGTGATTGTGGCCTGTGGAATGTTGGTCCCCCCCTCTTCAATGGCTGTACGAAGTTGCTGGATATTGGCAGGACCTGGAACACGCTGTCGTATACGCCAGTTCGGTGTGTGGCATAGTTGAGTTACTGCCCCAATTCTCAGAGGAAACAAAGCCTTGGATACATTTGTATAGTCTTACAGATACACCCGGTCCTTTGAGGGCAACCATAATGCTGATGCGGCCCACAATTAAATTGAATTTGACACCCCCTGTACTACACTATGAGAGTTCTTCTTACTCATCTTTAACTTTCTAGTGTTTATTGCTTCTTTTTGGTTGGTGGAATGACCATCTGGAGGGTTTTATTACTCCCAGTTCAGGAGCAACACTGATATATGCACTTTCCTTCGTGTGCTATTCATTCACTTTTTTGGGGGACTTTTGTGTTTGATGGACTTTTTTTATGTCACTATTATATGCGTTCATGCAAAGGTGTGAGCACAGGGTGTGCCGAGTGTGCCTGGACACACCCTAATCACCCCATGTGCATTAGCACTATCACTCTGTGTGCCGCTGGGAAGATTGGAAAGATCTCCCTCTTACGGCTCTGCCAAAAGGGAAGTGCTTACGCTAAATCAATGTGCCGGGGCAATATATGTAGACACACACACACGTGTTTAAGGGTGCACTCCCTTATGCAACAGGCTGCACACGCTTATGCGTTCATGGTGTATTCATTTACACATTCCATACATTTTTTTGATGTTTGCACATATTCATTTTTCAATTTTTTTTACATGGTGTTCATATTTGGTTATTTTTATCGTTGCATGTTTTTTTTTTAACATTTAGTCTCATGTTTGATGTAGGTCTAATACAGGGGTGGGGAACGTACAGCACGGTACAGAAATCATTTGGTCCGGCCTTTGTCTGTCTCATCTGAGCTGTCAGAACAGAGCCAATGTTTCGTGTAAAGTTTCCGGCTCCGTCCTGATAGCCTGAGTCACAGGCGGAGTGATATCAAATGCACTCCGCCTGTGAGGAGACTGACGGCACCGCACCTCACACGCACCTCACGCTCCGTTGAACTTGATTTTTCTAGCCGGCATTTCCCACCAGCAGTACCTACAGCAGTACAAGCCAGCACTACCAGCCTGAGCCAGCAGTACCAGCCAGCATTACCCACAGCCAGGGCAGCCATCAGAAATATTGGGGCCCCTTACACAGCTTTACCCCTGGGGCCTTACTACCAACATTCCCCTTGGGACGGCTGGGCCCTTCAGGATGCCTGGGCCCCCTACATGTGTATGGGCTGTCCCCCCCCTGATGGCTGCCCTGCCCACAGCAGTACCAGCCAGCAGTGTACCAGCCTGAGCCAGCAGTACCCACAGCAGTACCAGCCAGCAGTGTTCAGTGTACCAGCCAGCAGCACCCACAGCACAGTACCAGCCAGCAGTACCCACAGCACAGTACCAGCCAGCAGTACCAGCCTTAGACAGAAGTACCCACAGCCGTACCAGCCAGCACTACCAGCCTAAGCCAGCAGTACCCACAGCAGTACTAGCCAGCAGTACCCACAGCAGTACCAGCCAGCAGTATCCACAGAAGTACCAGCCAGCACTACCCACAGTACAAGCCAGCAGTACCAGCCAGCAGTACTGGCCAGCAGTACCCCCCAGAAGTAACCACCAGCAGTTCCAGCCAGCTGTACCCACCAGCAGTAGCAGACAGCAGTACCCACCAGCAGTACCAGCTAGCAGCACCTACCAGCACCTCACCAAAGAGAGGCAGTTCCAGCCATCACATTTTTAAGTTGATAATTTTGTACAGCTCCCGAATTATGTTATAAATATACAAACGGCCTTTGGCAGAAAAAAAGGTTCCCCACCCCTGGTCTAATAGAAAGGTGAGCATGTGTTCTATTGGGGTAAAGGTGCACATTTGTGTCAGGATTCACTAATGCTCACATAGGATTGAAGGCTCATTAGAGTGAAGCAGAACATTTCTTTGCACTTTTGCACAGTATTATATACACTATATTACCAAAAGTATTGGGACGCCTGCCTTTACACACACATGAACTTTAATGGCATCCTAATCTTAGTCTATCGAGTTCAATATTGCGTTTGCCACCCTTTGCAGCTATAACAGCTTCAACTCTTCTGGGAAAGCTGGAGTGCATTTATGGGAATGTTTGACCATTCTTCCAGAAGCGCAATTGTGAGGTCAGGCACTGATGTGGACGAGAAGGCCAGGCTCGCAGTCTCCAGTCTAATTCATCCCAAAGGTGTTCTATTGGGTTGTGCAGGCCAGTCAAGTTCCTCCACCCCAAACTCGCTCATCCATGTCTTTATGTACATTGCTTTGTGCACTGGTCCAAATCATTTGGTGGAGGGGGGATTATGGTGTGGGGTTGGTTTTCAGGGGTTGGGCTTGGCCCCTTAGTTCCAGTGAAGGGAACTCTTAAGGTGTCAGCATACCAAGACATTTTGGACAATTTCATGCTCCCAGCTTTGTGAGAACAGTTTGGGGTTGACCCCTACCTGTTCCAACATGACTGCGCACCAGTGCACAAAGCAAGGTCCATAAAGAAATGGAGGAGTGAGTTTGGGGTGAAGGAACCTGATTGGTCCTGACCTCACCCCGATAGAACACCTTTGGGATGAATTAGAGCGGAGACTAGTTAGCAAGTCAGTAGTGTGTTTATTATAGATTTTTGCTAATGGGGTTTTTATGCTGTATTTATTATCTCTGATTTATCACTTGCATGTTGTGATAGTTCAGTATCAGTGTGATTTTAAATATTCTTTATTTTACTTGATTCTATCCTATTTTACGTAGTTTTTATTTTTGCTGTGCGTTTTCATTATTATCAAGTAATTTTAGTAAGTATGTGATATCAGCACAGCACTGTTTTTAACCCCTAGGTGCCGACAGTACGCCTTGGTGCCGAGAGGCCACATATTTGTGTACCAATTAGCAGACACCACTGTTCCAAGAGTGTGCGCCCTGCGCGCTCACTGCACGGTTACCAGCGGCTAACGGGAAGCTTTCCGATCCCTTCAAGGGAGGCGCAGGCGCAAAGGGATTAATATTGATTTCCGAACCTTTAGTGCAGTTGCACTTCTATCAAAGATCAAAGATTCCCCGTACCAATTATACACCTACCTGTCCATGATTCAGTGAGATATTACTCACTAGATTGCTCAACCTTTTTCTTTTTTTTATCTTCTTGTCTTTCTCCACACATTAACTCTGTAATCACATTCATTCAAGTATGAGCTCAAACATGGAAGTTGGTAGGAATGAAGGGCGTTGCAGAGTATATATTTGGCCGGGATGATTTGTGGCAAGCAGTTGGGCGATCTGGTGAGTAATATCTTGCTGGACCATGGACAGGTAAGTATAAGACTTCCAGTGAGAACTGGAGGGGGGGTTGCTTTGTCTTTCAGAGTTACTTTGCAGTAAAAGCAAGGAAGCATATAAAAACCTAAAAGAATGCTGCACATACAATTGTAGGAAAAACTGTTCACGGTGAACAAAATATCACAAAATATGCATTCAGTATACACATGCACAAGCTATCTATGCTTCATAGGCAAATTAGCATGAGTAATTTATGTAAGAGGGATCCAATAAAAGTTACATAACTTGGGTTGTAGATTTAGCGTCATTCTCAGGTAACATTCCTATTTTTAGTCTTGATGGTATTGTACTCCAGGATCCAAGTCATGGAAAACACTCTGCTTCCATTTTAAAGCACAGGTCTGTTCAAGTTCTTTCTCCTTTCCCTATTTCCTGTAGCATCATTTCCTGCCCAGGGCTCATGAACCAGTCCAACAGGTTAATTAGCATCATCTTAGATTCTAAATAATACATGGTCTTAAAATTGTTCTTCCATTTTTATGCTATATAATAAAAAATCACTAAAATAGCAATAGCAACACAGGGGTGCTCTGATAAAGATATAACTGCACCAAATAGGGGTTGATTTACTAAAGGCAAATATACTGTGCACTTTTGCAAGTGCAGTTGCTCTCTGCAAGTGCAGTTGCTCTCTGCAAGTGCAGTTACTCCAGAGCTTAGTAAATGAGGTAAAGCTTCACTTTACAAAGAACACCCAATCACATGCAAGGAACAAAAATGCATTTTTGCTTGCACACGATTGGATGATGCAATTCAGAAGAGATCTGCCTCATTTACTAAGCTCTGGAGCAACTGCATTTGCAAATCTGCACAGTCTATTTGCCTTTAGTAAATCAACCTCTATATGTCAGCGGTATCGATATCTAAGAAGCTAAACAGTCATTGAACAAGTTTAGCTCAATGCGCTAAAGGAGCAACGGTGACCTTATGTTTGCACAACAGTGCTTACTGCAACCAGAGCAGTGTAGGAAAATGAAAGGCAGATTCTGATTGGTCAGTATTACTCGGTCACTGTATTACCCCCCCCCCCCCCTCGGTATGAAGTTGCTGAGCAGTAGAACGTTGCATGCAGTCAACACTGACAGCCGCTGCAGAGATGGCGTTATGAATAATGTTAGTGGAGTTTTGGGAGATGAATCTAAATGAATAATTTTCTGGGTGAGTCTGGGTCACTTAATCCTTTGAGTACTGAATTAGATTTTGTTGCTTTTTCCCAAAACACAAGCGAAAGTAAGATTCAGCTGCCATTTTAAGCGCCGTCCCAGTAAACGAGTTAAGAATCCATTATCCTTCATTAAATAACCGGTGAATTATACATACATATTTGTCACCGTGACTGCTTTCAGTTAATTATATATACCTTTCCTACGTGGAGTGGGATTAAGTGCTTTTACGTCCTGGATATTTTATTTTCCCCTCGGAATCGTATCATCCCTCGCGGCTGTATGTATGTTAGCGTGCTACACTCCGCTAAGTGGCTCAGGCTGGAATAAATTACCTGTCAGTCTAATGGGCTGGGTCCTGTAGGGTGAAATCCATAGCATGGACCTCTGCTGCAAACTCTTGATAAGAATAATGCCGGGGTGGCTGATTTTAGGGCAGACATGACATGACGCACTGATGTCTTTAGGCATGCTTGTGCCTTTCCTTTTTTTGCAGCCCTTGGTATGATGTCTCAGTCTTTCTATAAATTTATGTGCAGGCAAATAATTTTGTTATTGATAATTGGGAAAGAGTTGGAACCACTATCAGGTTTTTTTCTTGCTCTGTGTCCCTGTTTTATTTGTCCTAGTGACCATTGTTACTGAAACAGGGAGAGTTGGAAGGAGTTGTCACCTGAGCAAGACTGTGTCTGCTGTGTTGATGTGCTTCTTATCTTGCTGCTGCCAATCTTGACCTCCACTTCTTTGTCTCTGCCTCTGTACTGGTACCACACTCAGGTTCTTTGACTTCTTGTTTCTGACCTTTGGCTTTACTCTGCTAAATGCTGTGCACTCCACCCCTGTTACAGTATCTCTAGGATCCATAGATGTACAGCCAGGGGCTTGGCCTGTTCTGTTTGTCTGTATTGTGTCACATGTGACACAGATCATGGTCTCTTGGATATGGTTAGCGATGCACATAGGTGTTAGCATGCATCTGGGCACGTGCATTGCCCTCATCCTTGACACTGGGCATGCTCATTGGCTTGAAAGGTATTTTAAACAACTTCCTTTCTGGTGGCCATTGCGGTGTCCCCTTATCAGCTTACCCTAGCTATCCTGTGTGTGAGACTGCTATTCTTATTACCCATTGGTCACCTGGATCTTCTGATTTTTGTCTCCAGCCCTTGTTGCTGAATCACTATGCCTGTTCCTGTTATTCACCTTGCCTGCTGCCTGCTTTGCCCTCTGATTAGACCTTGACTACTCTCTTGCCTGGCACCAGCATTTACCTCTGCTTGGACCCTGACTACTCTTGCCTTTCACCAGCATCTATCTCTGCTTGGACCCTGACTACACTCTTTTGCCCTTCCACCAGCATCTACCTCTGCCTGGACTCTGACTACTCTCTTGCCTACCACCATCATCTACCTCTGCTTGGACCCTGACTATACTCTTGGCTGTCACCAGCATTTTGCGGAGAAACAGCTTTCACCATAGCTTGGGGAAGCCTGCATCGCCTGCCAGGGGTTTCATCCATAATAGCCTTGGTTTTCCTGATCCCTGACCTGCTGATTTCCATTAGCAAGGCCATGCCAGAATTTGTGCTTTTGGGGGTAACTGCCAAAGAAACTCGTAGCTCTGGTAAAGGCCAGGCCTACTAAAGTTAGCATCCTTGGCATCTTACAGGATCTACCTCTGCTTGGAATCTGACTACTCTATTGCCTGTCACCAACATCTACCTCTGCTTGGACCCTGCCTACTCTCTTGCTTGTCATCAGCATCTACCCTTGCTTGGACCCTGACTACTCCCTTGTCTGTCACCATCATCTACCTCTGCTTGGACCCTGACTACTCTCTTAACTGACATCAGCATCTACCTCTGCTTTAACCCTAACTACTCTCTTGCCTGCCACCTGCCTGGTCCTCTGCAAACCTACCAACCTTCTGCCTTATTTAGTTCTATCTATTTAACATAGCCACCCTGCGCCAGCATCCCCTTGGTGGAACAGACTTGGGACCTAGTGACAGCTAGCAGCAAAGTAGCCCCAGGGGCCACTAGGGTCTCTGGCCCATCATGTCTTCTAAAGAACAAGCTTTCACCATGCCTTAGGGGAGCCTTCATCACTTGCCAGGGGTTTCATCCATAATAGTCTTGGTTTCCCTGATCCCTAACCTGCTAATTGCCATTAGCATGGCCATGCCAGAATTTGTGCTTTTGGTAGTAACTGCCAAAGAAACTCGTAGCTCTGGTGAAGACTACAGTAGGTGCCAATAGAGTTAGTATCCTTGGCATCATCCTCTTAGAAACCCACAGTTGGCCAAAAGCATGCTCTGCTTGCTCTGTCTGCATGGACCCTGGCTACAGGTGAGGGATCCTTACTTCTTCACTCTGTTTTTACTGTTAAAGCATTTTTTAATGGACACCACTGAACATATTTAAGAGAATAACCTTAACACTGAAAGTTTAAAGCTGGAATCATATAAATCATTTAGGGCGTATTCACAACACGAATCGCACATCCCTGTGTGATTCAAATGCGATCCAGGTTCAGTGCAATTTCAGCCCATTTATTTGAATGGGTTGAAATTGCACCAAATGTAGTGCATGTACTACTTTATCAAATGCACAGCAACCAGATTGCACGGTACTACTGTATGATGTGATCCGGTGCAGGAAAATGCACTGCATTTGCGACCTGCATTTGAGGTGTTATTAGGTTAACACTGACACCTGCTGCAGATCGCAGGAGCAGTGTGTTTTCAGCGTGGCGGGGGTAACGCGCATGGAACACGGGTTTCCCGCACTGCTTTCTGGTATGAAAGCACAAGAATACATGGTACTTTTTCTACATGTGTAATTTGTAATTTGCCAGTGGCCAAAGCCCACCAACCAGCATTAGTCATTTTTAAGATATACTGTACATGTCAGCAAGGTCACAGACAGTAGAAATGTGGCCAAGCTATCGACATTCAGATACTTACATATTCTAAACATTTGGTAGATGAGCCCTCACTGACCTCTTTTGCTGCAGAAACAGTTAAGTTGTTCATCAATACTTATAAATGCTTACAAAAACCTGTTTTTTTTTATTTTTATTTTTTTTTAATGAATCTTTATTTAGTTAACAGGAATACAAGAAAATTGACAAGAACAACAAAAGTGCAGGGGAGGGGTAATGGCCAAACAATGCCATACAAAAACCTGTTTTAATGGTATTCAACCCCCAACTAGGATATCTAAAAATATACCTTCATACTCTTCTAATTACTTCCAAGGATTCAGTAATCAAGAAACAATGCTCCAATTGACTTTGGATAAGGGTATTATCTCGGATTAAAATGGTAGTATAAAAACAACGATGTATGTGAAAGGATTATCATTGCCAGCCAAGCATCTCTCCTGGCATGGAGAGCTATTAATACCTCTTCCATATGTAGTCAACTCAACAAAGGTGTGAAATTTTCCAAAATGTCTTTATATATTGATGCCTTAAGAGTTCCCTTCACTAGTCCACTTGCTTTGTGCACTGGTCCAAATCATTTGGTGGAGGGGGGATTATGGTGTGGGGTTATTTTTCAGGGATGGGGCTTGGCCCCTTATGGGCCATACACACTATAAGATTTTCTGAAGACTTTTTCCTTTAGACTTACCAAAACCATATAATATGAGGCCAAACCTAAACGCTTTCAATTTGTATGCAATCTGGCAGGCCCTTGCACTACATAGAAAAGGTAAATCTGATGGAAATCTAACCAAAAAAGTTGGATAGTGTGTATCCAGCTTTAGTTCCAGTGAAGGGAACTCTTAACCACTTAAGCCCCGGAAGATTTTACCCCCTTCCTGACCAGGGCCTATTTTGCGATTCGGCACTGTGTGACTTTAACGGACGATTGCGCGGTCATGCGATGCTGTACCCAAACGAAATTGACGTCCTTTTTTTCCCCACAAACAGAGCTTTCTTTTGGTGGTATTTGATCACCTGTGCGATTTTTTGATCATGCGCTATAAACAAAAAAAGAGCGTCAATTTTGCAAAAAACGATATTTTTCACATTTTTTTAGATGAAATTCCCCCCCCCCAAAAAAATGTAAAAATCAAAATTTTTTAACATAATTTTTGTTTTATGCTACATATGTTTGGTAAAAAAAATTGCAAAAGCGTATTTTGATTGGTTTGCGCAAAAGTTATTGCGTTTACTAACAAAGGGAAAGATTTTTGTCATTTTTGTTGTTTTTTTTTTTAACGCGTAATGGCGGCGATCTGCGATTTTTTTTTGCGGGACTGCGACATTGCGGCGGACAGATCGGACCCTTGACTGACATTTCTGACAATTTTGCGGTTACCAGTGACATTACTGCAGTAATCAGTGCTATACATATGCACTGTTACTGTAAAATTACACTGCCAGTGAAGGGGTTAACTTTTTTGAGAGGGAGGGGTTATGTGTGTCCCTAGGGGCGTGTTTCTAACTGTGATTGGCTGTGGCTTGAGGTGTAGGAACAGTGATCAACGGTCTTACATAGTAGAACCGTATGATCACTATTCCTACACAGGGGAGAATGACAGGCGGCTTGTTTACATCAGCCGCCTGCCTTTCTCCCTCTGCACCGACGATCGCCGAGTCACCCGCGCGGGGGGGTCCATGACCACGCGGGAGCGGGAGTGCGCCTCCGGGGGGCGCACGCTCCCTAGACCCTCACAGGCTAGCGACGTAGTACTACGTCGCTCTGCCTGTGAGGGGCTGACTGCCGACGTAAATAGTCGTGCGGCAGTCGGCAAGTGGTTAAGGCATCAGCATACCAAGACATTTTGGACAATTTTATGCTCCCAACTTTGGGGGAAGAGTTTGGGGATGGCTCCTTCCTGTTCCAACATGACTGCACACCAGTGCACAAAGCAAGGTCCATAAAGACATGGATGAGTGAATTTGGGGTGGAGGAACTTGACTGGTCCTGACCTCACCCTTGTGGTCCATTGGACAGCATCCATCCTTTATGCATTAGGCACCCTAGGGGGCACCTGGATATTCTTTGTTTTTGTTGTGCAGTATTGAGTTGGCCCACCCTTTGCAGCTATAACAGCTTCAACACTTCTGGGAAGGCTGTCCACAAGGTTTAGGAGTGTCTATGGGAATGTTTGACCATTCTTCCAGAAGTGCATTTGTGAGGTCAGGCACTGATGATGGAGAGAAGGCCTGGCTTGCAGTCTCCGCTCTAATTCATCCCAAAGGTGTTCATTTCAATGGCCCCTGTTCACATATGAACTCTTTTTAGCCTGAAGCAAAATGCCTGAAGCCCAAAAAAGTACATGAGCTTCTTTTTTGGCAGATTACAAGCGTTTTTGTTAGATGCCAATAACTGCCTCCAAACACCTGCAAAAAAAGCCAGAAAAAACGCCAGAAAAAACGCCAGAAAAAAGGCCTGAAAACAATACGCTCAGGTGTGATTGGAGCCTTATGGCTGCACGTGCCCAGAATCGCCCCGTACCCCCCCCCCCCTGTACCTACAAAGAAAATAATTCTGTTCCCTTACAGCCACATAAAAGTCAGATTCAGCCCCCGAAAGCTCGTAATTCTTGCCTTTTCCACTCGGCAGTTGTTTTTGAAGACTTTTCTTTTTAATTGATATTAGAAAATTGTTTTGGAAGTGATGTCTAAACAGATTGCTCTGCAGAAGGCGGCACATTGTACTGGCTGTCCATCTGGAGCAGCAGGCGGCACAGTCTTCCGTTCATTGTGGGCTTGTTTGGCTGCTCTGAAATCTCATCTGAAGACCAACGAGACCTTATTCTGCAGACACATGACATCATCGCTCTCAGAGAACATTGCTGCACGTATGTCCTCACTAGAAAGAGGCATCTACTCCATGCATGGTGAATGCAGCAATATACAGATGCTTGCTGACCTATGCCATTGTCGTATTCCACAAGCATAAGGCGATTTTTCTTTGAAAGATACAGTATGTACAGTATATCTTTATTATGTGCGTATGTGGTTTTGATCTGCTTTAACCACTTTAGCCCCGGAGGATTTTGCTGCTTAATGAACAGGCCCAATTTTGCCATTCGGCACTGTGTTATTTTAACGGACAATTGCGCAGTCGTGCGGCGCTGTACCCAAATAAAATTGACGTCCTTTTTTCCCCACAAATAGAGCTTTCTTTTGGTGGTATTCGATCACCTGTGCGATTTTAAATTTTTGCGCTATAAACAAAAAAAGTGCGACAATTTTGAAAAAAAAAATATATATTTTTCACATTCTGCTATATGACATTCCCAAAAAAAATTTAAAAATCAAATTTTTTTTAACATTTTAGGCCAATTTGTTTTCTTCTACATATTTTTGGTAAAAAAAAAATCACAATAAGCGTATTTTGATTGGTTTGTACAAAAGTTATCACGTCTACTAACTAAGGGAAAGATTTATGTCATTTTTATTGTTTTTTGTTTTTTTTAACTTGTAATGGCGGCGATCTGCGATTTTTTTGCGGGACTGCAACATTGCGGCGGACAGATCGGACCCCTGACTGACACTTTTTACACTTTTGGGGGGACCAGTTACATTACTACAGTAATCAGTGCTAAAAATATGCTCTGTCACTGTACTAATGACACTGGCAGGGAAGGGGTTAATGCTATTAGTGATCAAGGGGTTAAATGTAAGCCTAGGGGCATGATTCTAACTGTAGAGGGGCGTGGCTTGTGAGATCATTAGAGACCTGTGATCCTATATAGCAGGATCACAAAGCCTCTGTGATCACTTCAGGGAGAAGTACGGACGGCTGTGTTTACATCAGCCGTCCGTCCTTCTCTGTTAGCGGGGGAGATCGTGAGTGGCCGGCGGCCATCGGAGCCGCCTGTCACACGCACTGGCTCCCCAGCTGCCAGCGGCGCGCGCTCGCCCCCTAGAATCTCCTAAGAGAGCGACGTAGTACTACGTCGGTTTGCCCAGGAGCGGCCGCCTGCCGCTGTAAATCTGCGGTGGGCGGTCATCAAGTGGTTAATATTTTATATACTGTATTTGTGTGTGCTTTAACATTCATGCTTGTGACAGTCATTTGCTGCAGTATAAATGTTGCCTAGAAATTAAGGATCGACCGATTATTGGCAACACTGATATATCGGGGGCCGATATGCACTTTCCCCGATATATCGGAATCGGCCCCAGGGGGTTACCGATATTGCAGATATTTCGGGAAATTCCATGTACCGGAGTGAATCCTGCAGCTAGAGGCATCACCCCGGTACCGGCGTCCATAGCCGACGGTCGGCTGTCTTGTAATGACAACCGATGCGGCTGAGAAGCGTCTCCTCCCTTCCCGCCGCCTTCCGGAGACCCGGGCATCCTAGCTGCACGGCCGCCTAAGAGAAGACCTGATCAAAGCCACATTCGGCTCTGATCGGGTCTCCATGTAAAAACCCGGAAGTAATGTCATGACATCACTTCCGGGTACTCAGCGCCACATTAAAAAAATACGAACATTCACAACAGCCAAACTTGGCGTTTTGAATGCTTTTAAGGGCAGAGAAGGGGTTTGGGGTCTTTTAGACCCCCCCAGATCCCTCCACAATAGTACCTGTGAAAAAAATGTCCGAAAATATCGGCCGATACCGATATCCGATGACCAAAATAGAGATGCATAGGGGTGACCGTTCAGATCCGCCTGAAAAACGGACAGGCGGATCTGAACAAACCGCCTGTGTGAAAGGGGCCTAAAGCCTTGTACACACGCTGAATTTTCGGCCAACGTCCGATCGGCCGATTTTCGGCTTGTTAGTATGATGCTTTCGACAACCGACTCCGACTTTTCGGCCGAATAAAATCTGGTGTGCAGGCTATTTTTGTTGGCCGTCAACACAACGGCCGATTTTCCGTCAGTCAGTACAGATTTCGGCAGACAAAAATCTGATGAGCAAGACTGGGCATGCTCAGAGAAGAAAAAACACACGGAAAGTAAACCAGCACATGACATCACTTCTGAAGTAGATTTTTGTTGGCCGAGAAAATTCGTGTGCAGTCTAGAGCACATTTCAACCAACACAACAACACTGGACAAAAGTCAAACGATCGGTCGGCCGATAATCGTTGCGTGTGTACGAGGCATTGTTATCAGTTTTTCATCCGTTTTTCATCCATTGTCATCCGTTTTTCATCCATTGTCATCTGTTTTTCATCCTCTGTCATCCATTGTCATCCCTTTTTCATCCGTTTTCATCCGTTTTTCGTCCGATCCGGTTTTTTTTTAACGGATGAAAAAATGGATGATGAAGGAAGTGGATGAAAACGGATGTAAAAGATGATCATCCAGTTACATCCGTTTTTCCATAGGAATGCATTGATGTCCATTTTTCATCAACGGATGGATGAAAAACGGCCTCACGATCCGTATTATGTGAAAGGAGCCTAAAGCCTCGTACCACACGCGTCGAAAATCGGCAGGGAATTTTCATCCGACGACCGATCTGCCAATTTTCGGCTTGTTAGTATGATGCTTCCGACAACCGACTCCGACTTTTCGGCCGAAAAAAATCTGGTGTGCAGGCTATAAAATTTTTGTCCGCCGTCAAAACACGTCCCATTTTCGTGCAGTCAGTACAGATTTTGACAGGGAAAAATCTAATAAGCAAGTCTGGGCATGCTCAGAGAAGAAAGAACACAAAGAAAGCAATCCAACACATGACATCACTTCTGAAGTAGAATTCTGTCGGGCGAGAAAATTCGTGTGCAGTCTAGAGCACATTCCAACCAACAAAACACAACTCTGGACAAAAGATGGACGATCGGTCGGCCGATAATCGTTGCGTGTGTACGAGGCTTTAGGCACTTACTGACACCACTGCTGTTCCCCCCGTACCCATATATTACCCAAATAAACGGCGCTGCAGATTTTTGATCTCCCAGGTGTGAATAGTATGTAGAGAGTCGGCTGTGTGGGAAAACTGCATGACATCTGTATTCTCTTCTGCATTAACTTTGTGTGCCGTATAAAGTGCGTCTAATCAATAATGCAGACATTTCATTCAGCAGACGCTGAGAGTCAGGGACAGAATTTGAGAGGCTGATGATTATTCGGCGGTCCCGGGCTGCGGAGCTGCCATATTTGACATGGTAATGAGCTATCTTACATCTTCCTTCATTACAGCGCAGACTATTTATAGAAGATATCATGGGGTGATGAATGGATTTCTCATACACTTTGTGCTTCAGAGAGAGAGAGGCAGCTCTCCATGGCTGGCTTTATATTTATTTCCTGCACTCTTCTTTCTGCCTTTGACTCGCTCCCGGCCTTGGACGTGTTTTTTTTTTATCTGGTCATGTTGTCAGCGTAGGTTTTGTGAAATGTTAGGTACACACTGATGCATTTTGTCAGGTAACAGCATGATGCCCACCGTCAGCAGTAGATGCGTTTGTAGCCCAAAATGATGGTACATATCCTGCCCTGTACTGTGAGGACAGCCATGACAGTGATGAGGAGTGATCTCTCTCTAGGGCTGAAGAAGATGTTTTGTTTTAAGAAAGATCTGCTTTTGAGGATGGCAGCGATACATGACAGCTGCAACAAGCACCTCCAGGCTTTACACAGGATTTAACCACTTGACCTCCGGAAGATTTAATCCCCCCCCCTCTTTCATGACCAGGCCATTTTTTGCAATACGGCACTTTAACAACTTTTTGACTGCCCGCCGCAGTTATACGGCGGCAGGCAGTTGCTCTTGCGCAAACCGCCGTAGGTATACATCAGTCGTGCGCCTGCAGCTAGAGGGCAAGCGCGCGCCGCCAATCTCCCGCCTCCGATGCCACGCTCCTGCCTCCGCTGCCGCGCTCCCGCTCCCGCCCCCGCTCATCAGAGAGGACTCCGATGCACGGGGCAGGTGGCTCCAATTGCCATCTGAAACCCGCAATCGCTCCCCGCTGAGAGAGAAGAACGGTCAGCTGTT
Source organism: Pelophylax lessonae (assembly GCF_965119305.1). Taxonomy (NCBI): domain Eukaryota; kingdom Metazoa; phylum Chordata; class Amphibia; order Anura; family Ranidae; genus Pelophylax; species Pelophylax lessonae. The sequence goes on from NC_138769.1 coordinate 15,519,402, forward strand.
GTATGGCGACTCAGCGGGGAGCGACATTGCGGCGGAAGGATCGGACCCCTAACTGACATGTTTGACTCTTTTGGGGGGGGGGACCAGTGACATTACTACAGTAATCAGTGCTAAAAATATGCACTGTTACTGTAATAATGACACTGGCAGGGAAGGGGTTAACACGTCAAAGGGTTAAATGTGTCTCTAGGGGGAGATTTCTAACTGTGTGGGGGATGTGCTTGCGGCATGAACACAGAGACCTGTGTTCCTAAATAGGAGGATCCTGTGTTCATTTCTGACAGAAAAGTGGTCTGCCGTATTTACAATGGCAAACTGCTGTTCTGTCTCCACATGGAGAGATCGCGGGTGCCCCGGCGGCAATGGAGGCCGCCGGACCCTTAGATCAGCTTCCCCTGTGGCGAATGGGTGAACGAGCGACCCCCCCCCCCCCCGCTAAAGGTCCCGCGAAGAGATGGAGCGAAAGCGACAGAGTGCACCTGCTGCCATAAAACTGCGGCGCCTGGTCTGCAAAGTGGTTAATGACTACAGTGTCCCCATCTTCTGATGGCCCTAATGCACCATGTCACAAAGCTCCAATCATCTCACCACTGGTTTCTTCACCATGACAATGAGGTCACTGTCCTCCAATGGCCTCCACACTCACCACATCCCATCCAATAGAGCACCTTTGGGATGTGGTGGAACGGGTGATTGGAATCATGGATGGGCAGCCGACAAATCTGCAACAACTGCATGATGCTATCATGTCACTATGGAGCAAAATCTCTGAGGAACGTTTCCAACACCTTGTTGTATTTATGCCACAAAGAATGAAGGCAAAAGGGGGGTCCAACCCACTACTAGCAAGGTGTACCTAATAAAGTGGCTGGGGGGGGGGGGGGTTGTATATATTACTGCCTCACTCCAAACCCTCTACTAATGGAGGCATCATTCACCTGTATGTTACCCATCTCACACACCCCCTACAGTGTACTTACCTGTGCACCATTCCCCGGATTTACATATGGTTGCACCCCCACCTCACCTTTGCAGGGTTGTGTAGCTTCTGTATTTTTTATATGTTGCTTTTGGATCCTCCGTTCTCTATTTGTACCGGTGAGAGCATTTACACAGATAAGCATCTCTTCAACTGTAAAGTCCTATAAGCAGCCCTGAGGACAGCCGTGTGCCCATTGCCCAGCAGTAGAAGGATGTGCAGCCACTAAAGCTATACAGAAGATTGCTGTGACCCTCTTATGGCTGGGGGGGTAATACAGCAGGCAGATCGTAAACAGTCAATTGCACATCAGAGGGGAAAACAGCCTCTGCCTTGGGCCACTGTCAGAGCGTAGTAATTGAGGACGTATGATTGGTTATATCTCTGCCCACTCAGGTCCCAGGAAAAGAGAAAACCTCATATAGAAAAGTTTAATATTTCAAATAAATTATTTGGTTAAAGTCAACTCTGAAAGTGAGTTTTCCTTTTTTTTTTTTTTTTTTATTGGTCTTATTTAATATTCAAATTTTCTGAGATATTGAATTTTGAGGTGTCACTAGCTGTCAGCCATAATGATCAAAATTAAAAGAAAGAAATGCTTGAAATATGCTGCCTGGCCACCACCAAAAAGATTTGGTCACACACTCTAATATTTAGTTGGCTTTGATTACGGCACGCATTCGCTCGGGCATTGTTTCGATAAGCTTCTGTAATGTCACAAGATTTATTTCCCCCCCCAGTGTTGCATTCATTTTTCACCAAGATCTTGTATTGATGATGGGAGAGTCAGAGTACTGCGCAAATCCTTCTCCACCACATCCCAAAGATTCTCAATGGGGTTAAGTTCTGGACTCTGTGGTGGCCAATCCATGTGTGACAATGATGTCTCCCTGAACCACTCTTTCACAATCTGAGCCCAATGAATCCTGGGATTGTCATCTTGGAATATTCCCGTGCCATCAGGGAAGAAACAATCCATTAACCGCTTGCCGACCGCCGCACGACTATTTACTGCGGTGGTCAGCCCCTCACAGGCAGAGCGACGTAGTACTACGTCGCTAGCCTGTGAGGGTCTAGGGAGCGAGCACGCGCCCCCAGAGGCGCGGTCACGGACCCCCCCGCGTGTGTGAGCGGCAGACCCGATGTCCACCGGTCACTCGCGATTGTCGGTGCAGAGGGAGAAAGGTAGGCGGCTGATGTAAACAAGCCCCCTGTCATTCTCCCCTGTGTAGGAATAGTGATCACACGGTTCTACTATGTAGGACCATTGATCACTGTTCCTACACCTCAAGCCACAGCCAATCACAGTTAGAATCACGCCCCTAGGGACACACTTAACCCCTCCCTCTCAAAAAAAGTTAACCCCTTCAATGCCAGTGTAATTTTACAGTAACAGTGCATATGTATAGCACTGATTACTGTAGTAATGTCACTGGTAACCCCAAAAGTGTTAAAAATGTCAGTCAAGGGTCCGATCTGTCCGCCACAATGTCGCAGTACCGCAAAAAAAAATCGCAGATCGCCGCCGTTACTCGTTAAAAAAAAACCAACAAAAATGGCAAAAATCTTTCCCTTTGTTAGTAAACGCAATAACTTTTGCGCAAACCAATCAAAATACGCTTTTTGCAATTTTTTTTTTTTTACCAAACATATGTAGCAGAAAACAAATTGGCCGAAAATGTTAAAAAATTTAGATTTTTACATTTTTTTGGGGAACTTAATTTAAAAAAATGTGAAAAATAATGTTATTTTTGCAAAACTGTCGCTCTTTTTTTGTTTATAGCGCATGATCAAAAAATGGCACAGGTGATCAAATACCACCAAAAGAAAGCTCTGTTTGTGGGGAAAAAATTAGTTTGGGTACAGCGTCGCACGGCCGCGCAATTGTCCGTTAAAGTCACGCAGTGCCAAATCGCAAAATAGGCCCTGGTCAGGAAGGGGGTAAAATCTTCCCGGGCTTAAGTGGTTAAAATAAAGAAATGCTTGAAATACACTGCCTGGCCTGAAAAAAAAAGTCGCCACCAAGAAAAAAAAAAAAAAAAGGTCACACACTCTAATATTTTGTTGGCTTTGATTACGGCACGCATTGGCTGTGGCATTGTTTCGATGATCTTCTGCAATGTCACAAGATTTATTTCCCTCCAGTGTTGCATTCATTTTTCACCAAGATCTTGTATTGATGATGGGAGAGTCGGAGCACTGAGCAAATCCTTCTCCACCACATCCCAAAGATTCTCAATGGGGGGTAAGTTCTGGACTCTGTGGTGGCCAATCCATGTGTGACAGTGATATCTCCCTGAACCACTCTTTCATAATTTGAGCCCCGATGAATCCTGGCATTGTCATCTTGGAATATTCCCGTGCCATCAGGGAAGAAAAAATCCAATGATGGAATAACCTGGTCATTCCGTATATTCATGTGGTCAGCTGACCTCATTCTTTGGCCACATGCAGTAACTGTCCAATAGGAGCCCTGGCTTAGTTTAGTTAGTTGCTTAGTTAATTCCAGGTGGCGACTTTTTTTTTTTGGCCAGGCAGTGTATATCACTCTGTGTGTAACACATCTACAGTATATAAAATATGAGTTTCACTTTTTGACTTGAATTACTGAAATAAATGAACGTATTTATCGGCGTATAACACGCGCCTAAATTTTAGGAGAGAACTTTCAGGAAAAAAGCTGAAATTTAAAATAAACAGCTTTGAACTCAGAACATTTTTTAAATCAAATGCAGTCTCACCAGTGCCCACGCATGCAGCCTCCTCATCAGCGCAGTGCCCACAAATGCAGCCTCCTCATCAGCGCAGTGCCCACAAATGCAGCCTTGCCAGCGCAGTATCCATCATTGCAGTCTCGCCAGCGCAGTATCCATCATTGCAGCCTCGCCAGCGCAGTATCCATCATTGCAGCCTCGCCAGCGCAGTATCCATCATTGCAGCCTCGCCAGCGCAGTGTCCATCATTGCAGCTTCGCCAGTGCAGTATCCATCATTGCAGCCTTGCCAGCGCAGTATCCATCATTGCAGCCTCGCCAGCGCAGTGTCCATCATTGCAGCTTCGCCAGTGCAGTGCCCATACTTGCAGCCTCGCCAGTGCAGTGCCCATACCTGCAGCCTCCCCAGCGCTGTGCCCATACTTGCAGCCTCGCCATCGCTGTGCCCATAGTTGCAGCCTCGCCAGCGCCAATGACACTATGTGAATCACTTTTTTGAAAGTCCAGGAAGCAGCGCCGTGAGGTAGAAGGGGGCGAGCGGGGCCGAGGACACGGAAGGACGCACGCGCGGTCATCGGAAGTCCCGGCGCCTATGATAGACGTCGGCATAGGAGGCGGGACTTCCGATGACAGTGCGTCCTTCCTTCTCCTCGGCCCCGCCCGCCCCCTTCTACCTCTCGGCGCTGCTTCCTGGACTTTTTTTTTTTTCATATCGGCGTATAACACGCACTGCTACTTTTTCCTCCATTTTTAGGAGGAAAAAGTGCGTGTTATACGCCGATAAATACGGTAACTTTTTGATGATACTCCAATTTTATCATATGCACACCCGTATATCAGGATGAAAATAATCAGAATGCCATAGAAAACCTAAATCAGGGCCCATAAAGACATTGGGGTTGATTTACTAAAGGCAGATCCACTGTGCACTGCAAGTGCAGTTGCTGTAGATTTGAGGGGAAGTTATGCTGATTTCTATCATCCAATCATGTGCAAGCAAAAAATGCAGTTTTCCCTTTCGTTCATTGACAGACACAGCTCTTCATTATTCAGAACCACAGGATTATATTGCCTCCTACAGAAGTAGGACACTAGGCCTTCAGTTTTGCTATGCCTAGTCAGGAGTAAGGACCTAGTTCCCTGCTAGGATCTCTAATCCTGGCAATTTTTTCCTTTTTAAATGGCTTTTTTTCTCCCTGTAAGATCTACAATAAATGACAGGACTGGGCAATGGGCTGGATAATCTAGATCCAGTGGTCACCCCAGTCTGGCCGGCAAGCACGCGCAGACCACCACAGCTCCCCGTTAGGTCAGCCGCGACATAGCCCCACTGGACGGAGGCTGGCGTGCGAGTTAAACGCCTCACGAGAATTGCATAGGACCGGGTCTCAACCTAAGTCGCAGTGTTCCTCCTGGCCGACAGCCCCCCATTTCGATATGCTCTAGGAGGAGAAACCTCTGGGGGAATCCAGGATGGAGAAAGATCTGGGGGGGTTCTAGTAGATGATAGACTAGTCAAGCTGCAGCTGCCAAAGCCGGCAGAATATAAGCATGCATAAGGAAGGGGATGTATTCCAGAGATAAAGCCATAATCCTACCACTTTATAAAACTCTGGTCCGACCGCATCTGGAGTATTCTGTCCAGTTCTGGTCACCAGTCCTCAGGAGGGATGTGCTGGAACTGGAAAGAGTCCAAAGAAGGGCAACTAAACTAATTAGTGGATTGGAGGACCCTAATTATGAGGAACGATTAGACGTGCTTAACTTATTCTCATTGGAGAGGAGACGCCTGAGAGGGGACATGATAGCAATTTACAAATACCTCAATGGTGATCCCAGCATAGGAAAAAAAAAAAAAAAACGATTTAGTCACAAGGAGTGTAAGAGGACACGGGGCCACACAATGAGATTAGAGGAGAGGCGGTTTAACCTTAAGCTGAGTAAGAGGGGTTCTTCACTGCAAGGGCGTTGAGAATGTGAAACTCTCTTCCACCATTGGTGATAGCTGCGGGGAGTATGGCTACTTTTAAAAGAGTCTTGGAGAGAGTCCAAAGAAGGGCAACTAAACTAATTAGTGGATTGGAGGACCCTAATTATGAGGAATGATTAGACGTGCTTAACTTATTCTCATTGGAGAGGTGACGTCTGAGAGGGGACATGATAGCAATTTACAAATACCTCAATGGTGATCACAGCAGAGGAAAAAAAAAAAACGATTTAGTCTCATGGAGTGTAAGAGGACAGGTGGCCACACAATGAGATTAGAGGAGAGGCGGTTTAACCCTAAGCTGCGTAAGGGGGTTCTTCACTGTAAGGGCGGTGAGAATGTGGAACTCTCTTCCACAATTGGTGGTATGGCTACTTTTAAAAGACTCTTGGACGTACATCTCACAGATCACAACATTCAGGATTATGGGAAATGATCACGTCACTGACACACACACTCACAACTGTACTGTGTGAACTGGATGGACTGATGTCTTTATGCAACCTCAACCACTATGTAACTATGAACACGATGTATACTTTCTAAACAGTGTAGAAGGCTGAAGACAGGAGATATTCATGTACAACTTATGTAGGGAGATTTGTTTTATCTCTGTGTATCATCTGAGGCTGTTCACTTCACTGGGTATATAGGAGGGTTTACATCCACTTTCAGTGGCGGCCCGTCCATCCGGCCCCCTGATCTACAATGGGAGTTTTTTTTTTTTTTTGAAGCACGTGATGAGAGCCAGAGGCTCTAATAGGCTTCAAAAAAGGGTGGGCTCGGGGAGCAGAGCACTGCGCCCTGAGCCCACCCAGTTGTGTGACAATAGCGAATTAATATTGTCACACGAATTCTCCTCCTGGCCAATCAGGAAGCGGGTCCTGAGACCTGTTTCCCGATTGTCCAAAAGGAGAAGCCATGCTATTGTTCAAGGAGGAGGAGGGAGGAGACGCAGGGGAAGCCCGACCCACGAGCAGATTGAGAGGGAAGCCGCCGCCACTGCTGCTGCTGCCTGCCCTCCACATGTCCAGGGTGAGTGAGCCCGGGGGTATGGTGTGTGTGGGCTGAAGCTTGTGTGGTCGGGGGGGGGGGGTATGGTGTGCGGGGCTGGTGCGATCCATCTGACAACACCCCCCCGGCCCATGGAGCACCAGCTGCCACTGTCCACTTTAAAGGTAATGAATGGAGATTAGGGGTCTTTTTGACCCCAGATCTCTCATAAAAAGGACCTGTCATCCCTGATTTATATTACAAGGGATGTTTACATTCCTTGTAATAAGAATAAAAGTGTTAAAAAAAAAATTTTTTAAGTGTAAAAAAAAAAAAAATAAGCAACAATTTTTTTTTTTTTTTTTTTTAAAGTGTCCCCGCTGCACTGCGCACTCACACGCAGAAGTGAACGCATACGTTCGTCGTGCTCATATTTAAACGGCGTTTAAAAAACACATGTGAGGTATCCCCACGAACGTTAGAGTAAGAGCAATAATTCTAGCTCAAGACCTCCTCTGTGACTCAAAACTGGTAACCTGTAAAATGTTTTAAAGCGTCGCCTATGGAGATTTTTGCAGAAGTTTGTCGCCATTCCATGAGTGTGCGAAATTTTAAAGCGTGACATGTTAGGTATCTATTTACTCGGCGTAACAACTTCTTTCACATTATATATAAAAATTGGGCTAACTTTTTTTTTTTTTTTTTATTGTTGAAACCGTTTTTATTCCAAAAAAAAAAAAAAAAGCGATTGAAAAATTGCTACGCAAATACAGTGTGAAATAAAAAGTTGCTACGACCACCATTTTATTCCCTAGGGTCTCTGCTAAAAAAAACATCTATAATGTTTGGGGGTTCTGTGTAGTTTTCTAGCAACAAAAAGATGATTTTTACACGTAGGAGAGGAGTTTCCAGAATAGGCCCGGTGGTTAACCACTTGCCAACTGCCTAACGACTATCTACGTCGGCAGTCAGCCCCTCACAGGCAAAGTGACGTAGATCTACGTCGCTAGCCTGTGAGGCTCTAGGGAGCGAGCGCTCCCGCTCGCTCACGGACCCCCCCCCCCCCCTCTGCCTGTGAGCGGCGGACCCGATGTCCGCCGCTCACTCGCGATCGTCCATTACACCAGGAGAAAGGCAGGCGGCTGATGTAAACAAAGCCGCCTGTCATTCTCCCTTGTGTAACAGCAGAGATCATACGGTCCTGCTATGTAGGACCGTAGATCTCTGCTGTTACATGAAAAGCCACATCCAATCACAGTTAGTAGCACGCCCTTAGGGACACACTTAACCCCTCCTTCTCAAATAAAGTTAACCCCTTCCCTGCCAGTGTCATTTTTACAGTAACAGTGCATATGTATAGCACTGATTACTGTAGTAATGTCACTGGTACCCCCAAAAGTGTCAAAAATGTCAGTCAAGGGTCCGATCTGTCCACCGCAATGTCGCAGTCTCACAAAAAAAAAAAATCGCAGATCGCCGCCATTACTCGTTAAAAACAAAAAAAACAATAAAAATGACAAAAATCTTTCCCTTTGTTAGTAAACGCAATAACTTTTGCGCAAACCAATCAAAATACGCTTTTTGCGATTTGTTTTACCAAACATAGGTAGCAGAAAACAAATTGGCCTAAAATGTTAAAAAAATTAGATTTTTACATTTTTTGGGGGGGGGGGGGGGAATTTCATATAAAAAAATGTGAAAAATATTGTTATTTTTGCAAAATTGTCGCTCTTTTTTTGTTTATAGCGCATGATCAAAAAATCGCACAGGTGACCAAATACCACCAAAAGAAAGCTCTGTTTGTGGGAAAAAAAGGACGTCAAATTCGTTTAGGTACAGCGTCGCACGACCGTGCAATTGTCCGTTAAATTCACGCAGTGCCGAATCGCAAAATAGGCCCTGGTCTGGAAGGGGGTAAAATCTTCCGGGGCTTAAGTGGTTAAAGATGATCATGTTTTTTTTTTTTTTTTTTCTTTGGACTTTGTTAAATAAATTTTTGAACAAAATATCTTTTATGTTGGTTACACAGCCTGCTAAGGAAGGCCACCAGCTGGTCCCCTCTGACCTACCCCCCAGCCCTTTATAAGACTTGGAGGGAGTTGAGGCAGCGGCCTGCACTCTGTGAGCCTCCATAGTAGGAATGACACCAGACATGGAAGGATTCAGTAATTGGGGGCTTTTAGTGCCATATATTGATGCTTTCCTTCCTAACATTTTAAGGGCATATCCTTTTAGATGTGACCTTCCTCTTCCATTTCACAAAGATCAAGCAGTCCTTGAGGATCCCTCAGTGTGAATTTCACTTTGCAAAAAAGCAGAGTAAGTGAAATGCCTCCACCTGGGTGGATTGTGTTGGTCGGTATTGTGGTTTACACAAGAATATCGCCAGTTAGCTTTGATTTCGCTTGTCAGCTCTGCTGTTTGATTCGTTGATTAACCCATTCGAGCCTAAGCCTTTTTTCTGACATTTGTTTCTTACAAGTTAAAAATCAGTATTTTTTTGCTAGAAAATTACTTAGAACCCCCAAACATTATATATCTTTTTTTAGCAGAGAGACCCTAGCAATATTTTATGTCACACCGTATGTGTGCAGCAGTCTTTCAAATGCATTCATTTAGGAAGAAATACACTTTAATGAATTAAAAAAATAAATAAATAAATAAAGTTATCCCAATGATTTATTTATTTTTTCAAATATAAACTTTATTAAGGGCCCTTTCACACGGGCGTTCCGCATGTCCGTATATCATCCTATTTTTTTGCGGATGATATACAGACATAATGAATGTCTATGGGATTGCGGATGTCAGAGGATGACCATCCGCTGACATCCGATTTTCGTCCTTTCAGTTCTGTTCAGTTTTTTGGAACCCGAACAGAACCCTATTTTTGTTCCCTTTAAAAAATGGAACGGATGCAAAATCGGATGTCAGCGGTGTCATCCGCTGACATCCGCAATTCCCATAGACTTACATTATGTCCGCATATCATCCGCAAACGGATGGGATGATATGCGGACATACGGAGCGGATGACACGTGTCATACGTGTCCGTAAAAAAAAAAGTGCCGTGAAAGAGCCCTATGGCACAAATTTGGTACAGTCAAAACAAAAACATACACCATTAGCACAGACAGAGTGAAAGATGTCCTCAGAAAATCCCAATTTTTTTAAAAAATTTTTTTATAATATTTAAGATAATGTTACACCGAATAAATAGATACCAAACATGTCACGCTTTAAAATTGCGCACACTTGTGGAATGGCGACAAACTTCGGTACTTAAAAACTCTCCATAGACATATTGAGATACACTTCTTAATTGATCAATAATCAATATATAATAATTCACTAATTTAAGGTATTGGAAAAGTGTGGTGGGTCCGTTTTTTTTTTTTTTGAGATACACCTTATTGATCACTAATTGATATACAATAATTCACTTTCCCCTTTTCTTTTTTCACATTAATCTACAGGTTAGTTGGAAGAATGGTGTAGTATTGGAGATACACCTCTTAATCACTAATAAATATATTTCTAAATTTTATTAAAATCCACCAATTCAAGGTATGAGGAGGGGAGGGGTGCTATGGGGGTGTTATGGGTAGTCTCTTTTTAATCTGAGTGGGGAGGAGAAGGGAGGTATTACCTTTCAGGGTACATGAAAAGTGATGTAATATGTATATGTTGGGAACACCATATCTTTGGTCATATATATGTTGGGTATTGACTTTTAATGTAATGATATGTTATGTTATGTAATGTTATGTAATGTATTGTTTTTGATTTTCTTTTTTGTTGTCTTTGTTTGGAACAAAATTAATAAAAAGATATTAAAACTAAACATTTTTAACGGTTACCAGTTTAAAGTTACAGAGGAGGTCTTGTGCTAGGATTATTGATCTCGCTCTAATGATCGCAGCGATACCTCACATGTGTGATTTGAACACCTTTTTCATATTCGGACGTGACTTGCGTATGCATTCCCTTCTGCGCGCGAGCACGGAAGGAAGGGGCACTTACATTTTTTGTCTTTAATTGTAATTTTAATTTTTAATATTTAATATTTTAAAATGTTATTGTAAACATCCCCAGGGACAGTAATAGGCAGTGACAGGTGCTCTTTATGGAGGGATCTGGGGGGTCTAAAAGACCCCAAACCTCTCCTTTGCACTTAAAAGCATTCAAAATGCCTAGCTGTTTTCAATGCTTTCATTTTTTTTTTTAATCTGATTTTTTTTTTTTAAATCTGGTGCCTTTAAGGTGCTAGTACCTGGAAGTGATGTCCATGATATTGCTTCCGGGTTTTTACATCGGAGACCTGATCAGAGCTGAATTCTGCTTTGTTTGGGACTCCAACCAACCGGCGGGTAAGACGGCTGGTGGCTCGGTTCTCCCGTCGGGACGGGAGACCGAAGCGAGCCTCGGAAGGCTGGGGGGGGGGGGTCGCCCCTCCCACTCCTTGTAATTACAGCCAAGCGGCTGCTCAGCCGCATCGGTTGTCATTACAAGAAAGCCGATCGTCGGCTCTAAACAACGGTACCGGGGTGACGCCTCTATCTACACCCATCACTCCGGTACAATATAAACTTTTATCTGTTGCATCAGCTTTTTTAGCTTTGCCATTAGCTTTTATTTATTATTTTTTTTTTATCATTATTATTCTTTTTATTAGTTTTTTTTTTTTTTTCGTTAGGGGATTGGGTTAAAATTAGGTTAGGGTTAGGATTTGGGTGTGATGGTTATTTATTATCATTTATTTAAATATTTATTTTTTGTTAGGGTGTTAATACTACTACTACTACTACTAATAATAATAATAATTCATAAATAAATGTAAAATAAATGCACACATTCAAACCATAAATAAATAAATAATAAATCAATTCAAAATGGAATACTAATTAATAATAAATAAAAGATTAGCCCTTAACCTTAACCCCTAACTCTTAAAAAATAAAATAAATAAATAACTAAACAGCCACAGGTGTCAAAGTGGCGGCCCTCCAGCTGTTGTGGAACTACAAGTCCCATGAGGCACTAACGCAAAATAAATAAATACATTATTGCATTGGTCTTTTTTCCATTATATGTTTGTTTTTTTTGGATTTAATTTGCGTTGGCACCTTTTATATATGAAACACTTATCAATCTAGTCATTTTTTGTCACTTTCTAGTTATTGTTTCTACCTTGATTTAGTGGCAGCCCGATCACACATTTTAATATTGATTTATTGTGGATGTGGGTACACATTTGGTGATTGCAGCAGCTGCATCCTGTAATTTCTTAATTTTTACCAATAGGTGGCAGCGTACTATTATCACATTTATGGACATTATTATTATTAATAATAATTTATATCCCTAGTGTAACCCATTGATCCCTACTTTTTCCTGGATTATTGATTATTTCCCTTCCTCACTGAACAGATAATATAGAGCAGAAGTGGGGAAAGCTCCTTTTGCTTAATGGGATCAGAGCTTTTTTCCCTGGTTCAGACCTACTGAGTTAACCTCCCTGGCGGTATGATTCTTTCCGATTTTAGGTGCTGAAAGCGGTACAATTATTTTGCATGTAATTCTTAAGGACGAGCAGCCCAAACCAACTATTTACATATGATTTTTTTTTTTATTCTTATTTATAACATCTCAGGTATGATAAAGTTTGAAACACAAAATCATAAATTATAATATAATAAATACCTAGAAATAAGTTAAAGTATGTATGTATATATATATGTATGTACGTATATATATATATATATATATACATATATTATATATATATATATATATATATATATATATATATATATATATATATGTATGTATGTGTGTATACGTATATATATATATATATATATATATATATATATATATATATATATATATATATATATATATATGCGTGTATATATATATATACAGTATATGTGTGTATATATATGTATAGGCAGCACTGATGGGCACTGATAGGCAGCACTTATGGGCACTGATAGGAGGCACTGATAGGCAGCACTTATGGGAACGGATAAGTGGCACTGATAGGTGGCACTGATTGGCACTTATAGGTGGCATTGATGGTCACTGATGGGTGGCACTGATAGATGGCACTGATGGGCATTGACAGGCATCATTGATGGGCACTGAAAGGCAGTACTGATGGGCACTTAAAGGGCATCACTGACGGCACTGAAGGGCAACATTGGTGGGCACTGATTGGCAGCACTAATGAGCACTGAAGGGCAGCACTGGTCGGCACTTACAGGACTGCACTGATCATCAGGGCCCTGATTGTCAGTATAGATGTCCCCGATGAGGAGAGGAATGCCGACAACCGGCATTTCCAGCTGTGATTGGACACAGCTGATCACATGGTAAAGATCCTACGTCATAGGCTCTTTACCCTGATCAGTAATGCGCTGTGTCAGAGGGGTGTCAGAGGCATGCACTGCAAGAATGGGAGGATGTCATATGACGTCATCACAGAAAGAGATTGCTCCCATCCGTCATTTCACTATACAACGGACAGGAAGCAGTTAAAAATAAGGACAGGCCTAATTTATAATGATGTCTGCAGTATAAACTGGTTGTATTGCTACATCAGCCAATCAGATTATCTTGTTCAATACACAGCTTTCCTTTTCTAGTACAGGCCGGACTCAGACTAGCTTTCACAGCACATCACAGACAGTCCTTTTTTCGGGGGCCCTTTCAGTATTTAGGTGCTTGCAGTTTGTGTCTGAGCCGTATCATTTTTATCATCCGAATAGAAACTCCAGGGATCGTTTTTTTGCTTTGATCCTAGACATGTTGCTTTGTGTGCTTTGAAGAACACTAATCCTTCTCACATATATAGATATCGGTTTCTAAAACTCACACAAATAATCCTACTCTTTATAATGAGATCGTGTTCTTAGAAGTGGGTGGAAAACGCAGAGCAGCTGTGTATCAGTCCTGTAGTTATGAAGGAGAGTCGGATCCGCCTGGCCTTCCCATACCCTCCTTTAGATACCTCTTTTTTTTTGGGGGGGGGGGGGGGTTAAAGGGCCAGAACCGATGCCTAAACATTTTTTACCTTAATGCAAGGAAATGCAAAAAAAAAATGGTTAAACTTTAGAACCACTTGCCGACCGCCCGCCACAGATATACTGTGGCAGCCGGGCTCGGCTGCGCGAAGGCGGTTTGCGGGAGCGTTTCTGCGCCACGCACCCGCCCTTTTTTGGAAGCAGGGAAGCCAATCCACAGGACCGGTGGTTCGCGATTGCTGCCGGGCACCCGCGATCGCTCCCTGCAGAGAGAGAATGACAGTTTGCTGTTGTAAACACAGCTGACCGTTGTTCTCTCTGGAATGAACACAGAGTGCCTGTGATCCTCCTATTTAGGATCACAGGTCTCTGTGTTGATTCCACAAGTCCCTCCCCCCATACAGTTATAAAACACCTCCCTAGGCTCACACTTAACTCTTTGATCACCGCTGGGTTAACCCCTTCCCTGCCAGTGTCATTAGTACAGTAACAGTGCATATTTTCAGCACTGATTACTGTATTAGTGTCACTGGTCCCCCCAAAAGTGTCAAAAAAGTCAGTTAGGGGTCTGATCTGTCCGCCGCAATGTCGCAGTTCCGCTAAAGATCACAGATCTAGATCTAAAATAGCTTCTTTATTCATTGGTGTCAGTGGGATCTGGCTCCCCGGGAGAGAACAGTCCAACAAATGATTGGGTCCAGGGAAGGATAGCTCCTCAGATCCTTGGTGTCAGTTGTATTGTTGCCCCCAGGAGAGAACGGCCTCCCAAATCGTTGGTGTTAGTGGGATTGTGGCCTTCAGGAGAGAATAGCCTCTTACTTCATTGGTGTCAGTGGAATCGTGGCCCCCAGGAGAGAACAGCCTCCCAACTCATTTGTGTTGGTTGGATTGTGGCCCCCAGGAGAGGGTAGTCCCACAATTCAATGGGATTGTGACCCCCCCAGGAGAGAAAAGATCCCCCAAATCGTTGATGTCGGTGAGATTTGGACTTCCTGGAGAGAACAGCCTCCCAAATCATTGGTGTCAGTAGGATTGTGCCCCCCCCCCCGAGGAAAGAATAGCCTCCCTATTCATTGATGTTAGTGGGATTTTGGCCCCCAGGAAAGAATACTCCCTCAATTCATTAGCGTCAGTGGGATCGTGGCCCCCAGGAGAGAATAGATCCCTCAAATCATTGGTGTCAGTGAAATAGTGGCCACCAGAGAGGAATAGCTTCTACAAGTCATTGGTGTAAGTGGGATAATGAGTCCCAGGGGAAAATGGCCTCTCAACGTATAGGAATAAAAGTCCCAAGGAATGAATGTGGGATAGTTGCTCACAATAGAAGAGTAGCTCTCTAAATCATTGGGGTCAAGGACATTGTGGCTACCAGTGGCAGAATAGCCACTTAAATTATTGTGGTCAGTGGGATCGTGGACCCCGGGGTAAAATAGCTTCTTAATTCATTGGAGTCAGTGGGATCCGGCCCCCCAGGAGAGAACAGTCCAACAAATGGTTGGGTCCAGGGAAGGATAACTCCTCAGTTCCTTGGTGTCAGTTGTATTGTGGCGCCCAGGAGAGAAAAGCCTCTTAATTTATTGGTGTCAGTGGGATTGTGTTGTCCTCCAGGAGAGAACAGCCTCCCAAATCATTGGTGTTAGTGGGATTGTGGCCTTCAGGAGAGAATAGCCTCTTCATTGGTGTCAGTGGAATCGTGGCCCCCAGGAGAGAACAGCCTCCCAACTAATTTGCAGGGGGCACCTGTATAGGGATAAGTCAGGGGGCACCTGTATGGGGGTAAGTCAGGGGGCACCTGTATGGGGATAAGTCAGGGGGCACCTGTATGGGGTAAGTCAGGGGGCACCTGTATGGGGGTATGTCAGGGGGCACCTGTATGGGGGTAAGTCAGGGGGCACCTGTATGGGGTTAAGTCAGGGGACACCTGTATGGGGATAAGTCAGGGGGCACCTGTATGGGGGTATGTCAGGGGGCACCTGTATGGGGATAAGTCAGGGGGCACCTGTACGGGGGTATGTCAGGGGGCACCTGTATGGGGATAAGTCAGGGGGCACCTGTATGGGGGTAAGTCAGGGGGCACCTGTACGGGGGTATGTCAGGGGGCACCTGTATGGGGGTATGTCAGGGGGCACCTGTATGGGGATAAGTCAGGGGGCACCTGTATGGGGATAAGTCAGGGGGCACCTGTATGTGGATAAGTCAGGGGGCACCTGTATGGGGGTAAGTCAGGGGGCACCTGTATGGGGTTAAGTCAGGGGACACCTGTATGGGGATAAGTCAGGGGGCACCTGTATGGGGATAAGTCAGGGGGCACCTGTACGGGGGTATGTCAGGGGGCACCTGTACGGGGGTATGTCAGGGGGCACCTGTATGGGGGTATGTCAGGGGGCACCTGTATGGGGGTATGTCAGGGGGCACCTGTATGGGGATAAGTCAGGGGGCACCTGTATGTGGATAAGTCAGGGGGCACCTGTATGGGGGTAAGTCAGGGGGCACCTGTATGGGGGTAAGTCAGGGGGCACCTGTATGGGGTTAAGTCAGGGGACACCTGTATGGGGATAAGTCAGGGGGCACCTGTATGGGGATAAGTCAGGGGGCACCTGTACGGGGGTATGTCAGGGGGCACCTGTACGGGGGTATGTCAGGGGGCACCTGTACGGGGGTATGTCAGGGGGCACCTGTATGGGGGTATGTCAGGGGGCACCTGTATGGGGATAAGTCAGGGGGCACCTGTATGGGGATAAGTCAGGGGGCACCTGTATGGGGATAAGTCAGGGGGCACCTGTATGGGGGTAAGTCAGGGGGCACCTGTATGGGGTTAAGTCAGGTGGCACCTGTATGGGGATAAGTCAGGGGGGCACCTGTATGGATAAGTCAGGGGGGCACCTGTATGGATAAGTCAGGGGGGCACCTGTATGGGGATAAGTAAGGGGGCACCTGTATGGGGATAAGTCAAGGGGCACCTGTATGGGGGTATGTCAGGGGGCACCTGTATGGGGATAAGTCAGGGGGCACCTGTATGGGGGTAAGTCAGGGGCACCTGTATGGGGGTAAGTCAGGGGGCACCTGTATGGGGATAAGTCAGGGGGCACCTGTGTGGGGATAAGTCAGGGGGCACCTGTATGGGGGTAAGTCAGGGGCACCTGAATGGGGGTATGTCAGGGGGCACCTGTATGGGGATAAGTCAGGGGCACCTGTATGGGGATAAGTCAGGGGGCACCTGTATGGGGGTAAGTCAGGGGGCACCTGTATGGGGGTATGTCAGGGGCACCTGTATGGGGATAAGTCAGGGGCACCTGTATGGGGATAAGTCAGGGGGCACCTGTATGGGGATAAGTCAGGGGCACCTGTATGGGGATAAGTCAGGGGGCACCTGTATGGGGGTAAGTCAGGGGGCACCTGTATGGGGGTAAGTCAGGGGCACCTGTATGGGGATAAGTCAGGGGGCACCTGTATGGGGGTAAGTCAGGGGGCACCTGTATGGGGGTATGTCAGGGGGCACCTGTATGGGGATAAGTCAGGGGGCACCTGTATGGGGATAAGTCAGGGGGCACCTGTATGTGGATAAGTCAGGGGGCACCTGTATGGGGGTAAGTCAGGGGGCACCTGTATGGGGTTAAGTCAGGTGGCACCTGTATGGGGATAAGTCAGGGGGGCACCTGTATGGATAAGTCAGGGGGGCACCTGTATGGGGATAAGTCAGGGGGCACCTGTATGGGGATAAGTCAAGGGGCACCTGTATGGGGGTATGTCAGGGGGCACCTGTATGGGGATAAGTCAGGGGGCACCTGTATGGGGGTAAGTCAGGGGCACCTGTATGGGGGTAAGTCAGGGGGCACCTGTATGGGGATAAGTCAGGGGGCACCTGTATGGGGATAAGTCAGGGGGCACCTGTATGGGGGTAAGTCAGGGGCACCTGAATGGGGGTATGTCAGGGGGCACCTGTATGGGAATAAGTCAGGGGCACCTGTATGGGGATAAGTCAGGGGGCACCTGTATGGGGGTAAGTCAGGGGGCACCTGTATGGGGGTATGTCAGGGGCACCTGTATGGGGATAAGTCAGGGGCACCTGTATGGGGATAAGTCAGGGGCACCTGAATGGGGGTATGTCAGGGGGCACCTGTATGGGAATAAGTCAGGGGCACCTGTATGGGGATAAGTCAGGGGGCACCTGTATGGGGGTAAGTCAGGGGGCACCTGTATGGGGGTATGTCAGGGGCACCTGTATGGGGATAAGTCAGGGGCACCTGTATGGGGATAAGTCAGGGGCACCTGTATGGGGATAAGTCAGGGGGCACCTGTATGGGGGTAAGTCAGGGGCACCTGTATGGGGGTAAGTCAGGGGGCACCTGTATGGGGATAAGTCAGGGGGCACCTTTATGGGGGTAAGTCAGGGGCACCTGTATGGGGGTAAGTCAGGGGGCACCTGTATGGGGGTAAGTCAGGGGGCACCTGTATGGGAATAAGTCAGGGGGCACCTGTATGGGGGTAAGTCAGGGGCACCTGAATGGGGGTATGTCAGGGGGCACCTGTATGGGAATAAGTCAGGGGGCACCTGTATGGGGGTAAGTCAGGGGGCACCTGTATGAGGGTAAGTCAGGGGGCACCTGTATGGGGGTAAGTCAGGGGGCACCTGTATGGGGGTAAGTCAGGGGGCACCTGTATGGGGGTATGTCAGGGGGCACCTGTATGGGGGTAAGTCAGGGGGCACCTGTATGGGGGTAAGTCAGGGGGCACCTGTATGGGGGTAAGTCAGTAACTCTAAAGGAAAAAATCGAAAACAAATTGTATAGTGTGTATCCAGCTTTAGTCTTTAGGCAGTTAAAAAATAACCCCATAGATTGTCCCTTTAGAGGAGTTAGACATACGGCCCGTTCTGTCTAGAATCCGCCCCGAGTCGAGAGAGAGAGAGAGCTGAATTGTTTATTTAACTGAATTCCTTCTATTATGTGTTATAAATAATTAAATCAGCTCGTTATTTTGGTTCCTATATTTCAAGCCAGCTGTCTGTTTATCTGAGAACATCCAGAGTTTAGCGGACCTTCCCAGAGTACTCAGCAAACACCTACTTTAAGCTTCCAATTTCCATATAAATGTACAATAAACAGGCCTGATTATTGATGTTTGGTTTGCAGGGATGCTGCAAGGTGTTTCAGAAACAAGGAAATGACACCGACTTTACAGGAAAAATTAATCATTGCAGCTATGAAAAAAAAAATATATATATATTAAATAAAAAATATAAATGACATATATATTAAATGTTCTATATTAAACATCAATCTATATCTATATGGAGTGTTTGTTGATGTTTGGTTTGCAGGGATGCCGCAAGATTTTTCATAAACAAGGAAATGACAAAAATGGAATGGAATACAAAAAATGGAAAAATAAATGGTTACAGCTATATAAAAATATAGATTAACCACTTTACCACCGGAGGATTTTGCTGTCTTACAGTACGTCTGGGCCACTTCTTGTGCGAATTTAACTGACAATTACGCGGTCGTGCGACGCCGTACCCAAACCAAATTTACGTCCTTTTTTTCCCACAAACAGAGCTTTCTTTTGGTGGTATTTGATCACCTGTGCGATTTTTACTTTTTGCGCTATAAACAAAAAATGCGCGACAATTTTGAAAAAAAAAATATTTTTCAAATTTATTTTATATGAAATTCCCCCCCAAAAAAATGTAAAAAATCAAAATTTTTTTATAATTTTAGGCCAATTTGTTTTCTGCTACCTATTTTTGGTAAAAAAAAAATCGCAATAAGCGTATTTTGATTGGTTTGCGCAAAAGTTATTGTGTTTACTAACTAAGGGAAAGATTTCTGTTGTTTTTGGTGTTTTTTTTTTTTAACGAGTAATGGCAGCGATCTGCGATTTTTTTTTTTTGTGGGACTGCGACATTGCGGCAGACAGATCGGACCCTTGACTGACATTTTTGACACTTTTGGGGGTACCAGTGACATTACTACAGTAATCAGTGCTATAAATATGCACTGTTACTGTAATAATGACACTGGCAGTGAAGGGGTTAATTTTAGTGGAGAGGGAGGGGTTAATGTATGCCTGGTGCTTACTAACGTGTGTGGGGGGAGGTGACTGAGTGACACAGGGACAGATCGGATGTCCAGCTATGCTGAACCCTGCAATCTGACCCTGTCTGTCACTTAGGAGATCCGCCCGCTTTGTTTACACAAGCAGGCAGATATCCAAACTCGATTCCCCGACGATCGGGGAAGAGCAGCGGTGATAGCCGCTGCTCCTCCCCTGGCCCGACTCCCGCTGTGACTGAATACAGCGGGAGCGAGCCTCCGGCGGTAGGCGCGAGCGCCGCCGAGAGAGGAGAATGTCTGGCGACGTAGGTCTATGTCGCCAGATGTTATTGAGCCACTTTGCCGCAGTAGAGCTCTAGTGAGCAGTGCGGAAGTGGTTAAATCTTCTATATTCATTTATTACATTTAATTGTAATTAACACAATTGATAGTACTGATATATTTTAAAGCTGAGCTATTTTAACCACTTGCTGACCGTATAACTTACATATGCGGCAGCAAGGCGGCACTCCTGCACCAGATCAAGGTAGGGCGTGCGCCAGCAGATGCCAATCAGCGGGTGCCGGCCCAATGGATGACCGCCAGCACCCACTGATTGTCGGGAAGACACACAGAACAGGGCTCTGTGTATGTAAACAAGGCAGAGCTCTGTCCTGTCAGCGGGGAAGTAATGGATTTTTTTTTTCCAAAGGCATAATGAGATAGTATGCATATTTTTAAATATTTACCTTAGAATGAAGCCCTCCAGTGGTGCCCGCACACCGCTGAGACGGCTGACATCTTCCCCGGTGTTTCTTCCTGGTTTGCAGGCTCCGGCGCTGTGAGTGGCCGGAGCCGTGATGACGTCATGGCACAGTGCTCTGAAGAAACGGCACAGGCGGACGCTCCTTCACAGTGCATGTGCCGATGACGTCACCGGCGGCATATATATAGAAAATATCTCCTAAACGGTGCAAGTTTAGGAGATATTTACAGTACCTATAGGTAAGCTTTATTATAGGCTTACTTATAGGTAAAACCAAACCAGGCAAGTTTACTTCCTCTTTAATAAAAGAAGCATACACAGTACACCAAAACACTGGTTAGGCACACGTTTAACCCTTTGATCGCCCTTGATGGTAACCCCTTCCCAGCCAGTGTCATTAGTACAGTGCCAGTGCATATTTTTAGCACTGATCACGGACTTAGTGTCATTGGTTCCCATAAAGTGTCAAAAGTGGCCGTTAGAGTCAGACTGTCCGCCACAATACAAAGAAGCACAAAGAAGGGCGCACCGACCTAGCGCATTATCCTCAATATTGGCTTTATTAATAATACATAAAAATGGCTACTCACAAACAGAGGTGAAAAACGATCATATCAAACTCAATCACTTGAGTGTCAGGAGTAGTCCATACAAGTTTTCACAGGTGTTTTTGTGTTTGGCACTGATTGTTTGCAGCCTTGAGCACAAGAATTTTGATTGATACTGATTTAGAGTTATTGTGATAACAATTTGTACACCAAACATATTTATTTATTTATTTATCTCCAATGAAAGACTTGGCGCAGCAATATTATTTTCTTTAAGTCCAATACAAGTGTCCATTGTCCTAATTGGATGACGTCTGGCGTGTTTCGAGGCATTCGCCTCTTCCTCAGAGTCACTCTGAAACGCGTCAGCCGTCATCCAATTAGGACAAGGGACACTTGTATGGACTACTCCTGCCACTCAAGTGATTGAGTTTGATATGATCGTTTTTCACCTCTGTTTGTGAGTAGCCATTTTTATGTATTATTAACCACTTGCCGACCGCCGCAAGTAAATTTACTGCGGCGGTCAGCCCCTCACCGGCAAAGTGACGTTAATTAACGTCACTAGCCTGGGAGGGTCTGGGGAGCGAGCGCGCGCCGCCGGAGGCGCGCTCCCGTGCGGTCACGAACCCCCCCGCGCGTGTGACCGGCGGACCCCGATGTCCGCCGGTCACTCGGCGATCGTCGGGGGAGAGGGAGAAAGTCAGGCAGCTTGTGTAAACAAGCCACCTGTCATTCTCCTCGGTTTAAAAACACTGATCACACGGTTCTACTACGTAGAACCGTTGATCAGTGTCCTTACACCTCAAGTCACAGCCAATCACAGTAAGAATCACGCCCCTTAGGGACACACACAGCCCCTCCCTCTCAAATAAAGTTAACCCCTTCGCTACCAGTGTATTTTTACAGTAACAGTGCATATGTATAGCACTGATTACTGTAGAAATGTCACTGGTAACCCCAAAAGTGTCAAAAATGGCCGTTAGAGTCAGACTGTCCGCCACAATACAAAGAAGCACAAAGAAGGGCGCACCGACCTAGCACATTATCCTCAATATTGGCTTTATTAATAATACATAAAATGGCTACTCACAAACAGAGGTGAAAAACTCCGGAGGCGCGCTCCCGCGCGGTCACGAACCCCCCTGCGCGTGTGACCGGCGGACCCCGATGTCCGCCGGTCACTCGGCGATCGTCGGGGGAGAGGGAGAAAGTCAGGCAGCTTGTGTAAACAAGCCACCTGTCATTCTCCTCGGTTTAAAAACACTGATCACATGGATCTACTACGTAGAACCGTTGATCAGTGTCCTTACACCTCAAGTCACAGCCAATCACAGTAAGAATCACGCCCCTAGGGACATACACAGCCCCTCCCTCTCAAATAAAGTTAACCCCTTCGCTACCAGTGTATTTTTACAGTAACAGTGCATATTTATAGCACTGATTACTGTAGAAATGTCACTGGTAACCCCAAAAGTGTCAAAAATGTCAGTCAAGGGTCCGATCTGTCCACCCCAATGTCACAGTACCGCAAAAAAAATCGCAGATCGCCGCCATTACGCGTTAAAAAAAAAACAACAAAAATGACAAAAATCTTTCCCTTTGTTAGTAAACGCAATAACTTTTGCGCAAACCAATAAAAATACGCTTTTTGCGATTTTTTTTTTACCAAACATATGTAGCATAAAACAAATTGGCCGAAAATGTTAAAAAATTTTGATTTTTACATTTTTTTTGGGGAGAATTTCATATAAAAAAATGTGAAAAATATTGTTATTTTTGCAAAATTTACGCTCTTTTTTTGTTTATAGCGCAAAAAGTAAAAAGCGCACAGGTGATCAAATACCACCAAAAGAAAGCTCTGTTTGTGGGAAAAAAAGGACGTCAAATTTGTTTAGGCACGACCGCGCAATTGTCCGTTAAAGTCACGCAGTGCCGAATCGCAAAATACCCCCTGGTCGTTTAGCAGCCAAATCCTCCGGGGCTTAAGTAGTTAATAAAGCCAATATTGAGGATAATGCGCTAGTTCGGTGCGCCCTTCTTTGTGTTTCTTTGTTTGCAGTACTTTTGGACTACCCCAGTCCTTTAGGGCAGCAAGACCTCAGCCATCCGAGGCGCCATATGAGAGTCCCGTGGAAAGAGTAGTCGGGGAGCTTGGATTTTGAGCGCAGAAGAAAGGTGTTTTGTACACCACATTGTTTTGTCCGCCACAATATCGCAGTCCAGCTAGAAGTCGTTGATCGCCATTAATATTGGTAAAAAATAAATAAATAAAAATTCCAGTATATATACACCATAGTTTGTCGACACTATAACTTTTGTGCAAACAAATCAATATATGCTAATTGTTTTTTTTTTTTTTTTTTTACCAAAAATATGTAGCAGAATAATTATTGGCCTAAATTTAAAAAGAAATTTAGATTTTTAACATTTTGTATTGGATGTGTTTTATAGCAAAAAGGAAAAAATATTGTTTTTTTTCAAAATCGTCGGCCTATTTTTGTTTATAGCACAAAAAAAAAAAAAAACGCAGTGGTGCTCAAATACCACCAAAATAAAGCTTTATTTGTGGGGAAATTTAATTTATGTATAGCGTTGCATGACCACGTAACTGTCAGTTAAAGTAACGCAGTGCCGTATAGGAAAAAATGGCCTGTTCGTGAAGGGGGGTAAATCTTGCAGAGGTCGAGTGGTTAAGTCCCCGTTCACACTAAGGCGACCTGGTCGCCTCACAGGTCGCCGTAGGTCGCCTTCCATAGGGAAGCTGTGAACCCGTTCTAATAGGAGCGACACAAGTCGCTCCGACTTAGAAAAAGGGTCCGGAGCTTCTTTGGGGTGACCAGGAGGCGACCGCCATAGACTTCAATGTTATGAAGTCCGTGGCGGCCGCTCCGAGGTCGTGGCGCGCTGCGAAGTAGCGTCGCTTGTATGTGAACGGGGCCTTAATTGCTTGTCATCAATATGCATTTAGTAGTTATTTTGGTCAAGTGGCTAATAAAATAAATATTCTATATATATATGTGTGTAGATGTACCTCTAAAAAGTCCCATGGGCACCTAGATTTGGCTTCTAGCTACAGTGTATTTACTCCTTCTTCATTTTTTGTGTTGCGCTTGCCTGTAATTCTCCTTTTCACGTCAGATCCCTCCTAAATTGGATTAAGTCAGTAAAGCCCCGTACACACATACCGATCGTTGGCCGAACGATCGGCCGTCTTTTGTCCAGGGCTGCAAAAGACTGCACACGAATTTTGTCGGCCAACAACAGCGGACTGCAGAAGTGATGTCATGTGATGGTTAACTTTCCGTGTGTTTTTTCTTCTCTGAGCATGCCCAGTCTTGTAAATCTGCTGATTGTTGGACAAATTCTGTACTGACTGGCGAACAATCGGCCGTTCTGGTGTTGGCCTACAAAAATTTTAATGCCTGCACGACAGATTCTGTTCGGCCGAAAATGCGCTGTCGGCTGTCGGAAGCATCATACTAACAAGCTGACAATCAGCCGATCGTTCGGCGGCCGAATATTTGCGGCCGACAATCGGTACGTGTGTACAGGGCTTAAATTACAAAGAAGTGTATATTTTTTTCGGAACAGAATATAGATTTCAGATGTCAAGGCTGACAGGAGCCAGCTGGCCAGTGCTTATGTTTTGGCCAATGTTTTTAGCACGTTGCCGGGTTCCAGGAGAAGACTGACTGGTTCCTGAATTCTGCAATGTAGCCACTTCTGCTATACTGTAAGTTCCATTCAGAAAACATTCTTTCCCTCTTGAAAAATAACAAAGGAGACGGTGACATTTTATCTTTCATACGATTTCTATTTTCTGTCCTATTAATTCTCTATTTTTCTCATCAGTCCAAAAGCTGGAAATGAATGCACTTTATATATGCTTGAATGTAATATTTTTTCTCTATTTCAATAGTCAGAGTGTTACTGGATCGTAAAATTTATTCAAAGATCAATGATCAGAAAGCAGCGGTTAGTAAATTACGAGCTCTTCAACCGTACCCTTCTTCCCGTTGATATTGTAAAGGGAATAGCAGAGAGTGATGGAAATGAGAATTGAAGGAAGGATGGATGGCTTTGCAATTTATTCTGGAGAACGCTCCACACAACAGCAATATTGCCAGACAGACTTCGCAGGCAATATCCAGAGCGCGGCTCAAAAAAAAAAAAAAAAAGAAAACCGAAACATTTCCATAAAGCTTATTAGTAAGTTTCCCAGCTGAGATCCTTTATATCTGAGTAAAGTGTTCCACTCAGTTCTACGGGGCCACGGCCTTCCTCCTGCAGAGCCGCAGATTCCTGTTTGCTCTGATAGGTACTGTTGTTACACTAGGTTTGGACTGGCCCGCTGCATCACCGAAAAAGCCAGGGTAGTACTAAATGTTATGAATGAAGGTACCAAGGCTGAAATTACTCAGATTAATCTGCACCTGATGGCTCTAAAATAGTTCCAGTGCTGCTGCGCCTGCTCATAGAAAGATGTCCGTAGAAGAGACGCTGGCGGGCAGCATGCTGGACCATCTGTCTTCATGTGTAGGCAGTGCTGGCTCCTGTCCTAAGGTGAAGTACCACTGATACCGACGATTTGTGGGGGGGCATTCATTCCTTGGGCCTTTTATTCCTATAAGTTGAGGGGCTCTTTTCCCCTGGGACTCATTATCCCACTGACACCAATGATTTGGGGAAGCTATTTCTTACTGGTGGCCACTATTTCACTGACACCAATGATTTGAGAGATCTATTCTCTCCTGGGGGGCCACAATCACACTGATGCCAATAAATTAAGGGGCTATTCTCTCCTGGGGGGGGCCATGATCTCACTGATGTTAATGAATTGAGGGACTTTCTCTCCTGAGGGGCCAAGATCTCACTGACGCTTATGGATTGAGGGACTATTCTCTCCTGGGGGGCCATGATCTCACTGATAATGAATTGAGGGACTTTCTCTCCTGGGGGGCCAAGATCTCACTGACGCTTATGGATTGAGGGACTATTCTCTCCTGGGGGGCCACAATCACACTGATGCCAATAAATTGAGGGACTATTCTCCCCGGGGGGGGGGGGGGTGGGCAATATCTCACTGACGCTTATGGACTGAGGGACTATTCTCTCTTGGGGGGCCACAATCGCACTGATGCTAATGAATTGGCTGAACTTCTCCTGTGGATCACTGGAGTGCAGTCTGTTCTGCTGAAGCTCGCTGTCGGGTGACGTCACAGTGCGGGTCCAAACTCAGGCAAGATTGTGACAATGAAGTTAGGATCCACTCACATGCCGGGATGGAGCTGGTCCCGTCCCCTTCACAGCCCAGCACTCAAGTGAGCGCCGGGGGGCGGGCAGAGCAGACAGTGGTGACTGAAAAAAGTCAGCAGCTCTCTGCTCAGGGAGCCCTAAGAACCAAGTGATCGGCTGTGTTTGATCACATTTCCCAGTCTTAGAGCACTTGTCTCAATCCAGAGCACTGAGTGTCATTTCTGTCTGCTGCCTCCTTACTCCGCTATCTGCATCAGTCACATCTTACAATTATTCCTGACTCCAAGAGAAAAATGGTGACAGGGGAGGGACCTGCAGCAGATTGATAGCCTTAGCTCTTTTCCTGTGTGCTGTGTTAAGGGGGGGTTGTGTCCCTTCCCTCCAATCAGCTCTCAGAGCTCTCATCACTGAGCTCTGCAGAGTGTAGCGTTAGCTCTCCACCCACTTTTTTTTTGGAACTCTCAGACAAGCTGTGCATTCTGCACTTTGAGTGGATGTAGGGAAGACTGCAGATAAAAAGGTACAACTTCACTGGGTATACCTTGCTGGGAAAGGAGCATGGATTGATGAGTATACGTTGCTGGGAGGAAGTGTAGATTGGTTAGTATACCTTACTGGGAAGGATGGCGGATTGGTAAGTATGGCTTGCTGAGAGTGCGTGGATAGGGAAGCATACTTTGCTGGGGGGGAATGTGGTTTGGTGAGTATATCTCACTGGGAGTAGGCGTGAGTATACCTCACTGGGAGGAAGCATGGATGGGTGGGTATACCTCACTGACAGGGAGCGTGGATTGGTCAGTATACCTCACTGGGAGGATGGTTGGATTGGTGGGTATACCTCACTGGGAGGATGGGTGGATTGGTGATGGGTGGATTGGTGGGTATACCTCACTGGGAGGATGGGTGGATTGGTGAGTATACCTCACTGGGAGGATGGGTGGATTGGTGAGTATACCTCCTTGGGAGGATGGGTGGATTGGTGAGTATACCACACTGGGAGGATGGGTGGATTGGTGGGTATACCTCACTGGGAGGATGGGTGGATTGGTGAGTATACCTCACTGGGAGGATGGGTGGATTGGTGAGTATACCACACTGGGAGGATGGGTGGATTGGTGAGTATACCACACTGGGAGGATGGGTGTATTGGTGGGTATACCACACTGGGAGGGTGGGTGGATTGGTGAGTATACCTCACTGGGAGGATGGGTGGATTGGTGAGTATACCTCACTGGGAGGATGGGTGGATTGGTGAGTATACCTCACTGGGAGGATGGGTGGATTGGTAAGTATACCTCACTGTGAGGATAGGTGGATTGGAGAGTATACATCACTGGGAGGATGGGTGGATTGGTGGGTATACCTCACTGGGAGGATGGGTGGATTGGTGAGTATACCACACTGGGAGGATGGGTGGATTGGTGAGTATACCTCACTGGGAGGATGGGTGGATTGGTGGGTATACCTCACTGGGAGGATGGGTGGATTGGTGGGTATACCTCACTGGGAGGATGGGTGGATTGGTGGGTAAACCTCACTGGGAGGATGGGTGGATTGGTGGGTATACCTCACTGGAAAGGTGGATGATCAGCAGAAGATGCCCTGAATAAGCAGGTGACAGTGTCTCTTTAAGTGTGAATTTAGCCCTTCAGCACTGCTACTACACACACTTAGATCTGGCATTTGCAGTTTGCTTGGCAGGGATCAGAACCATCTGCTAAGTGTCCACCACAATCAACACTCCCCCTTTTCTTCCCTGCCCCCCTCCCTCAAAAGCTCCATGTAGCACAATATGATCCTAATGCCTCTGAATTGTGGTTACACTCTGAAATGAAAAATACCCACCATGAACTCCTCAGTTTCCCACAAACACATGAGATGCTCTGAATGACATCTACATTTCCCTTCTGCAATCCGGGCAGATTCTACTTAGGTGCACATAATTCATTCTGAGTGCAGCTGAGGCACATCGCCAACATACCTCACACACGCCAACAAATCCCACCTTTTGCTGAATTTCTGAAGCCCAGTACAGCATCTTGGGTCAGTTTTACAGTTTTTTGTGTCACTATGCATGCCCCTGCATCCCCTGTGACTCTTTTACTAAGGAAGCTGTGCTAGAAGCAGTCGGGTTTTGCTGCCGTCTGAGATTTTCCCTCACTTCCTGTCCTGCTGACAACAGAAAGTGAGGGGAGACCAATACCAGCAACACACAGAAAATACAAATGCTTTTCTTAAAGAGGAACTGCAGGCAAAGCCTCCACATTGTGGCGTACAGATAGCGAAAACAATATATAGTTATCTTTTTTCCAATAAAATTGTCCTTTTCCTCATGTTCTTTAACCTTTAGTCGGCCATAACTTTGGGCAAATTAATTCTTGGCCGTTC
Source organism: Pelophylax lessonae (assembly GCF_965119305.1). Lineage (NCBI taxonomy): Eukaryota > Metazoa > Chordata > Amphibia > Anura > Ranidae > Pelophylax > Pelophylax lessonae. Next base: position 15,548,098 of record NC_138769.1, read on the forward strand.
TGTTCCTGGTCTTTGACTGCTCTGCCCCACAAGTCCAGTTCAGTCTCGCGCATGCGCAGTAAAGGCTTGTTCAGTTTGCGCCTGCGCATTAAGCACGGCGTTTCCAGCCCTACGCGTACACATCGCTATAGCAGCGGCACTTCCGCTGTGACTGCTAGACATGTGTGATTTTTTTCAGTCCAAATATAAATTCGTAAAGATTTTTGGTGATTTGGAGATTTAGCTGTATCCGAATATCTGAATGAAAATAGTAACAATTTCGTTGAAGTTCGTTTCGTATATTGATTTTCTAACTAATTCCAAATTTTCAAGACAATTCGAATTCAGATTGGTCGAAAAATGATCGACTGATTGAAAATTCTGTGTGAAGAATAGCTGATTGTTTGGTAGCGGGCAGGGAAGTCGGCCGCCGCGTCCTTAACAACCGTTGACTCATCAGCTGTCAGTGGGCTTGCCCGCTGTCAAATGAAATGTAAAGGATAGAATGCCGACAATGAAAAATGCAGAAAGAAAAAACAGTGTGGGGTCATCTTCCCCACCCCACCCTCTTCGGGGCTGGTATAGGTTTTAAGGGGAACCCCATGCCAAAATATAAGTCCCCTTGCCCCAAAGCACTCCCCCCATGTTGAGGGCATATGGCCTGGTATGGTTTGGGGGGGGGGGGGGTGGCGCTCGCTCGTCCCCTCTCTTTTCTGGTCTGCTGGGCTGCATGATTGGAAAAGGGCCTGGCTTGGACCTTAGGGGGGACCCCATGCATTTTTATGTTTATATTTTCCATTTTGGGTACCAAATAAAATCTATACCAGACCTGGAGGGCCTGAAATGGATTGGGGGGGGGGGGGACTCAACACTGTTTTTTTTTTTCCTGCATTTTTCATTGCCAGCATTCTTTACTTTACATTTCATCTGTCAGCAGGAAAGCCCGCTGACAGCTGATGAGTCATCGGTTGTTAAGGATGCGGTAGCCAGCTTCCCGACCCGCTCCTTACCAATCAGCTATTCCCAGCTTCCCATTAGTCGATCATGTTTTGACCAATCCGGATTCGAATGGTTCCAAAAATTTGGAATTAGTAGGAAAATGAATAAACAAAATTAATTCCAAAACAAATTTAGTAACATAATGAATCTAATTGAAATGAAACAAAATTTTCTGTTCTGCACATGTCCAGTGGCTGCCGATCCGGATTCGAATTGTTCTGAAAATTTGGAATTAGTTAGAAAATTAATAAACGAAATGAATTCCAAAACAAATTTAGTAACATAATGAATCTAATCGAAATGAAAATAATTTTTTCGTTCTGCTTATGTTTAGTGGCTGCCGATCCGGATTCAAATTGTTCTGAAAATGTGGAATTAGTAGGAAATTAGAGGGGGGGGGGGGGGTCCTCGCTCATCCCCTCTCTTTCCTTGTCTGCTGGGCTGTATGCTCACATAAGGGCCAAAAATTCTAAAATGAATTTAGTGACATAATGAATCTAATCGAAATTAAGCAAATCTTTCCGTTCTGCACATGTCTAGTGGCTGCCGATCCGGATTTGAATTGTTCTGAAAATTTGGAACTAGTTGGAAAATCATTAAACTAAATGAATTCCAAAACTATTTTAGTAACATTGAATCTAATCAGAATTAAACAAAATTTTCTGTTCTGCACATGTCTAGTGGCTGCCGATTGCAGACTGAGAATCTGAACTAGTAGGAAAATGTGGGGGGGGGGGGGGTGGCGCTTGCTCATCCCCTCTCTTTCCTGGTCTGCTGGGCTGCATGCTCACATAAGGGCCAAAAATTGCAAAACAAATTTAGTAACATAATGAATCGAATTGAAATGAAACAAATTTTTGCGTTCTGCACATGTCTAGTGGCTGCCGATCCGGATTCGAATTGTTCCGCAAATTTGGAATTAGTTGAAAAATTAATAAAGTAAATGAATTCCAAAACAAATTTAGTAACATTATGAATTTAATCAGAATGAAACTCATTTTCCCATTCTGCACATGTCTAGCGGCTGCCAATCTGGATTCAAATTGTTCCGAAAATTTGGAATTAGTAGGAAAATGAATAAACAAAATGAATTCCAAAATGAATTTAGTAAGCTAATGAATCTAATCGAAATTAAACTCATGTTTCCGTTCTGAATATGCCTAGTGGCTGCCGATCCGGATTCGAATTGTTCCATAAATTTGGAATTAGTACGAAAATTTATAAAATAAATTAATTCCAAAACAAATTTAGTAACATTGAATCTAATCAGAATGAAACTCATTTTTTTGTTCTGCACATATCTAGTGGCTGCCGATCCGGATTCAAATTGTTCCGAAAATGTGGAATTAGTTGGAAAATTTATAAACAAAATGAATTCCAAAACACATTTTTTTTGAAAGGTGTTTATTTAGAAATTTTCAATAACAATACAAAAACAGAGAACCACAACAATGGCAATATGCCCCGGTTCACACTAGGGCGACCTGTGAGGCGACCTGGTCGCCTCACAGGTCGCCGCAGGTCGCCTCCCATAGGAAAGCTGCGGACCCGTTCTAATAGGAGCGACACAAGTCGCTCCGACCTAGAAAAAGGGTCCGGAGCTTCTTTGGGGCGACCAGGAGGCGACCGCCATAGACTTCAATGTTATGAAGTCCGTGGCGGCCGCTCCGAGGTCGCGGCGCGCTGCTCGCACCGCGATCTCGGAGGTCGCCCCTGAAAGTAGCGTCGCTCCTATGTGAACCGGCGCTAAAGCAAAACAGGTCAAGTACAGCGAATTACTGGAAGACATTGCAGCATAGTAATTTCAACAACAGGCCAACGTAGCCAACTGGGGAAGGGGAGGAAGCAGGGACCACGATTACAGGGCCCCATAGGAGCCCATATTGACATCCGTAGGATAAGCCTAACAGGGCTTTAAAAATGGTCCCAAGTCCAAGGAAACGAGGACAACAGCCAGCCGGTTACAGCTGGCACTAACTTAGACACACACAAACCCACTCACACACACGCACACCCTCCCCCACCCTCCACAGTCCCAGCCCCAGAGGGGCGACAGACACTACATAATTGTCAGGTCATATAGTCCGTGATTCTTAGGGGATCGACACCTCTCACCCTGAGTCTCACTCAGGCAGCAAGCTTGAAGGCAGAGGGGCATCCGCCCAGAACGAATCTTCAACATCAAGCCAGGGCTGCAAAAGTTTAGAAAAATTTCAAAACAAAATTTAGTACCGTAATGAATCTAATTGAAATTAAACTAATTTAATTTTTTTCCGTTCTGCACATGTCTAGTGGCTGCTTTAGCTACATGGTACACAAAGGTGCGTTTTGGCCGCACATGTGAAAAAAAATCACACATAGGTCTCAGCCCTCATCCGGCTCTCCAACTCTCCTCAACTCTCCTCTGCCCTCCTCCCCTGGCTGCAAACTCTGATAGGAGCTAATAAAAAACAAAAAGCCAGATGACTCCTGGGATTAGTGAAGGTTGTATCCTGGGAATAGCAGAAGCCTACGCCATTCGCCTAGGTGAATGACAGACATAGAAACCGGAAGTGCAGGACAAAAGGTTTCTACTCGCACCAAAATGTTATTATTATTACTATTATTTGTTTTTTTGCAATGATTGTTACGATTGAGCAAACAGTTTATAATAGATAAAGTGAAAAAAAAAAAAAGGACCGCTTTAAATAGGTGAAGGCTGGAAACCCTATCAGATTGTTTCTGTCCATTTCAGCACCACGGACAGCGATCGCCGGCAGACAAGGTAAATAATCCCCTTGATCTGACAAGATGTTCCCAAAGATTTGCCCAGAAACACGAAAACCAGCACCAGCCTCTGCATTCGACCTTTAGACAATATTCACCCGCCAGCTGCCTGCATAAAAATGAATGTGAATGTCGGCAGAGATTTGATTACAACAGAATTTTTAGGACAATCTTTGAAGGCGAAAATATACAGGGCGAAATGCCCATGTGAATCTTTGATTAGTAAGATTCCTAAATGTCATTGAGTTTTTGAGTTTACATCTATTTTAACCCCTTGACACCGACAGTACACAGATATGCGGCCTCACCGGATATATACGTATATACACGTATGTATATACGTATCTGTCTTTGTGCTGGGAGCTCGTCGTACAGCGCGCTCCCAGCACAGAGACCAGTATCTGGTAGAGAACTGTGAGAGTGCCATCATCCCAAAGTACATGAGAACAAAGAATACCCTCCAATCACAGGGACTATTATGGGTACAAACGACAAATAACACCCAGAGGTCTCATCTTCCAAACTATGTTTAACCACTTAAAGGGTAACTCCACTTTCATAGGAAAAAAAAATCTGCAAATAAAGAAAAAACAATATACAGGCATACCCCATTTTAAGTACACTCACTTTACGTACACTCGCGAGTACGGACACAGCCTGGTCAGCTTGGCATGGCACTACTCCCGGTTTTTTACATTGGCGACTATGGGAAATCTTGGTCAGCTTGACATGGCACTGCTCCCAAACCATAAGTGACAGAGATACCAAACTTAGGGAGCACTGAGAGGGGACCCAGATGTTATTTGTGGCCGGCCAGTTTGCCTAGGTAATCTACCATGTCATAGTCCTGGATCCCCTTAACATGCTCCCCAAGCTTGGTGTCCTTTTCACTTATGGTTTGGAAGCAGTGCCATGTCAAGCTAACCAAGATTTCCTATGGAGTTAGTGTATTTACATGCTTTGAGATATGAAAAAAGGTATTGCTTCACTTTAAGTACATTTTCCATTTACATACATGCTCTGGTCCCATTGTGTACTTAAAAGTAGGGTATGCCTGTAGCGTATACAACTGTGACACAAATCATATTGTAATTGAATGTTATGAACCAGTTCCCGACCACCCGCCACCTTTTTACTGCGGCAGGGTGGCTCGTACAGGCAAAACTACGTAGATCTACGTCGCTCGCCTGGGAGGAGCTAGGGGGCGAGCGCTCTCCCGCCCCCAATTGTCAGTGGGGAAGCCGATGCAGGTGTCAGGCGGCTCCGATTGCCGCCTGACAACCGCGATCACTTCCCGCTGAGAGAGAAGGACGGTCGGCTGTTGTAAAACACAGCTGACCGTCCTTCTCCCTGAAATGATCACAGAGCTCCTGCAATCCTTTAATATAGGATCACATGTCTCTGTGGTCATCTCAGAAGCCATGCCCCCCCCCCACAGTTAGAATCACTCCCCTAGGGTCACATTTAACCCCTTGATCACCTATACTGTTGACCCCTTCCCTGCCAGTGTCATTATTACAGTGACAGTGCATATTTATAGCACTGATTACTGTAGTATCGTCACTGGTCCCCCCAAAATTGTCAAAAATGTCAGTTAGGGGTCCAATCTGTCCGCCGCAATGTCGCAGTCCCGCAAAAAATCGCAGATCGCCGCCATTACTAGTAAAAAAAAGAAAAAACAATAAAAATGACATAAATCTTTCCCGTAATTAGTAGACGCGATAACTTTTGCGAAACCAATCAAAATACGCTTATGATGATACCTCACATGATACCTCACACGTGTGATTTGAACACTGTTTACATTTGCGGGTGCGACTTATGTATGCGTTTTCTTTGGCACGCGAGCATGTGGGGACGGGGGCGCTTTAAAACTTTTTTTTTTCTTATTTATTTTTATTTTATTTTTACATTGTTCCTTTAAAAAAAAAAATCTGATCACTTTTATTGCTGTCACAAGGAATGTAAACATGGCAGTGAGGTGCAGCGCCAATAATAACAATGATCAGTCCTGTAAAAGAATGTCCATAAATGTCCCCACACAAAACGCCGTGAATCCTGGAGACAAACATCACCAATGTGAGGGAGGAGGGGGGTCCTGCTTACCAGATTGTATTCACCCTCATATTATAGAGAAGTCAATACAAATATGTAGAAGGCCAATATAATCGATCAATGGCTGGATCAGATATCCACCGTGTCCCCTGTGTTGCACCTATGGTTCACAAGCACCTCCTCTCCAAATTCTTGTTACACAAACAAGCGGGGCCAACAACCACACCTCAGAGATATAAAAGCACTGACATGTTGTAGTAGTTTTAAAACAGTTTAATTAGATAAAAAAACAATGTACACTCACATGCAAATAAAACTTGTCAATCAGTAAACAATAATGGCCGTGGCATGTAGTGTGATTGCGTCATATCGTTCCCTCCTTACGTGTTTCGCCATCAGTAGGCGTCATTGGAGGCGTAACGTCTACTGTTGACGAAACGTGTAAGCTGGGGGGGATGCTGTTTGTGATGATGGCCAAGCGGCCGCATCGGTTGTTATCACATAAAAGCCGACCGCCAGCTCGAAAAATGGTACCAGGGTGATGCCTCCAGCTGCAGGCATCACATCGGTACAACCACTTCTTCAAAATGACGTACAGGTACGTAATTCAGCGGGCAGTGGTTAAGGTCTTCTGTTGGCCGTTTTGTTACTGCTGTATATATGCATATTCCTGATCGTTCTTAATATGCACTTTGTGGTTCATACACTTGTTTGCTTCATGCTTATACTGATTTTGGTATGACCTTATACTGAACTATGTACTGTATGACTGAAAAATACTTTTGATATTTAAAGCGGAGTTCCGGGCAGAGAATCGTTTTTTTTTTTTAACATACCCCCGGGACAGTCAGGGCTAGCACATTCCACAATGGCTAGCCTCTGATCTGTCCCGGTTCGCACTTACCTTTTAGAAGAAATACTTACTTAGAAGTTTTCTTCCACAGCGTTTCCATCTCGGTTGTGGGCAGCTGAAGCCGGCGCGGTCCTCTTCTCCGTCTTCTTCCGCGTCTTCGTGTCCCAGAATGCGCTGCACCGGCCCCTCTCGTCACTTCCGGTGCGGCGCCGCATTCCTAAACAGCTTTTGGGCATGCCCAGAAGCTGTTTAGCGGGGGAATGCGGCGTCGCCCGGAAATGACGAGCGGGGCCGGTGCGGCGCATTGATTCCTGGGAGCTATGACGTTCAGCTCCCAGGAATCATAGCGAGACAGGAAGTGACGGGGTGAGCCGCGGCTCCGAGGGAGGAAGCTGTCATAGGTGAGTATTTACGATCGTCAATTACAAGGTGAGTTTTTTAAAAAAAAAAATCTAACTATCCAATTCCTTTTCAGGTTAGGCTGAACTAGCGGACGGGCACAAAAAAAAAATATCGTTTTTGTGCCCGGAACTCCGCTTTAAACATGTTAATGCTTTTGGTGATTGGGTTTATATATATCTTTTAAGAATTTGGGACTTGAATTGGGGAACGTTATGATGACTTTATTTTTTATTTATTTATTTATTATTATTTATTTATTTATTTGTTCATTATTTAGTAAAGCAGAAATATATCTGACTGAAACATTTCTGCTAAAAGAGAATTCTGGGTATTAATATTTTATATATAGTTACATTGGTCCAGCTTGTTCCAATCTAACAATGCATATACCATACCTAGCCAATGCCCCTGGGACCTGGAAATCACTGATTGGAGGAGGTGGAGAGTGTGATGTCACTGCCCCCCCCCCCACCTCGTGTCCAATCAGAAAACGCTTTGCATTCACTGAGAGAATGCAACACATTCTTTTAATGGCGTGCCAAGCAGCCAACCTCGTGTATTCAGAATGCAGCAGGGCAGCCACTTGGCATGGGATCCGGAAGCTAGTGGAATTCATGGGAGTAGGGGTGTAGTAGCGGCAGGGCCGCTGATAGGGGGGGAGCACCAGTCCTCCTGTAGGGGTCCCGGGTACACAGGGGGGCCCCAAGAGCATGGGGAATCGGTGCGGTTGGGCGGAGGGGCAACTACAGATGGGGGCCCTGCAGGGCTCTCTGCAGCAGCTGAAAGCCAGTTTGCCCCCCTCCTGCCAATTTTCACCTGCTGCAGGGAGAGACACAGGGCATCATTCCTGTAATTGCTTCTCCGACACCGATTCCCCTCCCTGTTCTGCCTGCTTCTGACCTCCCCTTTCCGTGTGCCCCCCTTTCACTGTGCCGCCCCCCAGCGGCGCTGCAGGCTTCCCTGTCCTGTAAAAAAAATAACAAATTGTAAAAAAAAAAAAAAGTAAGTAAACATTGTACTAAAATAATTTAAAAAATTGTAAAATAAAATAATTGTAAACATTTTTAACATTAAAAAAAAAAAAATATTAAAAAACAATTAACCGCTTGCCGACCGCCGCACGACTATTTACTGTGGCGGTCAGCCCCTCACAGGCAGAGCGACGTAGTACTACGTCGCTAGCCTGTGAGGGCCTAGGGAGCGAGCGCGCGCCCCCGGAGGCGCACTCCCACTCCCGCGCGGTCACGGACCCCCCCGCGCGTGTGACCGGCGGACCCGATGTCGGTGCAGAGGGAGAAAGGCAGGCGGCTAATGTAAACAAGCCGCCTGTCATTCTCCCCTGTGTAGGAATGGTGATCATACGGTTATACTATGTAGGACCGTTGATCACTGTTCCTACACCTCAAGCCACAGCCAATCACAGTTAGAATCACGCCCCTAGGGACACACAACCCCTCCCTCTCAAAAAAAGTTAACCCCTTCAAATTTGTTTAGGCACAGCGTCGCACGACCGCGCAATTGTCCATTAAAGTCACGCAGTCCCGAATCGCAAAATAGGCCCTGGTCAGGAAGGGGGTAAAATCTTCTGGGGCTTAAGTGGTTAAAGGGCTAATTCGCACAGGTTCCCTGTTATGTTAGTGTTCGCTAACAATAATTTTAGTGTATTTTTGTGAAAATATTGTCTTGATATATTCGGCGTGGGGGGGGGAGGGGGTTGGTTGCTGCCAGGTAGGCTGTCAGACGTACCACACCATACCCCCCCCCCCCCCGGTCGCCGGCTCACTCACCCTCTCACCCTGGACATGTGGAGGGCAGGCGGCAGCTTCCCCATCGGTCTCCTGCGTCGCCTCCCTTCTCTTCCTCGGTCCAATGGCATGGCTTCTCCTTTCGGCCAATCAGTAAACGAGTCTTAGGACACGCTTCCTGATTGGCCAGAAGGAGAATCCGTGTGACAATAGCGAATATTAATTCGCTATTGTCACACAACTGGGTGGGCTCAGGGTGCAGTGCTCTGTGCCCCAAGCCCACCCTTTTTTGAAGCCTATTAGAGCCTCTAATCACGTGCTTAAAAAAAAAAAAAAAAAAAAAAAAAACATTGGAATCCATGCGTCTGGCACCCTGCATGTAGATTAGGAGGCCAGACGCATGGATAGGGGGGGCGGGGCCCCTGAGCCCCCAATGGATAGGCCGCCCCAGCGATAAACAAGTACAACTTATGTAGGAGGATTTGTTTGATCTCTGTGTATCACCTGAGGCCAGTCACCTCACTGAGTATATGGAAGGGTTGACAATCACTTTAATTGTAATTTTTGAATCATTTTGGTTTGGTTTGTGGGCTCCCTTTTGACTGTTGTACATGATGGATGCCTATGTTTTTTTCCTTGTCCCTACATGGGGGAATCTGACTGATACAGCCGTATTATTCTCATGTTTCATGAACCCAATAACAATGTTTGATGCTGAAAAGCTAAATCTGAATACAATATATGTGCAAGCCTCCAGTGCGGTGATGTGCCTGTTGGGAGGTTGAGCTATATATTTCTGTTTGTCATCTCTGCAACCTTCTGCAATTCCTGGAAATCTCTACAAAATGACATCAGTGATAACCCTTTGTGTATCCAGCACAGGAAAGGACAGAACAGAAGAGGGAAGAATGGATACGTCTGCTCTGAGGCCTGCGTGCAGATGACATTTTCCATAACAGAGTCCTCCTGGCAATTCCCCCCCCCAGAGGGGAATGTACATCTGGGCATACCCCTCCCGCACAATGTAGGAGACTGTAGGCTTTGGTAAGGCGCCATTCAGGAAAGGGTTAACGTTTCAGCTGCTCTAGATCAGGAGGGACACTGCTTACATAATTGTGACACTGACGAGGTTAATTGCTTCATAATTGTTCACCAGTAAAATCCTTAACTATCGATTATAACAGACTGGGCCGGCCTGGCGTTGATTGCCATTGTCAGCATGACAGCGGAGCAGCCGTCCTGCATCTCCAGTTCCTTATCAATGAGGTGAGCACCAACTTTACCCCCCTTTTTTTTTTTTCTTTGTGCCAATCTGGAGAACAGACCGCCGCATTATAGAAATTCTTTTATGTGGCCCATACAGTTTACATATGGATTGTACAACCTTTCTTTGCACAGAAATAGTAGTAACATTGTGTTTAAATATCTAATAAACAAAATCTATGAAAACCGAACTGTTACCAAAAATTGTCTACTTAAAGCGGAGTTCTGCTCCCCCCTCCAAAAATTTAAAGTCAGCAGCTACACATACTATACACACACTGTAGCTGCTGACTTTTTATATTAGGACACTTACCTGTCCTGGAGTCCAGCGATGTCGGCACCGCAGACAATGTTTCCATTGGCTGTTGGGTGCTTCCGCCCCCATTGCCGCTAAGGCCCCTTTCACACAGCCCATCCTTTGGACGGACTCCGTTTTTCTCAGCGGGGGATCGATCTGCCGATCCCCTGCTGAGCAGGAGGATGACAGTTGTGTCTCCGCGCTGTGTGCGGAGACACAGCTGTCAGTTCCCCATGCATCTCTATGGGGGAAATCGGATGGGAACGGACCGTCTGTCCTTTCCCATCCGATCCGCTGCACGGATGGAAAATAGGGTTTCCATCCGTCCGGTCTTGACGGATCGGATGTCAGCGGACATGTCTCCGCTGACATCTGACGCCTTATAGAGATGCATGGGGGGACTGTACAGATCCGCTAAAAAAAAGGACAAGCGGATCTAAACGGTCCGCCTGTGTGAAAGGGGCATTAGGGAACCTGGCAGTGAAGCCTTGTGGCTTCACGGGCGGGTCCCTACTGCGCATGCGCGAAGCCCGCTGCGCATTCCTATTGGCCTGGCGACGGGGGAAGGAGGAGAAGGCCAAACTTCAGAGGGACGGCGCCACGGCCCGTATCCCGGAAGGGGGGAAGGGTACCTGTCAAAAACAGGTACCCGTTCCCCCCTGAAAGGTGCCAAATGTTGCACCGGAGGGGGTAGGAAGCAAATGAGCAGAAGTTCCACTTTTGGGTGGAACTCCGTTTTAAGGCCCCTTTCACACTTGTGCGACTTGTCCTGCGATTTGGGACTGTAAAGTCACATGAGAAGTCGTACTCCATGATTTCCAATGAGTACCGTTCATATCTGTACAACTTCAAGTCGCAACGCCTTCAGAGTAGTCCCTACTCTACTTTGGGGCGATTTTGAGGTCCATTGACATTCAAGACATTCCAAGACATTGGCATTGCTTCAAGTCCAGTCAAAATCGCGGCAAAATCATGGCAACAGAATTGTGGTAAAATTGAGCGACTTTTAGGTCGCATAAGTGTGAAAGGGGCCTTAGTTAAAACTTCTTTGGTCAACCATGGCAAGGCCTGTTCTGAGTGGAACCTGTCCTATTAAACTGCTGTATGGTCTTGGCCATCTTGCTGCAGCTCAGTTTCAGGGTCTTGGCAATCTTTTTATAGCCTAGGCCAGGGATGGAGAACCTTGACACCCCAGATATTTTGGAACTACATTTTGCCATGATGCTCAACTATACTGCAGAGTGCATGAGCATCATGGGAAATGTAGTTCCAAAACAACTCGGGTGCCAAGGTTGTATGACCCATCGTTATACGAGTTGTATGACCCATCGTTATACGAGTTGTATGACCCATCGTTATACAAGTTGTATGACCCATCGTTATACGAGTTGTATGACCCATCGTTATACGAGTTGTATGACCCATCGTTATACGAGTTGTATGACCCATCGTTATACGAGTTGTATGACCCATCGTTATACGAGTTGTATGACCCATCGTTAATATGAGTTGTATGACCCATCTTTATATGAGTTGTATGACCCACTATTAAATGAGTTTGCTTGACCCATTGTTATACAAGTTGTATGACCCATCGTTATATGAGTTGTATGACCCATTGTTATACGAGTTGTATGACCCATCGTTATATGGGTTGTATGACCCATCGTTATATGGGTTGTATGACCCATCGTTATACAAGTTGTATGACCCATCGTTATATGAGTTTCATGACCCATCGCCAAATGAGTTGTATGACCCATCATTATACGAGTTGTATGATCCATCGTTGTACGAATTGTATGACCCATCATTATATGAGTTGTATGACCCATTATTATATGAGTTGTATGACCCATCGTTATACGAGTTGTATGACCCATCGTTATACGAGTTGTATGACCCATCATTATACGAGTTGTATGACCCATCGTTATACAAGTTGTATGACCCATCGTTATACAAGTTGTATGACCCATCGTTATACAAGTTGTATGACCCATCGTTATACAAGTTGTATGACCCATCATTATATGGGTTGTATGACCCATTATTATACGAGTTGTATGACCCATCGTTATATGAGTTGTATGACCCATTGTTATATGAGCTGTATGACCCATCGTTATACGGGTTGTATGACCCGTTATTATACGAGTTGTATGACCCATTATTATACGAGTTGTATGACCCATAGTTATACGAGTTGTATGACCCATCGTTATACGAGTTGTATGACCCATTATTATACGAGTTGTATGACCCATCGTTATACAAGTTGTATGACCCATCGTTATACAAGTTGTATGACCCATCGTTATATGAGTTGTATGACCCATCGTTATATAAGTTGTATGACCCATAGTTATATGAGTTGTATGACCCACCGTTATATGAGTTGTATGACCCATCATTATACGGGTTGTATGATCCATTATTATACGAGTTGTATGACCCATCGTTATATGAGTTGTATGACCCATCGTTATATGAGTTGTATGACCCATCATTATACGGGTTGTATGACCCATTATTATACGAGTTGTATGACCCATTATTATATGAGCTGTATGACCCATCGTTATACGGGTTGTATGACCCGTTATTATACGAGTTGTATGACCCATTATTATACGAGTTGTATGACCCATAGTTATACGAGTTGTATGACCCATCGTTATACGAGTTGTATGACCCATCATTATACGAGTTGTACGACCCATCGTTATACAAGTTGTATGACCCATCGTTATACGAGTTGTATGACCCATCGTTATATGAGTTGTATGACCCATCATTATATGGGTTGTATGACCCATTATTATACGAGTTGTATGACCCATCGTTATATGAGTTGTATGACCCATCGTTATATGAGTTGTATGACCCATCGTTATACAAGTTGTATGACCCATCGTTATTCAAGTTGTATGACCCATCGTTATACAAGTTGTATGACCCATCATTATATGGGTTGTATGACCCATTATTATACGAGTTGTATGACCCATCGTTATATGAGTTGTATGACCCATCGTTATACGAGTTGTATGACCCATCGTTATACGAGTTGTATGACCCATCGTTATACGAGTTGTATGACCCATCGTTATACGAGTTGTATGAACCATCATTATATGTGTTGTATGACCCATCGTTATACGAGTTGTATGACCCATCGTTATACGAGTTGTATGACCCATCGTTATACGAGTTGTATGACCCATCGTTATACGAGTTGTATGACCCATCGTTATATGAGTTGTATGACCCATTATTATACGAGTTGTATGACCCATCGTTATATGAGTTGTATGACCCATCGTTATCCAAGTTGTATGACCCATCGTTATACAAGTTGTATGACCCATCATTATATGGGTTGTATGACCCATTATTATATGAGTTGTATGTGAGGGACATAGTTCATTTGGGCCAACTATGTAAAGTGTAACAGAAGTTGGAGTTCAACTTTAAGCATCTCTTATATCCCAAGAGTCTTCTATGACCAAAGCATTGGATTCTCATGCAGAGAAAGTAGTGAGAGCGACACACCATTCGTTTTAAGAGTTCAATATGAGGATCTTTTTATTCATACAAGATAACGCAGGATAAAACAGCAAATACATTTTGGGGGCAAGAAGTATTCCTCCCTCCTTAGGGCTTTAAAAGCTCCTTGTGTGAGTAAAACTGGACTCTGCACTCATTAAGAGATGAAATAGTTAATAATCTGGAACCGGAGACAAAAGCTATGTGCTGGTTGGCCTGTGTAATCCTATGTAATCTGGTTATATTAGTAAAAAGATCATCAGTTTGGACTCTTAAACTAGTGATGCGGTGCTCTCATTACTTCCTCTGCACCATCAGCATCTAATCCCGGGGTCATACAAGGCTCCTGGGATATCACTAACTGGATAGCGGTGCGGCCCTCTCATTCTTTTTTCTGCATCCGATTTTTATGGCTGTCTGTGTTCCCGCTGGGCGCATTCACTGGTGACCATTGTCACTGGAATAGAACGTTTTTTTGCAGTTGTCAATGACTAAAGGAGGAATAAAGGGAAAATCTTCCAACAGGAACACTTGTTCCTATGCACCTTTTTACATGAAGGAACGTTTGAAATAACTTTCTGTTTTAAGGGAACCCCTGTTAATAATTACCATACCTGGGGCCAGGGCCGGGGCAAGGGGTGGGCAAGGGGGGAAGTTGCCCTGGGCACAGTGGTTTACTGTAGGGATGAGGGTGTCTTCCTTCTGTTACAAAGCTGACAGGAGGAGAGACAGCGGCAGTGATTTTGACAAGTGGGCGAAGGATCCCCATCATGAACGGGGGGGGGGTTGCAGTTTGGCATCTTTGCCCTGGACTTTGGATGTCCTTGTCCCGCCACTGCCTGGGGCTTAGGGTAGATTATTGTGATGATCAGTGGGAAAAATGCTCCCTAAATTTTGAGTGGAGAGAATTTCCCCTTACAGGTACATTTCTGAGAGGCAGGAATGTGTTCAAGGAACTTCTACCAATTAGAGTTGAGCTGAACGACCCCCCCCCAGTTTAGTTTGTGCCAGAACTCTCGAACATCAGACCCGAACCGCGAACCCTATTAAAATCGATGGGACCCGTATTTAAAAAATCAAAAGTCCCCATTTGAAGGCTTATATGCAAGTTATTGGCCATGAAAAGGGTATGGGGGCCCAGGTACTGCCCTAGGGGACATGTACCAATGCAACATTTTTTATTTATTTTTTTACGTTTTTCAGGAGCAGTAAGTTTAGTGATGCTTAAAATGAAACAAAAAACTGAAAAATTCCTTTAACCACTTTACGACCGCTCACTGTGCCTCTACTGCGGCACAGTGGCTCGTTATCGTCCAGCGACGTAGTACTACGTCGCTGGACTCCTCCCCTTGTGGGCTGCGCTTGTGCGCCGCCAGAGGCTCGCTCCCGCTGTATTCATTCACAGCGGGAGTCGGGCCAGGGGAGGAGCAGCGGCGATCGCCGCTGCTCTTCCCTGATCGTCGGGGAATCGAGTTTGGAGATCCGCCCGCTTGTGTAAACAGAGCAGGCGGATCTCCTCAGTGACAGGCAGGGTCAGATTGCAGGATTCAGCATAGCTGAACCTGTGATCTGTCCTTGTGTCACTCAGTCACCTCCCCCCACACACGTCAGTAAGCACCAGGCATACATTAACCCCTCCCTCTCCAATAAAATTAACCCCTTCCCTGCCAGTGTCATTTTTACAGTAACAGTGCATATATATAGCACTGATTACTGTAGTAATGTCACTGCTACCCCCAAAAGTGTCAAAAATGTCAGTCAAGGGTCCGATCTGTCCACCGCAATGTCGCAGTCCCGCAAAAAAAAATCGCAGATCGCCGCCATTACTCGTTAAAAAAAAAAACACCAAAAATGACAGAAATCTTTCCCTTAGTTAGTAAACGCAATAACTTTTGCGCAAACCAATCAAAATACTCTTATTGTGATTTTTTTACCAAACATAAAAAAATTTAGATTTTTACATTATTTTGGTGGGGAATTTCATATAAAAAAATTTGAAAAATATTGTTATTTTTTCAAAATTTACGCTCTTTTTTTGTTTATAGCGCAAAAAGTAAAAATCGCACAGGTGATCAAATACCACCAAAAGAAATCTCTGTTTGTGGGAAAAAAAGGACGTAAATTTCGTTTAGGTACGGCATCGCACGACCACGCAATTGTCAGTCAAAGTCGCACAGTGCCGAATCGCAAAAAGTGGCCCAGACGTAAGACAGCAAAATCCTCCGGTGGTAAAGGGGTTAAATATAGTGCCCCCTTAGTCTGCCTGTAAAGTGGTGCATCTGTACCGTGTATAGAACCTTCTGCAACAAAACTGACATTTATTAAAAAAATAAATAAAAAAATAGACATTTAAATTGCTGGCAATACAAAAAAATAGGTGTCAGAAAAATAGCCTGGGCTATATACAGCACTTGCCACTAACCTAATGCAATATGATTATTTAAATAAATTAATTTGAATAAATTAACATGAAAAATTATGATAATAAATATGAAATAAATAATAATGGTTCAATAAAAATTGTATGAATAAATATTGTGACAATAATTAAGTGCAGTAATTAAGTGAAGTTAATAAATATATCTGTCACAATATTTATTCATACAATTTTTATTGAACCATTATTATTTATTTCATATTTATTATCATAATTTTTCATATTCATTTATTTAAATAATCATATTGCATTAGGTTAGTGGCAAGCGCTGTGTATAGCCCAAGCTATTTTTCTGACACCCACTTTCACTTTACAGCAGCTGCCATATATTATTTTATTTCATTTAATTTGTTTGAGCACTATGTTTCCTAGGCGCGGGGAGATACACTCTAGCCCAGTGTCATCTTTTTTCCTTAATACAAAAAAATGTTAAAAAAAAAAAAAAACGGCCTGAGGGTTCCCCCAAATTCATACCAGGTCCTTCAGGTCTGGTATGCATTTTAACGGGCATTCCCATGCCAAAATGTTAAAAAAAAGGTACCAGACCCTTATTTGTGCATGTTGCCCGGCAGGTCAGGAAAGGGGGGGGGAGCGAGTGAGTGCCCGCCCCCCCCCACCGCCTGAACCATACCAGGCCACATGCCCTCAACATGAGGGGGTGCTTTGGGGCTCCACCTGCGACAAAGGCTAACGATCGAATGCCCGCTCCGCTGCTTGACAGTTCTTAAATAGGTAAGGGGTGGGGCCACATGGTGACGTCACCTGGTGGCCACGCCCCCCTTTAACGTCCCCGACCGAACATTCCACCAAGCACCCCACAAATTTGGGTGTGCGAAAAGGTGATGTTTGGGCAAAACTTTTGCTTGGCTCAAACTGTTCCCCCATCTCTACTGCCAACCTTTGGAGAAACCCTAGTATAGGAAGACCGGTCTAAGGGCTCATTCAGATGGGCACTGAGTCCCATCCTCTAGGCTGAGACGCTTTTTGCTGCGTCTCCATTCACCCCCGAGCTGCCTGCACGGACACAGTCGCATGTCATAATTTGACCGCACATTTTCTGTGTTTGGGGCCATGCACCCGCACAACTGTCAGACTGGGAACACCTGCTGCTTCCCAATAGATATGAATGGGACTGACTGCACACAGATGCATGGAACAGCTGTGCATCCCTGTGCAGGCAAACGTGACCCTCACATGGGTGTACACTGTGTGAATGAGACCAAAGAGTAGATTTTGACTTAATTATTTCAGACATTTCCTCCTACTTCCCATTTTATCTGTGGGACAGGAAGCATGTGGTAATCTACCCAATAGGACACAGAATAAAAAAAAGTGGACAGGGGTCCTAACTCTTCCCTAGTCTCGCCAAAAAAATAAAAAAAACTTTTGCTGCACGTTTAGAGTTGTTGTTTGGTGGACACGGTTATTAATTGTTGCATGTTTATTCAGTGAAGTGTTGTCATTGTACCAGACAGAAAATCATAGTTATTTAATAACTTACCTGTTTTTTGCATACCATCACCCCCCCCCCCCTCTTAGGGTGCCTTGGTCACTGCATGTGCCGACGAGACTCTTCACTTATGGAACCTGAGACAGAAGAGGCCAGCTGTTCTTCATTCCCTTAAGTTTAACAAAGAAAGGTAAGAAAGATGACCTCTTATTTATTTATTTATTATTTATTACAGGTACTTATATAGAGCTGTCAATTTATGCAGCGCTTTACATATAGATTATATATCCACATCAGTCCCTGCCTTTAAGAAGCTTACAATCTAAGGTCCCTAACTCACATTCATAACACACATACTAAAGCCAATTTTAGACATGAGGCAATTAACCCACCAGCGTGTCTTTGGAGTGTGAGAGGAAACCAGTGTACTTGAGGAAACCCACGCAGGAACAGGGAGAACATGCAAACTCCAGGCAGGTTGTGCCGCAGTTGGGTTTTCGAACTGATAACCCCAGTGCTCCATCCCTCACCTGTATATCGATACTCTAGAACAGGGATCTCCAAACTTTCTAAACAAAGAGCCAGTTTACTGTCCTTCAGACTTTAGGTGGGGGCTGGAGTGGCCAGTGAATGCAGAGAAAGCCCCAGAGTCAGTAAAAAAGTACATAGTGCCTGTAGTCAGTAGGATGAACAGTGCCCCATCATTGGTATTAGCGGGAGAAATAGTGCCCCATCATTGGTATTAGTGGGCGGAACAATGCACTTCTGTTGGTATCAGTGGGAGGAATAGTGCCCCATCATTGGTATTAGCGGGAGAAATAGTGCCCCATCATTTGTATTAGCGGGAGGAATAGTGCCCCATCATTGGTATTAGTGGGAGGAATAGTGCCCCATCATTGGTAGTAGTGGGAGGAATAATCCCCCTCCATTGGTATTAGCAGGAAGAATAGTGCTCCTCCATTGGAATTATTGGGAGGAATAGTGCCACATCATTGGTATTAGCGGGAGGAATAGGGCCACTCTATTGGTATTAGTGGGAGAAATAGTGTCCCATCATTGGTATCAGTGGGAGGAATAGTGCCCCATCATTGGTGTCAGTGGGAGAAATAGTGTCCCATCATTGGTGTCAGTGGGAGAAATAGTGTCCCATCATTGGTGTCAGTGGGAGGAATAGTGTCCCATCATTGCTGTCAGTGGGAGGAGTAGTGTCCCATCATTCAGCTTCGGGTGTGGCTGCTGCAAGGTTCTCTGGCTGTGTGTCTGGAGCTGCTCCAGGTGATCTGTTTGAGAGGGGAGTGAGGTGAAATCCCTCCCAGCCCTGCTGGCTCCTTCCTGGGGAGGCCATGCAGGCCAGCGGGGCCTCTCCTGCTGGAGGCTCTCAGCCATCCCCTGGTCGGATGGATGGCACCCCTGCTCCTGGACAAGCCGTGGTTGGTGATCTCTCTGCACCTGGTGAGGATGAAGATGCTGGATCCATTCGGGAGCGAGTGGTGGCCGGGATCAAAGTCCTCAATAAGGAAAGAGACAAGCTCTACAAGCTTAGAGCGGATTTAAAGCGCCTGAGAAAGCAGCGTGAAGGCCTGTTCAGCAAGAACCGCGGATCCATGGATTCAGAGGTCCAATTAGCGAAAGTCCGTGTAGATCATCAAGAAACTATCGTGGCCATGATGGAAGGCAGGGATGGTCCCTTCAGGGAGAAGTTTTGCAATGAACGGAGGTTTGCAAAGATGGAGGTGGAGGAGGAGACCCCCGGTTCTGACCCCCTTCCCCCTCAAGGTGAGGTAAGCAGCCCATTGCCATCTCAGGGCTCAGGAGGCATGTTGAAAGTTATACAGGTAATGGAGTCTCCAATGCAGGAAGATCAGCTGGTGTTTGGTGATGTGGAGGACTTACCTGAGAGTGTGCCTGATAAAGTAAAGTATATAAAGCCCCAGCTTACAGATAAAACAGTTTTTGTGCCTTTTAGCACCTTGCCTAGTGATGGGTTTCCTAATGACACTCAGGGTGATTCCCCTATGCTCAGCAATGTTGTGCCTGCTGCTGATGTCTCTAAACAGGAAAAGTTGTGTTTAAAAAATGACATTTCTGCTGAAGAACCACAAAACCCAGAAGAGCCGATTAACCCCCCTTCTGCTGAGCTTAAAACTATTTCAGTCACTATTGAACAGGACTCTACAGCACAGCAGCAGGAAACATCTGGTACTGCATCAGAAACAGTTATCCCTAATAACATTGCAGGCATGGTGGATCCCACCATTATATGTGGAACTGATAATGCTGCTTGTTTAGGCCAAGCTGGTAAAAATAATAATAGTAGTGTACCTGATAATGTGACATCAGTGTGGGGTCTTGGCCCTAAAAAACCTACATTTGCACAGGTGGTAAGCTGTGCTCCTGGCAATATCACCAAGCCAGGGTTACAATCAAGGAGGAGCTCTGCTTCTAATCAGGGTTTTCCCTCGCGGGCTGCCACTATGAGCGCCATTGGATCTGGTATTGGATCTATGGCTTCTGCTGGGGGTCCAAGGCGGAACGTAGTCCTCCTTAAATGGGAAGGTGGTGCAGTCCCTCTAGCAAGGCGTATGGTGGTGGACCTGATCTTAGATATGGGTTTTGGGGCTAATGACCTATATGCCCTGATACATGTGGCTGGAAGCCGGGAATACACAGTTAGTTTCACCAGACCAGAGGGTCTTGACTTGTTCTGGGAACGATATATGGCTCGGTGCAGGTCAAGACCCGAATGGGAAGGTCTGGTGCCAGTGGCAGTTTCCCAAAGGTCAACAGTGAAGAAAATTACTATTGTCCTTACAAATGAGAGTGTTCCTGCTCGGGACTTAGAGGTCTGGTTGAGAAATTATGGGGATGTTTTGACCAGGCCGGATAAAATTCATGATGAGCGTGGCATCTGGACCGGGGGTTGGTCGGTAACGGTCAGGTTGGCTAGGGATGGGAATGTTGTCCGTCACCTGCCCTCCTCTGCTTTTATAGGGAGGGATAGGATGACTATTTTTTATCCCGGTCAGCCAAAACTGTGTCACCGCTGTGGAGAAAAGGGGCATTTTAGCTCCTCTTGTTCAGCTCTGATCTGTTCAGTGTGTCGGGGACAGGGTCATGTGGCCAGGGACTGCACCCAGGCGATAAGGTGCAACCTGTGCCTGCGCCTTGGCCACCCCTACAGCCGATGTCCTGAAGCCTTGCATAATATGGATAGAGAGGTGATAGATGATCTGTTAAGGCTGGACAGGATGGAGGATGAGGCCCCTGTTGTACCACCCTCCTCTGCGGTGACTGACCCCCCTGGTCTTGTGCAGGATCCCTCCCTAGTCCCTGTGCCCACCCCTCCTGTATCTGTAAGTTTTCCTTCTGTGTCTGTCCCTGTGTCCCCCCAGCCTACTGTACCCGCTCCTCTTGTGTCAGAACCTTCCAAGTCTGTGCCCCCCAAGTTAGTTATTCCCGATAAATCTTCCCTTCCTAAGTGTGACCTTAAAGAAGCCCCCCACCCACCAGGAGTGGTAGAGGGTACCAAAAAGGGTGCTGCTGCGGCTTCCTCTGTAAAGAAGTCTTCTGTGAAGACTTCAAAGAAGAAGAAGAAAACAAGAGATGAAAGCATCTCTGAATCTGACCTTCAGTACCTGGAGGAGAGAAGGAAGGTTGTGAGGCGGAAGAGACAGACGGTGAGGACGGAACAGGGACAGGATGCCTCAGTGACTGTCTCCAACCGTTCTAGGGCTTCTGCTTGGGATATCTCCTCATCTGGGGATTCTTCTGAGCAGAATTCAGAAATTGAAATGGAGTTGGAGGAGGCTTCAAGAAAGAGAGAGGCTTCTGGTGATGAGCAGCAGAGGGGAGCTAAGAAGCAATCCACCCAATAACCCAAATGGCGGTTCCCCCTCCGTTAAAAGTGGTGACAATAAATGTCGCCAGCATTAAGTCGGTAAGAGCTCGTTCTATGGCCTTATTTTTGTTCAGCCAATTAGATGCTGAAATTTTATTTTTGCAGGAGACTAGGCTCACCTCCTTGGCAGATATTCATATGGCCAAGAGAGAGTGGAGGTATGGTCCATCTTACTGGTCTCTTGCGGCCGAGCCTTACGGCGGGGTGGCGGTGTTGTTTAAAACCGGCATGGTAACTGTCCGGCGGGTTATTGAGGTGGAGATTGGGAGATGTATGGTCTTAGACGTTCTTGTGGGAGGGCAGGACCTGCGCCTAATTAATATTTATGGGCCGCACACAAAGTGGGACAGGAAATGCCTTTTTACAAGGATCAAGCCATTTCTTTTTACATCCCGGCAAGTGGTTTTTGGAGGTGACTTTAATACTGTGACTAGGCCCAAGGACAGGAAGGACTTCAATGACCGGCTGGGATATGATAGCGTTTTTTTAAATAGTATGGTTAGGGATGCTGGTCTTGTGGATGTGCACATTAGGCACCTCCCGGATGACACAGGGTTCACCTTTCATCGAGGTAATAGTCAGAGTAGGATAGATAGGTTTTTTTTGAAGGAGGCCTCTGCTTTCTCACCCCCAGTGGTGCAGGCGGTGGAGTTCTCTGATCACTGTATGCTATCTGTGGTCTTGAATGCTTCAGATTTCCCTCAGAGGGGCAAAGGCATCTGGAGATTAAATTCGACTCTCCTTGAGGAAGAACATGTTAGACAGTCCTTTGAGGAATTCTTTCAGGGACAGGTGACCATCCTGGACTTTTGTAGCAGCAAGGCTGAGTGGTGGGAGCTGACCAAAAAGAGGATTGCTGGATTCTTCAGGGGCTTAGCCAATAAAAAACAGTTTAATAAATACATGACCTACCAACGTTTGCGGAGGAAGCTGGATATTCTTGTCTCGAGAGGAGGAGATCCTGGGGCAATCTCTGAAGTGAAAATCCTCCTCAGGAAGTGTCAATATGACCGGCATACCTCTTTGGTTCTGGAGCGGGACTATGGGAAATACCACTCGCCTGACCCTTACCAGAACTGCAAACAGGGTGTAGCTGTTAAGATGGTCGTTGGCCTTAAGGATAGTACAGGTTCCTTGACAAAGTCCAGGTCAGGGATCCTGGAGGTCGTGAGGTCTTTTTATGCTGAACTTCTTGGGAGGAAGGAGCTTGACCGAGACAAGATGGAAAGCTTTTTGGACTCTATTCCAGGTCTAAATGGTGGAGATGTCCCTTTGATGAATTTGACAGAAGAGATCACAGTTGAAGAGGTGACGAGGGCAATTGAACAGCTTGCCATCAAGAAGTCACCTGGACCGGATGGTCTGACGGCTGAGTTTTACAAAGCCTTTAAGTCTATTCTGGCCCCACATTTGGTAGAGATTTTTAACAGTTGTCTTGCTGAGGGGGTGCTTCCCCCTTCCATGAGACACTCAGCTGTGATTCTTCTTTCAAAAGGTAAAGATCCTTCGATGATTGAGAATTGGCGCCCCATCAGCCTTCTCAATGTCGATAGAAAGGTGCTGGCGAAGATACTTTTCTGGCGCCTATCGGCAGTAGCAGAGTCTTTGCTTTCTCGCCATCAGCACTGTTCGATCCAGGGTAGGAGCACCTTCACAGCGGTTTTAGCTGTCCGGGAGGCCTTGGAGCAGTGCAGGGCTGCAGGCTGGGGAAAGTATCTACTGGCATTGGATCAGGCAAAGGCTTTCGATCGTGTCAACCATGAGTACCTGTGGTTGCTCTTTAGTAAGTACGGTCTGCCGGGTGGTTTTGTCGATTGGTTAAAAGTTTTGTATAAGGGGGCAGAAAGCTTCCCTCTTGTTAATGGTTGGGTTGGACAGTCCTTTGAGGTTGGTTCTGGGGTGCGCCAGGGTTGTCCGCTGAGTCCCCTGCTCTATGTGTTTGCAATCGACCCCTTCATCAGGAGGCTAGAGAGCAGCATGTTGTGTGGGGTACCAGTGGGAATCCCGGGTGAGCCGCCTTTGAGGGTTGTTGCCTATGCGGATGATGTGTCAGTGATTGTCACTGGGACAGATGAAGCGGAGGAGGTGGTCTCTCTGACATCACGGTACTCTGAAGCATCAGGCTCCAAGATCAATCAGGAAAAGAGTGAAGTTTTTTGGATGGGAAAGGAAGGTGAGGGGTTTGATCTCCCGGACACTTTTCCAGTGCCCCAGGAAAAAATTAAGATATTAGGCATTGAATTTGGACCTGGCGATTATGGCCTCAAAAACTGGGAAGGCAGGCTGGAAGTTGCCAATACTAAGGTGGTCAGCTGGAAGAGATGGAAGTTATCTCTGAGGGAAAGGGTTGATCTGATTAAGACTTACCTGATACCGATCTTCTTGTATGTCAGCCCTGTCTGCATCTTGCCAGTGTCTCTCTATGCTAGGATCTATAGTGTGTTCTTCCAGATGCTGTGGGGGAACAGACTGAACCCCATCAAGAGGAATGTCACCTATCTATCCAGGAGGGAGGGTGGCTTAGGTATGGTCAACCCCGTTCTTTTCTTTTCACTGCTATTTCTCAAGTTTAACATTGGTAGTATGCTTGCAGTGGAACCTCCTGGATGGGCAGGCATGTTTAGATCTTGGTTTAGGCCTTTTCTGCGACTTTGGGAAGAAGGTGGCCAAGTGAAGAATCTCAGGGGTCATCGTGGTCAGCTCCCAGCCTATGTCGCTCCGTGTCTGAAGTTGCTGCGGCAGTGGCGACTGTCGGCTGAAGATCTCAGATCCGCTCCGAGGAAAGTCCTTATGAGCCGAGTCTTGAGTAAAGTCTTTCATGACCCACTGGCCTTAAGGGATTGCCCAGGCCCAATTTTGAGGGAAGGGTTAAGGTTGATTAATTTGGCTAGAATCCCCCTTAAATTCAGGGATCTGGCCTGGTTGTGCTTCCACGGGAGGCTCTATGTTCGGGGCAATTTGAAATTCCGCAGTGGGATGGATCGTGGTTGTCCTCGGGAGGAATGTACAGGTGAGGAGGAGACTATGGACCATTTTCTGCTTCGTTGCCCTTTTAACATAGAGGTATACAAACAGGTTGGGCGGGCCCTCGGTGTTCCTTTCCTCTCCAGGCTGGGTTATGCTGAGTGGGTGTACGGAGCATTCAATACTGGTGGGGGCTTTTGTTTGGATACACTTTTTTTAGTTAGTTTAGTAGTCCGTTATTACACATGGAACGCACGGTGTCAGGTCACCCTTCGGCGTAAAATCCTTCCTGTTCAGGTGGTGGTGTGTGACATTCTGCATGAGGTGGGGAAGATTCGGGCGCTTGAGAGAGACAAGTGGGGTCAGAGGGCTTGGCTGAAGGCGTGGAGGGGTTTCAAGCCTCCCTGACTGCCAGGAGTCTCTTTCCCGGGTGTGGCTTTCTGTCTCTTATCACCCTAGATTTTTTCTTAATGCTCAGTTTTTGATAAATGGCTGCATACATAGGTGATGGGTTGTGCCTCTTAGGCCCTCTCTGCTGCTTTATGTAAATAGTTTTCTAAGAATGTTGGAAGTGGATTATGTATATATTGTATATATTCTGCACATGGATGTGAATTCCTTTGTTTTTTTTTTTTTTTGTTGGAATATTGTACTATAGTTCTGTTTTTTACTTTTGTATAAAATATGTTGCTTGATTCTTTTCAATAAAAGATCAATAGTGTCCCATCATTGGTGTCAGTGGGAGGAATAGTGTCCCATCATTGGTATTAGCGGGAGGAATAGTGCCCTGTTGTTAGTATTAGTGGGAGGAATTGTGCCCCTCCATTGGTATTAGTGAGAGGAATAGTGCCTCATCATTGGTATAAGTGAAAGGAATTGTTCCCCCCCTTTGGTTTTAGTGGGAGGAATAGTGCCCCATTATTGGTATTAGTAAGAGAAATAGTGTCTCATCATTGGTATTAGCAGGAGGAATAGAGCCCCTCTATTGGTATTAGTGGGAGGAATAGTGCCCCTCTATTGGTATTAGTGGGAGGAATAGTGCCCCTCTATTGGTATTAGTGGAAATAGTTTCCCATCATTGGTGACAGTGGGAGGAATAGTGTCCCATCATTGGTATTAGCAGGAGAAATAGTGCACTTCTTTTGATATTAGTGAGAGGAATTGTGCCCCATCATTGGTATTAGTGGGAGAAATTGTTCCACTCTGTTGGTATCCGTGCCTTATTGTTAGTTAGTATTAGTGGGAGGAATTGTGCCCCTCTATTGGTATTAGTGGGAGGAATAGTGCCCCATCATTGGTATCAGTGGCAGGAATAGTGTCCCACCATTGGTATTAGCAGGAGTAATAGTGCCCCATGATTGGTGTCAATGGGATGAATAGTGTCCCACCATTGGTATTAGCGGGAGGAATAGTGCCCCATCATTGATGTCAATGGGAGGAATTGTGCCCTTCTATTGGTATCAGTGGGAGGAATAGTGCCCCTCTATTGGTATTAGTGGGAGGAATAGTGCCCCATCATTGGTATTAGCAGGAGTAATAGTGCCCCATGATTGGTATCAGTGGGAGGAATAGGGCCCCATCATTGGTGTCAGTGGGAGGAATTGTGCCCTTCCATTGGTATCAGTGGGAGGAATAGTGCCTCATAATCAGAGATGTATAGTAACTAAGTAGAACTACTTCACTACTGTACTTAAGTACTGAAAGGCGGTATCTGAATTTTTTACTCCTACTTCCACTTTTACTTCACTACATTTTTTTAATGATTTCAATACTTCTACTCCGATATTTTTTTTTGTGCTGCATAGTTACTGGTTACTATTATAAAAATTACCACTGCCAGAACAGTAGATGGCAGGTTTCATGAAGCTCAAAACATGTGTATTATCAGCGCATACGAAAATAAATGCTACTGTATGCATAAATAAAAGCTGCATTTGAAATAATAAAAAACAATATGATGTTCAAACTTTTGACTTCTTTCTTTAATAAATACATAACACAGTGCTTGTACTTTTACTTTCAGTACTTGAGTAGCAACATTTTAAAAAAACTACTTGCAATACTTAAGTACAAAAAATACTTTAGTACTTCTACTCAAGTCACTTTTTGATCGAGCACTTCCACTTCTACTCAAGTCACTTTTTGATCGAGCACTTGTAGTTTTACTCAAGTATGGGTTTCGAGTACTTTATACAACTCTGCTCATCATTGGTATTAGTGGGAGAAATTGTGCCCCTCCATTGGTATTAGTGGGAGGAATAGTGCCACATCATTGGTTATAGTGGGAGGAATAGTGTCCCATCATTGATGTCAGTGGAAGGAAAAATGCCCCATCGGTGGCGTCAGTGAGAGGAATGGTTCACCACTGTTGGTGTCAGTGGAACTAATGCTGCTCCCTTGTTGGTGTCAGTGGGAGGAATAGTGTCAAATTATTGGTATCAGTATAAGGAAAAATGCCCCATTGTTGGTGTCAGTGAGAGGAATACTTCACCACCGTTGGTGTCAGTGGAACAAGTGGTGCCCCCTTGCTGGTGTCAGTAAGAGGAATAGTTCCCAAATAAAGACAAGCAAAGGGCCGCATTCAGCATACGGCCCGGAGACCGCTACTCTACAACAAGTACTGGTCTTAGATGACGTGCATTCCCACTTAGTAATAAACATGTATTCGTGTGCATGGAGGAAAAGAGGGCAAAAAAAAAAAACGCAATATGAGCCATAAAACAAAATATGCCTCAGTAATAAGAACGCAGCTCATGCTGGAGCCTTCTGTGATGGCAGGAAATATTAGTGAAGGATCTGTTCTTGTACAGCTCTTGGCAGATTGGTTCCTCAGAAGTACAGATGCTCGATTGTACAAAAGATTCTTCCATAAGTGCTAACAACTTTCTCTGCTGGCTCAGGAAGACAACTGCAGAACTGCCAAAGTTTGCATAGGCCGTAGTGAGTGAAGGAAGCTGCTGTCTGTAGTAGGGGGTTATAGGAGAGTAATGAGGAATATAGGACAGCATAAAACTTTTTAAATCACTTCTTTGTTAAAGACCTGGATCCCTTGCCCACCGAGGTGAGATTATATTCATCCTTGCTGGTTTATGCATAGTCAACCTGAATATACACCGATCAGCTATAACATTATGACCAAAGGGGAAAGACAGCGCAGCGCCTTCTAAGTGCAGCAAGACATTTATTGAAGTATGTGCAGCAGTAACACACTCACATTTAGTCGGTGAATAAGATGCAGTTAGTCAAGTATTCACCGACTAAATGTGAGTGTGTTACTGCTGCACATACTTCAATAAATGTCTTGCTGCACTTAGAAGGCGCTGCGCTGTCTTCCCTCTTGTCTCCCCCTAGAGATCTCTTCTGTCTCTTCCTCCGGCAGCCGCTACAGTGGACAGCTACCCCTTGAACTTTTTGGGGGTCCCCCTACCCCTGGTGTTTCCCTTCCCCCCTCCTCCGGGTCCCCAGGACCAGACTTTGAGACCTCTTCTTGCGCCAATTCTCCACTAAACCATTATAACATCATGACCACCTAATATTGAGTATGGCCCCCTTTTGCTAAAACTGCCCTGACCCATTGAGGCATGGACACCAAAGTAACATCCACATGATTGGCAGGAGCCAAAGTTTCCCAACAGAACATTGCCCAAAGCATCACACTACCTGTGCCGACTTGCACCTCCTGGTGCCATCTCTTCCCCAGGTAACTGACGCACACCCACCCACTCGACCCTCCAAGGCTGTGGTCCGCTCTCTCATCTTTTGCATGTCTTGCCTGATATGCAGCAGGCCCTCCTTCATGCTCTTAACTTCCACAGACAACTCAGATAGGGAGGCCCCATAGGTGTGTATAGCCGTCAGGACATCCTGTATAGTGGGGATGGCCTGGGGGATATTGTCCAGCGGAGCTGCTCCCTCTGCACCCTCCAGCCGAGTACTCACTGTGTGCCCAGAAGGAGATCCGGCCTGGACAGCCTCGTGTGGGGACATCGCAGCCACAGGCGGAGATGGAGGATTCCTGGAGGACGGGGCGGGAGCCGGAGGAGGAGATGCTGGCTTGTGCTTAGCAGGGTCCCTGGCAAACTTTCCCAGCTTAGCGATGGCAGTCGGCGGAGGCTTCTCACGAGCTGCACGCTGCGGGAGCGGGCCGGCGCCATCTTGGATTTGCCTGGCTGCGGCTGTGCTGTCGTCTTTCCTCCTCGTCATGGCGGAGTGCGGCAGTGAGGATCACCAAACAGCCACCGGGATGTGAGGAGCAGCGGTGCGGGTCGACTAGGTACTGTCAGCGGGCTCTAGGGTCCGATCAACAGGATTATTTCAGGCAGGATAGCGGAGCCGACTCGAGACACGTCTGCTCACATCGGCAGTTCAGCCACGCCCCCGACGCACACCCACCCAGCCATCCACATGATGTAAAAGAAAACGTGATTCATCAGACCAGGCCACCTTCTTCCATTGGTCCGTAGTCCAGTTCTGATCATGTGACCATTGTAGAAGCTTTTGGCTGTGGACATGGGTCACCATGGGCTTCACAGCCCCATGCACAACAAACTGCAATGTCCATTTTTTTTCTGCTTTCACCACATCCTCTTCATGGACAACATGTTCACTTGCTGCCTAATTTATTCCACCAATTTTCAGATGCCATTGTAATGAGATATACCCTTTATCTGTAAATGGTCATAACGTTATGGCTGATCGGTGTATCTGTTATGTTTCCCTGTTCTCCGCATTTTCTTGTACGATTTTTTTTGTTATACTTATTGAATGCGCTACTTTTTCCGAATTAAAATAGTAAGTAGCCATTGATGCCCGCTTCTGTCAGTCAAATTATTAGGGTGGGGGGGTGGGAGGTAGCGAGGGGAATCCAGCCTCGCTGTGTGTGTCTAAAAAAGCACACAGCCCGGCTCTGGAGCGAGCCCCCAGTTGTGCTTGCTATGGGGCTACAGGGTAAAGAGGAGGAGCCAAGAACACCAGTGGGGGACCCCAGAAGAGGAGGTTCAGGGCAGCTCTGTGCAAAACCATTGCACAGAGCAGGTACAGTAAGTAGAACATGTTTACTATTTTTGTTTTTTTAAAAAAAAACCTTTAAAATCACTTCAAAATAATCTTTGGGGAGTTCTTTTTAAACTCTGGTGATTGGATGGGAAGGTTGATGTGGATTATTTTTCATTTTTTCTTGAAGATTGGCTTTAACCATAGGGCTTGATACTATCTCCTAATTGTGGATAAAGCTAATTATGGAGTTGATTATCAATCGTGAAGCTGAACTCCAGAGAAAGGAAAAACCCTCCCATTACAGTAGGGCTGCTGATTCATTGTAAGGGTTATATAGATATTTAAAAGCACTTTTAATTACCTGATCCCACGGTCTTCCTCCATGCTGCTAGACTGGTCACTGCAACCTATTCTTCCCTATGCTGCGAGGGTTGCAGGTTCTCAGATGTCACCAGGTCTAGTGAAGAGCCCATAGCCCTGTATTGCATGTGAGGGGCAGTCCATTCCCAGAGCAAAGGGGAGATGAGAAGAGCAACAACTGCTGGGAGAATAGAGGATCAGGTAGGTAAAACTGCTTTTTATGCCCCCACCCCCAGACCTAAACAAGCATTTAACCCTTGCAGTGCGGGGGCAGCTCCAATAAAGTGGAGGATATTTGCTTTTCCTAGAGATGGGCTTATTCCTCCAGTCAGGAAATGGGACGGGCTGTTTTTTTTTTTTTTTTTTTTTTTTTTTTTTAGTGTGCCGCTCAGGTTCGATAGATGAGGGGGGGTGTAAACAAACTGGTGTGCCTGCAACTGCTGCTGAGAGTGCTGGCAGGGGATAGAGTCTGTCCTGACTCTTGCAATAGCTCAAAAGTGAGAGGGGGTACCCCTGAAAGCCGCACATCTAAGTTGTCCTATGGATGTAGGTAGAGTGGCAACCTCAGCCTGGGCTCTGGCCACACTCCTGGGGGCTTGGCCTGGTTGGAGCACAGGCTGAGGTTGCCACTCTACCTTCATCCATAGGACAACTTAAATGAAGTGGACTCTTAATGCCGGGAAAAATTTGGG
This sequence comes from Pelophylax lessonae, assembly GCF_965119305.1. Taxonomy (NCBI): domain Eukaryota; kingdom Metazoa; phylum Chordata; class Amphibia; order Anura; family Ranidae; genus Pelophylax; species Pelophylax lessonae. The sequence continues at coordinate 15,578,803 of NC_138769.1, forward strand.
CCTAATTCTTCCCTGAAACGGAGAACAGGAAAGCACAGGACCCCTGCTGTCAGCCACATGCAAATCAAGTGTGAACCCAGCCTATTTCTGACACTTGTTGCTTACAAGTTAAAATCTGTATGTTTTTCTAGAAAATTACTTAGAACCCCCAAACATTATATATATATATTTTTTTTTTTTAGCAGAGACCCTAGAGAATAAAATGGTGGTCATTGCAATATTTTATGTCACACTGTATTTGCACAGCGGTCTTTCAAATGCAATTTTTGGGAAAAAATACACTTTAACCGGTTTAAGAACCACCCGCCGAAGTTATACTGTGGCAGGCAGCCCCCTCCTGCGCAAACCAACGTAGGTATATGTCGGTCGTGGACCTGCAGCTAGGGGGCGAGTGTGCGCCGCTGGGGGCGTGCGCCAGCCCCCACTCGTCAGCGGGGACTCCGATGCACGGGGCAGGCAGCTCCGATTGCCGCCTGACACCCACGATCGCTCCCCGCTGAGAGAGAAGAACGGTCAGTTGTTGTAAACACAGCTGACCGTTCTTCTCTCTGGAATGATCACAGAGCTCCTTTAATCCTCTTTTATATAGGAACACAGGTCTCTGTGTTCATTCTAGATTGTAAGCTCTAACGAGCAGGGCCCTCTAATTCCTCCTGTATTGAATTGTATTGTCTTCCCTCACATTGTAAAGCGCTGCGCAAACTGTTGGCGCTATATAAATCCTGTATGATAATAATAATAATAATTTCATAAGCCCCTCCCCTCACAGTTAGAAAACACCCCCTAGGCTCACACTTAACCGTTTGATCACCCCTGGTGTTATCCCCTTCCCTGCCAGTGTCATTATTACAGTAGCAATGTATATTTTTAGCACTGATTACTGTAGTAATGTCACTGGTCCCCCCAAAAGTGTCAAAAAAGTCAGTTAGGGGTCCGATCTGTCCGCCGCAATGTCGCAGTCCCACTAAAAATCGCAGATCGCCGGCATTACTAGTAAAAAAAAAAAAAAAACAATAAAAATGACAGAAATCTTTCCCATAGTTTTTAGACGCGATAACTTTTGCGCTAACCAATCAAAATACGGTTGTTGCGATTTTTTTTTTTTTTTTTTTTTTACCAAAAATATGTAGCAGAAAACAAATTGGCCTAAAATGTGAAAAAAATTTGGATTTTTAAATTTTTCTCTTTTTTGGGAATGTTTTACAACAGAATGTGAAAAATATTGTTGTTTTTTTTTTCAGAATTGTCGCTCTTTTTTTTTTGTTTATAGCACAAAAAATAAAAATCGCACAGGTGATCAAATACCACCAAAAGAAAGCACTGTTTGTAGGAAAAAAAGGACATCAATTTTATTTGGGCACAGCGTCGTGTGACAGCGCAATTGTCCGTTAAAGTAGCGCAGTACCAGATCGGCGTGGTCATTAAGGGGGCAAATCCTTCCGGTCCCGAAGTGGTTAATAAAATTAAAATAAATTAAATAAAAAAAAAAAAAAACGAAACAGTAAAGTTAGCCAATTTTTTTGTATAATGTGAAAGTCGATGTTACGCTGAGAATGGTGATCTTTATTCTAAGCAAGAAAAATCGTGATTCTTATTTTTTCCAGAATAATGCAGCTCTAGTCCTGGCCCTATGGGCTCTGTTTGACTTGAGAAGCTCACAGTGTTCAGTTTATTCAGAGAAAGCAAATTCAGTACAGGAGAGGAGCCGGTACAACTGTGCAAGACAGAAGTGAAGGCTGGAGTTTTAATACATTTGACGAATATAACAATTCCTGTACAAGGCCTAATATAAGGTCCTCTTTAATAATACGATTAGATATTAACCAGTATGACAAGAAGGAATGTATGCTGCCAATAAACACTTAAATATTCTTGAAATGTCTGGCTTTGTGAGCGCCTGCTCTATAATTTGGCAAGTAAAGTACAGGGTGTCAGCGGGAGACCCGTTAAGTATTGCAAACTATCTAGGCAGGGTGTGATTATGGCCACTTTTCCCGCTTCCCCAAAGGTACAGCCGGTAACTGCATTTTACAAAACACATCAGAGATGAAATGAGAAGTAGAGGCTCTCGTCTGGCTCGGGGAACCGCCATCTAGCTATCAGATCCTCAAGTGTTTTGTTCACTGCAGTAAAATGTCAATGTATTATTAGTTATAGCTTAGCAAAAGCCGATGTGATAACATGAGTCAGGTTGGTAAGAGCAAAGTGAGTTTTTAGTTCTCTCGGGTGGAGAAATGAGAACCTTTCATCATGGACCCCTATCACTAACTACTGTGTCATCTCTTGGGGGCTCTTGCAATGGTTTGAGGCATAGAAGTACATCAACTTAGTGGTTTGAGGTGAAATTGGAGAGACGTCAAAACTTTTTCCACTTCAAAACTTTTGTTTTGTTTTCGCTGATAGTATAGAGTCAGTTGGCACTTTATTTGGTACATCTGTTCATTATAACAGAGTTCCTATTAAATTATTTTTAAAATAAATAGCCTAGAAGTTTTGTATTTCAACATTTGCCGACATCACTTAGATGTAAGGCGGAAGAGTGGCTCTTCTGTGCCAGATCACTTACCTAGTGCATGATCTGGCACTTCTGGGGGGGGGGGGGGGGTGTGCCAGCCACCGTTGACCTGGCTGTGCTGTAATTAGTCACAGCACAAGCTAATCAGCGGGTGCCAGCTAATGGATGTCCGCCGGCACCCACTAATCGGCGTGGAGGGCCTTTTGGACAGAGCTCTGCCTATTGTTCACATAGGCAGCAGTGGCAGCTGGTGCTCCATGGGCCAGGGGGTGGCAGATGGACCACACCAGCCTGCACACCGTATCCCGCCCCCCCCCCCGGTCGCCGGATCACTCACTGTGAACATGTGGAGGGCAGGCATCAGCGGCGGCGGCTTCTCCCCGGTCTCCCGCGTCCCCTCCCTCCTCCTCCTCCTTGGCCAATGGAATGGCTTCTCCTTTCGGCCAATCAGGAAAGGGGTCTCAGGACCCGCTTCCTGATTGGCCAGGAGGAGGATCCATGTGACAATAGCGAATATTCATTTGCTATTGTCACAACTGGGTGGATTCAGGGCACAGTGCTCTGCGCCCCGAGGCCATCCTTTTTTGCAGCCTATTAGAGCCCCTGGCTCTAACCACGTGCTTCAAAAAAAGAAAAACCCCATTAGAATTCATGCGTGTAGATTAGGGGGCGGGACGCATGGATAGTAGGGCGGCGCCCCTGCGCCCCCAATGGTCGGGCCGCCACTGATAGGCAGGGTTCTGTACTGTCAGTTGGAAGTAATGAATTTTCTTTCCCTGCAAAGCAAGGAATAAAATCTACCCCTTCCCTTAGTTAAAGCCCCTCACATAGTGTACCTAAACACTGGTTAGGCACACATTTAACCCTTTGATTGCCCTAGCTCTTTAACCCCTTCCCAGCCAGTGTCATTAGTACAGTGACAGTGCATATTTTTAGCACTGATTTGTATTCGTGTCATTGGTTCCCATTACTAGTATATAAAATAAATAAACATTCTTGTATATATCCCATAGTTTGTAGACGCTATATATTTTGTCAAACCAATCAGTTACACCCATTGGGATTTTTTTTAATCAAAATTATGTAGCCTAAATTTATTAAATTTGATTTTTTTCCAGTTTTTTTATTGAATATGTTTTTTAGCAGAACGTAAAAAATATATATATATTTTATTTTCAAAATTGTCGATCTTTTTTTTTTTTGTTCATAGCGCATAAGATAAAAACGCAGATGTGATCAAATACCACCAAAAGAAATCTCTATTTTTTGGCGAAAAAATTATATAAATTTTGTTTGCGTACATCGTTGCATGATTGTGACATTGCCAGGTAAAGTAAGCACAGCGCTGAATAGCAAAAAATGACCTGGTCATGCAGGGGGTAAAATCTTCCGGAGCTCAAGTGGTTAAGGGAGTCCTTTGAGAATCCCCCCAGGCCACCGGAACTAATGTCCCCATTGGAAGATTTCCCCTCTATTACTTTTTTTTGGGGACAACCTAATGGTAAACCAGACAAAGAGAGAGGGTGAATCTCCCTAACGGGGACACAGAGAGCAATAAAAACTGACAGGGGTTCTAATCCCTCTCCACTCTATCCAAAACAAGACCCTGCTTTAAGCTACAGTGCCCCTAGTCTAAATTTCGTGTTTGCAGCTAGGATGTAGCCAGCCTGAGCTTTCAGGTTTTGTTAGGTTTACCTTAAGCCCAGGAACATGACTTGCTTCTGCCTGCTGCTGTGGAGTGTTCTTCACTGATTGGATTAGGACGATGCAATGTTTTGGGTTTACTGAGAATTTTATGCAAATATTGTGGTTTGCGGAAGAGAAAAAATATTTGGTGAGACCTTGTAAAATAGACCTTTGCCTCGCAGGCTTTGCTTGTAGGTAATGTAGTGGTAGAAGGCCCTTTTCTCCTGGGCTGCGGTCTGGGGAAAGTGTAGCTCAAGGGAGGTAAATTCATCGCCTCCTGGGCTCTTTTGCCACCGCCAATCCTAGTGTGGAGACCCTGCTTTAAGATGGAGTGTCCCCAGTCTAAATTTCGTGTTTGCAGCTAGGCTGTAGCCAGCCTGAGCTTTCGGGTTTTGTTAGGATTACCTTAAGCCCAGGAACATGACTTGCTTCTGCCTGCTGCTGTGGAGTGTTCTTCGCTGAAAAGATTTGGACGATGTTTTGAGTTTACTGAGAATTTTTTGCAAATATTGTGGTTTGCGGAAGAGAAACAATATTTGGAGAGACCTTTTAAAATAGACCTTTGCCTCCCAGGTTTTGCTTGGAGATAATGTAGTGGTGGAAAGCCCTTTTCTCCTGGGCTGCGGCCTGGGGAAAGTGTGGCTCAAGTGAAGTCCATTCTTCGCCTCCTAGGCTCTTTTGCTACTGCCAATCCTAGTGTGGAGACCCTGCTTTAAGCTGGAGTGTCCCTAGTCTAAATTTCGTGTTTGCAGCTAGGCTGTAGCCAACCTGAGCTTTCTTTATGTCATCTGAGTTTTGTTAGGTTTATCTTAAGCCCAGGAACATGACTTGCTTCTGCCTGCTGCTGTGAAGTGTTCTTCACTGAATAGATTTGGACGATGCAATGTTTTGGGGTTGCTGAGGATTTTATGCAAATAATGTGGTTTGGGGAAGAGAAAAAATATTTGGAGAGACCTTCTAAAATAGACTTTTGCCTCACAGGCTTTGCTTGTAGGTAATGTAGTGGTGGAAAGCCCTTTTCTCCTGGGCTGCTGCCAGGAAGAGTGTAGCTCCAGGGAGTTCCATTCTTCACCTCCTGGGCTCTTTTGCCCTTGCCAATCCTAGTGTAGAGACCCTACTTTAAGCTGGAGTGTCCCCAGTCTAAATGTCCTGTTTGCAGCTAGGCTGTAGCCAGCCTGAGCTTTCTTAGTTATCTGGGTTTTGTTAGGTTGACTTGATTCTGCCTGCTGCTTTTGAGTGTTATTCACTGGATAGATTGGGAAGATACAATTTTTGGGGTTACTGAGGATTATTTTGCAAAAAATGTGGCGAAATGTGGGTTGGGAAAGAGATAAAATATTTGGATAGACCATGTAAAATAGACCTTTGCCTCCCAGGCTTTGCTTGGAGAGGATGTAGTGGTGGAAGGCCCTTTCCTCCTAGGCTGTAGCCTAGGGAGGTTGTAGCTCCAGAGAGGTCCATTATTCAGCTCCTGGGCTCTTTGGCCACCGCCAGTCCTAGTGTAGAGACGTTGCTTTAAGCGGGAGTGCCCCTAGCCTAAATTTTATGCCTACAGCTAGGCCTTAGGCAGCTTGAGCTTTTTGTTATCTGTGTTTGTTGAGTTTCTCTTAATCCCAAGAATATTGTTTACTTCTGCCTGCTGCTGTTGAGTGCTCTTCAGTAGATAGAGTGGGAAGATACAATGAATTGGGTTACTGAAGGTCTTCGAGGGTTTTATTGCCAGTGGCGTAAGTTGGTGAAGAGAATTAATATTTGGAGAGACCTTCTAGAATAGCTGTTTGCCTCCCAGGCTTTGTTTCTTTCCGGGCTGCTGCCTGGGGAGGGTGTACCTCCAGAAAGTTCTATTATTTGCCTCCTAAGCCTTGTAAGCCTTTTACCTGGAGGGGAAAGCCAGACCCAAATAGAGTGTGTTTGTTGTCTTCGCTGTCCTAAACTTACCTGTGGCAAAGGCCGTAGAAACTGGAAGGTAGCCACCCATCTAAGTCCTATAGCTGACCTGTGGCAAAAGGTCTAACATATACTAGAAGATAATTGCTTGTCTGGGCCTAAAAAGTTCTTTGAGAAATCTACTATGCTGAAGAAAGTTCTGCTGCTGTTTTTGGGCATCCTGTAACTCTTAACCCCTCTCTCCCCAAGTCTGTTGAGCCAATAAATTGCAAAAAAAATAGTGATTGAAGTGTGTCCGAAGTCTATCGTTGTTGGTGGGTTGGCAACTTGTTTGGGTGCAGCTACAAGGCAGATCATCAGCAGGGAAAGCAGAAGAGCCCATTAAAATCAAGCAACTCCTTAGGGTGTCAATGCTACACTAACTTTGCAAATTGGTTTGCCAGTTGAATAGAGACTATATATACCTTGCGGCTTTGAAGTGGTTTACGGGGTTATGGCTAAAGTTAATTTTTTCTCAGCTGGCAGCTGGCTTTCTTATTAAAGCGTTTCGAGTGGCTCATGAACCTCTGAAATGCTTTCAGAAGCAGCAGGAGGGGATTACCGTTCAAACCGGTGAGCCTGGAACAATCCGACAGTGCGGCCGGCTGGTCCTAGAGCTGATCAAAGACTAGATCATTTTGGATCACCTCTATGGCCTTGGAGCACCAAAGCCACGCCATGATGTCACTACCGGTCCAAGGTGGAAGTAAACAATTTTTTATTTTTTTAAAGAAAAAGAGCAAAAACATTTTTTTTTTTTTTTTTGATCTTTTGCTTTTAAAGGTAAAGGAGAGATGTGAGGTCTTTTTGACCCCAGATCTCTCCATAAAGAGGACCTGTCATCCTTATTTCTATTACAAAGGATGTTTACATTCCTTGCAATAGGAATAAAAGTGATAAAAAAAAATGAAAGGGACAGTGTAAAAATAAAAAATGAAAAGCAAAATAAATAAGAAAAAATGTAAAACATCCCGATCTCTTCATGCTTGCGCACAGAAGCGAATGCATACGTAAGTCGCGCACACATATGGAAACGGTAAAACAGTATTTGCACCACACATGTGAGGTATCACCGCGACTGTCAGAGCAAGAGCAATAATTCTAGCACTAGACCTCTACTGTAACTCTAAACAGGTAACCTGTAAAAAATTTTAAAGCGTGGCCTATGGATATCTTTAAGTACCGTAGTTTGTCGCCATTCCAGGAGCATGCGCAATTTTAAAACGTGACATGTTATGTATCTATTTACTCGGCGTAATATCAGCTTTCACATTTTACAAAAAAAATTGGGATATTGTAACGGGAGTCACTTTGGATGGGGCGGCCCAGTGGAACCCAGCTTACCTTTGAGAGGTCTGGCATTGGGACAAGAGGATGTCAGCCTTGCTGTACAAGCACTGGGGCCACCCTGTCTTCTCTCCAGTGGCTAAAAGGACTCCAGGAAGAAGGCCAGTCCACACTTCTCCCCATCAGCGGTTATGTTCTACGAGAGATGCAGAGGTTGGCTGGGTGAGTAACGCTGTGTTCCGGACAATTTGTTTTGGTACAGACGTTGGGGGACAGGAACTACAGACTAACTTCAAAGTCAACCCATTAGGGGGTCTTCTTCTGTGTTAGTCTCCTTCTGAAAGGTGGGAGATGTAACTGGAGTCACTTTGGTTGGGGGGCCCATGGAACCAGGCTTACCTTCGAGAGGTTGAGAAATCCCTCTCTCAGCTCCCTAGGCCCCTCTTACGTGTAAGTAACCCTGTAACTATTAGGGACACAGGGTGAGTCAGAAAATGATGGACAGCTACTTAATGGACACTGAGAATATGGTTTGGATTACTTAAAATCGGACAGTAATATTTATAAACAATATACCTGAAGGAATATATGTAGACTCTGGGACTCTAGGCCTAGGATCCATGTTAAAGGCACAGCCGCCTATTGCCAATAAGAGACTGCTTCACACAGTCAGACTAATAGCAGATGCTAATATCATCAGCTCAACCACCTGTCTTCCACACATTGTTGATTGTGCTGATTAACTCACCTATTGTCTACAGTGGGGATGTGTTTACACTTATAATATGTATTGTACATCAGGAGCTCGATGACAGAAAGTCTGCTAATTAATTAACTCAAGTTCATTAAATCACTGTCATCTGTTAGTTGCTGAGGGGAAAAATAGAATACTGTTTATGTTGGTTGTTCCTTAGATATGTTAATTAAATTTCTGTACACAATTTCATCTGATTATGATAATGTAATCAGGTACCTGACCAGGAGGGGTAATAAAAAGCAAAAGGCCAATATATCGAGGGCCGATATGCACTTTCCCTGGTATAACGGAATCGGCCCCTGAGGTTACCAATATTACCGATATTTCGGGAAAGTGCTTGTACCGAAGTGATGCCTGCAGCTAAAAGCATAATCCTGGTACCGGCATCCATAGCCGACGGTCGGCTGTCTTGTAATGACAACCGATGCGGCTGTGAAGCTGCTTGGCTGTCATTACAAGGAGCGGGAGGGGACGTCCCCTCCCGCCGCCCGGGTCTCACGTCCCACCGGGAGACCCGGGCAACCAGCCTTTACGGCCGCTGAAGACTCGATCAAAGCAGCATTCTGATCGGGTCTCCATGTAAAAACCCGGAAGTGATGTCATGAAATCACTTCAGGGTACTCGGCGCCAGATTAAAAAAAATGACAGCATTCAAAACGGCCAAACTTGACGTTTTGAATGCTTTTAAGTGCAGAGGAGGGGTTTGGGGCCTTTTAGACCTCCAGATCCCTCCACAAGAGTACCCGTCAAGTAAAAAGAAAAAAATGTTTTTTAATGTACAAAACTATCGGCCAATACCGATACGCAATGACCAAAATATCGTTATCGGCAATGAAAAAAACGATATCGGTCGATCACTAGTTAGAAGTAATTTTCTAGCAAAAATACTGATTTAAACTTGAAAACAAAAAGTGCCAGAAAAAGCGTGGTCTGCAAGTGGTTAAAACGCACGAATTCTTTTATGAAGAATTCATTAGAATATGAATGTGAATGTATTTATTTTGAGTTGTGTGATATCTCGGTGTATTTATATTACACCGGACGGGTCTAGTATTAGGACCAGGCGCACTTGCTGACATCTGTTTATCATGTTGTCATTTTGTTGTTTGTCTTATGTAAATTTGCTTGTTTTGATCTGTATGCTGCACAGTTCCGCATAATGAGGTCATCGGCACGTTACCGTCGCCTCCTGTCTCTCCCTACTTTGATTTGCTGGCCATGAGCCCAGATCTGAGTGTGACAACGAGTAAAATGAGTGAACTGGCTGCATTCCCTCTACAGACTGCAGGGCTGTCGCTTTTCGTACTGGTAGAAGAAGCTTATCAATTTTACCAGCACTTTCTTAAATTGTATATGTAGTTACGAAGGCAGGCACCACCGTACAACCAGTGATGATACTCCCTATTCATCTATAGCTACTGTGAAAGTAATCTTCAATTCAAGAGTTTTCCAATAAATATGTTTTAGGGTTTTTTTGGCCCACTTTGATTAAGGTGACCAGATTTTTTCTTTTTTTTTTTAACTCTTTTTATTAAAGGAGATAAAGCTTTTGGTACAATAAACAAAGCACTCAACATGAGCGCCAAAAATATAATACGGTACAGCATTTTACAATGAGTTTCAAAACATCCAGTATGCAGCATCCATCACGTTATAAGGTCAGTAAGCATGTCAAGTAAAAAAAAGATTCAACAATATGACTATCAGGGAGTGTCGAAATCAACAGTCCAAAAAAAAACGTTAGGTTCAAAGAGGTAACCAGTACTCTCAATGATATCCTTAAAGCGGAGTTCCGGCCTCAGAAACGTATTTGAGATAAAAATACCACGGGAGAGTCAGGGCTAGTGCATTTCAGCAATGATAGCCTCTGAACTGTCCCAGGTTGCACTTACCTTTTAGAAGAAGTACTTACCTTGAAAATTTCTTGTCCAGCGCTGCCATCTCAGGTGTGGGCAGCTGAGCCAGGGCGTCCTCTTCGGTCCCAGAATGCCCTGCACCGGCCCGGCTCGTCAGTTCCGGTGCAGGCACGTCATCCCTGCACAGCTTCTGGGCATGCCCAGAAGCTGTTTAGCAGGGAATGACACGCCTGCACCGGAAGTGACAAGCGGGGCCGGTGCAGGCGCATTGACTCCTGGGAGCGATGACGTTCAGCTCCTAGGCCTAGGAGTCAACCCAAGCAGGAAGCGATGGCGCGGGCTGCGGACACAGATGGAGGAAGTAGAAGTAAAGCAAAAAAAAAAATTGGGAGTATCCAATTGTTTTTTAGGTGATTTAAAGCAAGCGGAACTCCGCTTTAAGCATGTGACATAGTGAGGGCAGAAGAGCACCATGCGCCCCAGACCTTATCTAATTTAGCCGGACATCCTCTATGTTCAAATACAAGTTTTTCATAAGGTAACACATGATTTACCAACTGCAACCACATACACACCGAGGCAGGATTGGGCTGAATCCATTTAAGAGCAACTGCCTTGCGGGTCAAAAATAATGTCTCCACTGGCATAATTCTAGTATGCCTCGGCCTCTGCTCCTCATCCAAAACCCCCAACAAACAAATCAGTGGGGTGCATGGGACTGGGACAGACAGGACTGCAGACAATACATCGGTCACCCATTTCCAACATCCGGCTATGAATGGACACAGGCACATGAAATGGGCGAAGTCTGCACGCGGGCAAGTTCATCTAGTACATGTAGGGGCTGGCAAGTGGTGCATTGCATGCAGCCTAACCGGTGTCAAATAGGATTGATGACCCATGCATAAATAAATCAATTTATTGTTGACTGCTGGAGATACTGAGAGATGAGAAGAGCATGCCTCCTCCCAGTCCTCGTCAGACAAATCAGGGATAATTTGCTGCCATTTAGTGTGGACTGTCAGTGGGGTTCTGTTAATTGTAACGGATAATAAATGTAGGTTATCCCTATCATCGGGGTAGTTGGAAAGGCCTACGTCATTAGTCCCAAACTGGGAGTGAAGTGCATGACGAAGTTGGAGGTATCTATAGAAGGCAGTTCACGGAAGATCATATTTACCCTGCAGCGCATGAAAGTAAATTAAGACATTCCCCTCATATACATCCCCCAAGGTAATAACTCCCTGAAGCCCCATACACACGTACCGATCGTCGGCCGAACGATTGGCCGTCTTTTGTCCCTGGGCTGTCGTGTCAGTTGAAAAGTGCAAAAGACTGCACAAGAATTTTGTCCGCCGACTACAGCCGACTGCAGAAGTGATGTCATGTGATGGTTAACTTTCCCTGTGTTATTTCTTTTCTGAGCATGCCCAGTCTTGCAAATCTGCTGTCTGTCGGCCGAATTCTGTATTGACTGGCGAACAATCGGCCGTTCTGGTGTCGGCATACAAAAATTTTAATGCTTGCACAACAGATTCTTTTCGGCCGAAAGTGCGCTGTCGGCTGTCGGAAGCATCATACTAACAAGCCGAAAATCGGCCGATCGTTCGTCGGCCGAAGCTTTTCGGCCGACAATATGCACGTGTGTACGGGCCTTTACTCTGCCAGAACCGAAAATCCATAAACAATTGAAGCCCGGGAAACATTGGGTTATGCCAAAGAGGCAGAGCTGAGTCAATGTCCCCAAAGTCCGCAATCTTCTTGGCCTCCCGCCACACCGCTCTGGCCATGGTAAGCATCGGAATGAGGCGCCCACCCAGAGTCCTGACCGGAGCCTCTAGAGCCACCAGCAAGTCTCTTAGCCCAAGCACCCGTGCAAGGTATGACTCAACCACAAACGGGGTGTTCACAACCAACCAGTCAGTCAGGTGGCGCAATTGTCCTGCTAGATAATAGTAGTACAAATTGGGCAGTGCCATGCCCACCTCCTCCTTGAACTTCAGCAAGTTTTCTTCACCATGTCTAGATGCCTAAATGCATTGAGTTGCTGCCATGTGATTGGCTGATTAGAAATCTGGGTTACCAAGCAATTCAACGGGTGTACCTAATAAAGTGGGCGGTGAGTGTATATGTAGAAGTCGTGTCCTCGCAGGGATTGTTTAGTCTAACAATGAACACAAATATCTCTCAGCCTCCTGGTTATTTGTTGCACACCACTGTTTATTTCCCCCTTAACCACTTGAACACTGGAAGGCTTTTACCCCCTTCATAACCAGACCATTTATTGATAATTAGCACTGCGCTATTTTAACTGGTAATTGCACGGTCATGCAACAACTAAACCCAAATTAAATTTATATAATGTTTTTCCCCCACAAATAGAGCTTTCATTTGGCGGTTTGTGTTTACAACTGGTTTTTTTTTATTATATAAACTAAAAAAGACTGGAAAAAAAAAACAATATTTACTACTTTCTGTTATAAAACATATCCAAAAAAATCTAATTTCTTCATAAATTTAGCCAAAATGTATTCTGCTACTTTGATAAAAAGAAAAAAAAATCACAATAAGTGTATATTTATTTGTTTGTGTGAAAGTTATGGCGTCTACAAACTATGGTATATGTACTGGAATTTATGCAGCTATAGAAGCTATACTTGTAATGGCGGTGATCAGCGACTTCTAGTGTGGCTGTGATCATGCGGGCAATCTGGCACTAACTGACGCTGGCTGGGAAGATCACTAACTGACGTCACCAGTGACACTAAGTGCCGGTTCACATTGTGAATCCACTGCGGGTTCCTACATCGCACCTGACTCGTAGGCAGTTCACACTGCCGTATGCGAACTGCTGGGAGTGTCAATACAAAGTTAAGGACATCCCCAGATTAGTTTGCATATCGCAGTGCGAACTGTCAGTTCGTACAGGAATCGGATCGCATAGGTGTGAACACCCATGCGATCCGATTCTGATGCAGACCAAAAAAAGGGTCCTGCGTGACTTCGGTCTGAATGCGATGCGAGATCAGCCATGCAATCTGTATGGCTGAATTTGCATCGCACAGACATCGCATATGTGTGAACCGGCACTAATAAAGCAATCAGTGATAATAATATACGCTGATACTGTACTAATGACACTGGCTGAAAAAAGGGAAGGAATGAGAAAAGCACCTCTAAGTACAGTATATTTTATTATGCAGACAGGCAACAAGTGAAGACTCACATAATGGCTGCTCAATATAGGCTCATCTGGGGGGGTACAAGCCCTAGGGTAGATGTCCAGCACAGCCTTGACAGTCCGGAGATGTGACAGTCGGGATGGCTGCAGAAGACGGGGGAATGGCGGCTAGCCTGCGTCTTTTACGGGTACAACTTGTGATAAATCAACTCGAGACAAAGCGTGGTTCAGTGTGTGACGTCACCAAAAGGCAGAGGAGAACCACAACGTGTTTCAGAGCATGCGTGAAGCTCAAACAGAGCATGCATGCTCCTTTGTCAAGCGATCGCTTCTCTCCATTCCTGCATTTATTTACAGAGTTGGCTTCACTCTTTAGAAGAACTATTCCTGCCCTTAGTGCTTATTGCAGATCAGACTTCCATATTCACAGGTGAACTCACCTTTATTAAGGACTTTCATCTATGGACTTCATGGACTGTGCTCAACCAGTTTGTTGTCATTACCTTGTGTGCTAACATTAACCCTTTCTAATGACACTGGCTGAGAAGGGGTTAACATCTAGGGGCAATTAAGGGGTTAACCATGTGTATAACAAGCGTAATGTGTGCTGCTCTTAGGACTCTTTCAAACGGTCCGCCTCCGTAGGCGGATCCGTGCTGCTCAGCGAGGATCGATCCGCCGATCCCCGCTGAGCCGGCGGATGACAGCTCCGTCTCCACTTGCAGTGCGGAGAGGGAGGTGTCACAGCTCCCGCTGCTCTCTATGGGGGATCGGATGAGAGCGGACCGCCTGTCCGCTCTCATCCGATCCCTGAACGGATGGAAAAATAGGGTTTCCATCCATCCGGATTTCACGGACAGGATCGGATACGGATGGCAGCGGGTGTCAGCGGAGGTGTCTTCGCTGACATCCGCTGCCCCATAGAGCTGCATGGAGGATCCGATCAGATCCGCCTAAAAAACTGACAGGCGGATCTGATCGGACCGCCCGTGTGAAAGAGCCCTTACTTACTGATCTGGCTGTTTTACCTTCCTGCTTTTCCTGGGGGAAGAAACAGCCAGATCGCTGTTTCAAGGTACGCAGTATTCTGTGTGTTTGTAAACATAGAACTTTCTGCTGTGATTGGACAAAGCCGATCAGTAGGTTTCAGCCTATATCATCTGCTGCCAAACTTGGGTTGTGTCCAATCACAGCACAGATCTGCAGGGAAGCGTGTATGTGCGCCCCAAAACCGGAAGAAAGCCAGCAACGTACATGTACGTTTATAATTTAACAAAAAATGGGTTTGGCGCTGCTGTGCGCGTGATATAATTTTTACGACGTCGTCACGCCCCTGACGATGTAATCGCTGACAAAACGCGTTGGGTAGGGTCTGGACGTGTGACGCCATCTTGCACCGGGACGCAGCGGCCATCTTTGTGGTTGGAAACCACCTAGTCCTTATGGAATCACAAACTCTTTTCAAATCCTGGATTATGTGAGTTGAGCAAGACCGCGCAATTGTCCGTTAAAGTATCGCAGTGCCGAATCACAAAATATGGCCTGGTCATTAAGGGGGCAAATCCTTCCGGTCCAGAAGTGGGGAAGTAGCGAAGTGCCGAATTGCAAAAAATGGCCTGGTCATTAAGGGGGTAAAACCTTCCGGTCCAGAAGTGGTTATAGATGCAGGACGCAGGACTGTCCCAGTAAATCCAGAACAGTTGGGATCTATACATCAGAGAACCCGAGTCCTGATGAATGTGTCTAACTAGCTGTGTTATTACTGGGATGGCGGGGAACCTTCGCAGACACACCAGGCACAGTTTTTGCCCCTTCCAACACAAATTCCCTCTCCCCCAATCTCTTTGTGGCGCCCCCCCCCCTCCCCCACCTCGCATGATACCACAAGCCAAGGGCAGCCTCCCCTCCTTCCCACCCCTTTTTCCGTCCTTGTCTATCAGTGTTTAGTTAAAGCTTGTAGGAGGAGTTTTCATTCCACTCTGACTGTTCTATGAGGTTGCATGAGCCCTGACCCTCTGTCTGGACAGCACTGATTGGCCCTGTGCTGATCACAGGCACCTTCCCAAGAAAAAAAAAAATAGCAATATGCACCAAACTGAGCATGTGCAAAGTGACTCCAAAGGCTCTGTTCTATCAGGTGATAGATTGGGGACAGTGGAAGAAGGGGAGGATCAGAGAAGACAGGGTCAAACAGTCTTTTTACACAACGCAGAGGATTAACCCTTAGGTTCCACAGTGAGTATAACAAGCCTGCTTTACTGCATATACAGGCTAATTTTACTGTTCTGGGTTTAGTAATAGTTTAAAAAAGATACCAAACACACACTGATTATTTTTGTATTGTCCCTTCTATTTCTGTATGTGGATGATGGCACTGTAATTACTTTAATTAAAAAAAAACATTTAAGTACCTTTTTCCCTAATCAACATACAGCGGTCACGTGACCCAGCTTTCTCCCAGCCTGTCTGCAGGGAAACACAAGCAGGAGGAGCCCCTAGTCCTCTGAAATGCTGGTCACATGTTCAAAAGAACAAAAAAAACAGGCTTTAGAATACAGAGTAAAAATAAATAAATAATATCAATAAACTGTTTTAAATTGTCATACAAGTATATATATGAAATCAAATGTGATGATGAAGAAGCAGCAGGAATAGTGGAGGAAGCACATATCCACAGACCGGAGGAAGCAGAAGCAGGGAGATCCTTGCAGTGCGGAAAACTGGAGGTGCATGGAGCAAATGGGAAGGGGGAACCATAAAAACTTTAAATTTAGGAACAAGGAAGAGCAGGTACAAGGTAGCAGGGTTCAGGGCAGAAACAGGACAATGGCTGTCAATATCTGGCAGCAAGCAAAACACTGGAGCGAGAGGCAACTTAGTAGGGGAGGACCTACAGAGTAAATACCCTCACAGCAGCCAGCATCAGGTGGAAACTGATACTCAGTCATACAACACTGTACGCAAATGTACAACACTGTATGCATTTTTTTTTTTATTCTCCTCCGCCATCTCCCGCTGTAATTGGACACAGTGCAGGGGCGTAACTACAGAGGTTGCAGAGGTTGCAATTGCAACCGGGTCCTATGCGGCTCCACTGTACGCCTGGATAGGAGGGGCGGTGGGGGCAGCATGTATAGAAATCACTGTCCTACTTTTTCCTCCTGTAGCTGCAGGAGGAAAATGGAGGAGATTGGTTCCTCTGTATGCTGCCCCCGCCACTCCTCCTATCCAGTTCACTTGTGTTCTTCTGTCTCTTGGCCCCTGTGTGCTCCCCTAGTCCCCCCCCCTTATTGTGCTGCAACCCCCCCCCCCACTGTGCTCTCTCCCCTCTCCTGCCAGCTGCTGCAGGGGATGTGTCACAATAGAGAACCAGGAAGGGGTCGGTAAATATGTAAATTACCAGCTCCTTCCTTTTCTGAATGGACAGAGTCATAGTCAGTGACATTGTAAAAAAATTAAATAAAATGATAAAAAATAATACAATTACAATACCAAAAAATAAAAATTAATGACACCAGTGGGTAAACTTCCAGGATCGCAAAGGTCACACTTGCGACCGGGCCCTGGTATTCCACCACTGTGGGGAGGCCCAAGGATGGCAGGAAGGGGGCCCACTGCAGAACTTGTGAAAGGGTCCTGTTGCGGGACCGAAATAAAGGGCCCCACAACGAGAGTAAAGGGGTCCGGGGGGCCCTTCATGGTTTCTTGCACTGGGGCCCTGGAGGTTCCCAAAGCATAATTTTTCCACCTCCATGTTTGACGGTAGGGATGGTGTTCCTGAGGTCATAGGCAGCATTCCTCCTTCTCCAAACACGGCGAGTTGAGTTGATGCCAAAGAGCTCGATTTTGGTCCCATCTGACCACAACACTTTCACCCAGTTCTCCTCTCAATCATTTGGATGTTCATTAGCAAACTTCTGTACATGTGCTTTCCTGAGCAGGGGGACCTTGCAGGTGCTGCAGGATTTCAGTCCTTCACGGCGTAGTGGGTTACCAATTGTTTTCTTGGTGACTATGGTCCCAGCTGCCTTGAGATCATTGACCAGATTCTCCTGTAAAGTTCTGGGCTGATTCCTCACCATTCTCCTGATCATTGAAACTCCATGAGGTGAGATCTTCCATGGAGCTCCAGACCGAGGGAGAGTGACAGTTATTTTGTGTTTCTTCCATTTGTGAATAATCGCACTAACTGTTGTCACCCTCTCACCAAGCTGCTTTGCGATGGTCTTGTAGCCCATTCCAGCCTGGTGTAGGTCTACAATCTTGTCCCTGACATCCTTGGACAGCTCTTTGGTCTTGGCCATGGTGGAGAGATTGGAATCTGATTGATTGCTTCTATGGACAGGTGTCTTCTATACAGGTAACAAGCTGAGATTAGGAGCACTCCCTTTACGAGAGTGCTCCTAATGTTAGCTGGTTACCTGTATAGAAGACACCTGGGAGCCAGAAATGCTGCTGATAGGGGATCAATTACTTATTTCACTCATTAAAATGCAGATCAATTTATAACTTGCCATTTTCTGGATATTTTTGTTGCTATTCTGTCTCTCACTGTTAAAATAAACCGACCATTAAAATGATAGACTGATCATTTCTTTGTCAGTGGGCAAATGTACAAAACCGGCAGGGGATCCAATACTTTTTCCCCTCACTGTAGGGTGCTATTACCTGTCATGCACTTAGGGAACAGCTGGGTATTTTGCAGCAGTCTTCAAGTGAGATTGCAATTGAAGGAAACAAAGCTGAAAGTTGAGCAAGAACTGTGTGCTATTATTTTTAAATCTGTAAAATAAATATACCGGGACATTAATATAGAAAATTAAACTTTTGGTATATTTGCTACATTTGATAATGTTGTCTTTTTAACAAGTCCATTTCACTATGCACCTCTGTAGTGTTTGGGCTTTCCATTTATCGAGCGGACTCTGGAGAAAATCTAGGACTCGGTATAAATGATTGTTGGAAAGAGAAACGCATTCATCGCCTGAAGTAGAGCGAGGGTTTTTTTTTTTTTTTTTTCCGATGTGCTAGCAAATTGTTTAATTCTTCCCATCATTGTGCTTAATTATATCTATGAGAAAAAAATGAGACCACAGAGGCAGAGAACCCCCCAGATATTTGGCATAATGTGCCTGCATGATAATTGAAAGTTCTCTGTGAAAGAATTTAGATTTTATGGGGAGCGATGGATGCTGCTTTTATTATTGAAACCTAATCCAGCAAATTCCTATTAACATTTTATTAATATCCACAGTGGACATTGGAGAACTACTTCATTAGCAGTGACAGTGGTTTATGTTTGGCGCTGGAAGTTTCTAATATCTTTTTTACTTTTAATTTTTTTATTTAACCAGTTCTGGACCGGAAGAATTTGCCCCCTTTAATGACCAGGCCATTTTGTTGCGATTTGGCACTGCGTCAATTTAACGTAAAATTGCGCGGTCGTGCGACGATGTACCTAAATAAAATTGATGTCCTTTTTTGCCCACAAATAGAGCTTTCTTTTGGTGGTATTTGATCACCTGTGCGATTTTTATCTTTTGCGCTATAAACAAAAAAAGAGCAACAATTCTGAAATAAAAAAACAATATTTTTCACATCCTGCTGTATAACATTCCCAAAAAAAAAAAACATTTAAATAAACCATTTTCATCCTTTTTAGGCCAATTTGTATTCTGCTTTATATTTTTGGTAAAATAGCATATTTTGATTTGTTTGCGCAAAAGTTATCACGTCTACAAACTAGGGGAAAGATTTATGTCATTTTGTATTTATTTATTTATTTTTTTTACTAGTAATGGCGGCGATCAGCGATTTTTAGCGGGACTGCGACATTGCGGCAGACAGATCGGACCCTAACTGACATTTTTGACACTTTTGGTGGGACCAGTGACATTACTACAGTAATCAGTGCTAAAAATATGCACTGTTACTGTAATAATGACATTGGCAGGGAAGGGGTTAACCTAGGGGTGATCAAAGGGTTAAGCGTGAGCCTAAGGGAGTGTTTACTAACTGTATGGGGGTTGGGCTTGTGAAATGATCATAGAGACCTGGGATCCTATATAGAAGAGAGAAAAGCGATCAGCTGTGTTTACAACAGCTGACCGTTCTTCTCTCTTAGCGGGGAGCGTTCCCCGCTGAGCAGGTGGAATACAGGTCCGTCTCCGCTTACTTTGCAGAGACAGACCTGTCAGATCCCCGCTCTCCTCTATGGGAGATTGGATGATAACGGACCGCCTGTCCATTTTCATCCGATCCGATCCTCCAGACGGATGGAAAATAGGGTTTCCATCCGTCTGGATTTCACAGATCGGATTGGATAGCAGCGGGTGTCAGTGGAGATGTCACCCCTGACATCCGCTGCCCTATAGGGATGCATGGAGGATCCGATCCGGTCCGCCTGAAAAAATGAACAGGCAGACCTGATCAGAAAGCCCGTATGAAAGGGGCCTATCCGAAAATCGAATGATTGTGCCTCGTACTGAGTTTTTCTTCAGATTTTCTTATAGTGTGTACCCTGCTTCAAGGATACTAAGCACACGCTGTTTAATTGACATTGTCCCTTCTATTTCTGTATATGTATGATGGAACTGTAATTATTTTAATAAAAAAAAAACTTTTTCCTAATCGATATACTGGCATCACATGACCCAGCTCTCTCCCATCCTGTCTGCAGGGAAACATAAGCAGGAGGAGCTTCTAGTCCTCTGCTGCTGGGCAAAATTTAAAAAAAGAGCCTTTAGAATACAGAGTAAAAATAAATAAGTAATATCAGTGTGACGGTACTCACCGTCACTGGGAGTGAAAGACAGATATTTAGTGGACACTGAGAATATGGTTTGGATTGCTTCAAATGGGCTTTGTGTTTACACTTATGATAATGTGTATTGAACTTCAATGTCAGAGACAGGCTCTCCCTATTGTCTGTGTATGGAGGTGTGATGTGTATTCTGTTAAGCCTGTCTGTCCCTTTGTTAATGAACTCACATATTGTTTCTGTCCAGGTGGCTAGATAATTAGTTCACGTCAATTCTATTTCTGTATACAATTTCATCTGCATATGATATTATAATCAGGCAAACCCTGACCTGTGTGTGGCAGTCTAATCAGGAGGGGGATGTCCATGCTGTATATAAACTGTGTGAGAATGTTCAATAAAGGAGAAGGTTCCAAAACGTATACAAGCTAAGTTGTCCGCTAGCTTTGTATGGGGGCGGCTGGAATATTTGATATCTATGTTCAATGCTGAAGGAGGCCATATACTAACGGAAGCCCACAGACACAGTGTGGGTCGGGGTTCCGTTACAATCAGTAATCTGTTTTAAATTGTCATACAAATATATATTTTTCAAATTAAATTTTTTTGGGCAATAACATTCTCCCCTGTGTGCCCGGGTCTCCCAGCAGTGCTGCTTGCTTCGCTCTCTCGCTGGCTGCTGCAGGTACACAGGAGGATGGAGAGTGGGGGAAGGGGCCTGTAAATATGTAATTTACTGGCCCCTTCCTTTTGTGAATTGGACACAGCTGATCACGTTGTAAAGAGCCAGTGTCATGAGTGGCGTGACCGGGAGGACATCATAGGACTGGGAGGATGTCATAGGACTGGGAGGACATCATAGGACCAGGAGGATGTCATAGGACTGGGAGGACATCATAGGACCGGGAGGATGTCATAGGACCGGGAGGACGTCATAGGACCGGGAGGACATCATAGGACCGGGAGGATGTCATAGGACCGGGAGGACATCATAGGACCGGGAGGATGTCATAGGACTGGGAGGACATCATAGGACCGGGAGGATGTCATAGGACCGGGAGGACATCATAGGACCGGGAGGACATCATAGGACCGGGAGGACATCATAGGACCGGGAGGACGTCATAGGACCGGGAGGACATCATAGGACCGGGAGGATGTCATAGGACTGGGAGGACATCATAGGACCGTGAGGATGCCATAGGACCGGGAGTACGTCATAGGACCAGGAGGATGTCATAGGACCAGGAGGACATCATAGGACTGGGTGGACGTCATATGACATCCTCCAAGAAGGACAAAAAGCCAGCCCAGTCCGTCAATCTGCTATAGCCCGAAGGGAACCGGGTAAAGCTAAACTCTATCTGCTCCTCCCCCCATAAACTAAAAACAATATTCATATATACAAAAAGGGGGAAAGAAAAGTGGGCTATCACACCTCTACAAGGTATAGATATACCATTCATAAAGGGACTTTACATGTGCTTACCAATGGGAGCCATGAGTACAAACAAATCTTATCAAAAATCCATACATTTATTATTTAATCCAATTAAAGGGAGAAATAGCCATCTCCTAATAAAAACATTGTACAACAACATCCGATTGCATCATTCCGGTGGGTTCTAAATTACAATAACAAGTAGCAAGTGTGTGAAATCAATGTGTTTCACAAGAATTGCTTCTTCAGGTTCCACGCTTGAATTAGAATGGCTAATACATATCAATCCACTATATATACGATGGTTCACCATGGATAGGCAAATAAGTGGCACAAAAAAATGTGAAAGACCATCCGAAAGAAAACTGGGGAGAACAGCAAGTGTAAGAAAAAAAATATGTCCTACTAGGTAAGTTTGAGTTTGGGGGTGGAGGAACCTGACTGGTCTCCACAGAGTCCTGACCTCAACCCAATAGAACACCTTTGGGATGAATTAGAGCGGAGACTGTGAGCCAGGCCTACTTGTCCAACATCAGTGCCTGACCTCACAAATGTGCTTCTTCTGGAAGAATGGTCAAACATTCCCATAGACACTCCTAAACCTTGTGGACAGCCTTCCCAGAAGAGTTGAAGCTGTTATAGCTGCAAAGGGGGGGCCAACTCAATGTTGAACCCTACGGACTAAGACTGGGATGCCATTAAAGTTAATGTACGTGTAAAGGCAGGTGTCCCAATACTTTTGACAATATAGTGTATATGCATGCGTATGTATATGGCATGATTTGTAAGGTTACTGACTGGTCCACTTTAAAGAATGTGTCTCAGACATCTATTGAAACTCGATGTAGACTGTAATGGAGGAAGGAAATCCCCTGTTATAACATGTGCTGCGAAGCCTCCCGGTTATCTGACATGAAAGCAGCCGTCCTATAGGCCTAACAAGATCTCCGCCTCCCAGTTCTTTACTGTTAGGGATATCAGTGAATGATGAAATGTTTGGCACCTTTAGCAATGATTGAAGGAACTTTTCTGATCTCTTCCAGGATTACGTGCTGCCATCTGCCTTTCCAGAGTAAATGGCTCTATGTGGGGACAGAGAGAGGAAACACACACATTGTAAATATTGAATCCTTCGTTCTGTCTGGATACGTCGTCATGTGGAACAAGGCAATAGAGCTGTGAGTATGACCCTGCATTCATAGTTATCATTACTGACGTATGCTGGGACTTTTATTTCCACTTAACTACACAATGTGATACAATATCTCACAAAAATGAGTACACCCCTCACATTTTTTGTAAATATTTTATTCTATCTTTTCATGTGACAACACTGAAGAAATGACACTTTGCTACAATGTAAAGTAGTGAGTGTACAGCTTGTATAACAGTGTAAATTTGCTGTCCCCTCAAAATAACTCAACACACAGCCATTAATGTCTAAACTGCTGGCAACAAAAGTGAGTACACCCCTAAGTGAAAATGTCCAAATTGGGTCCAAAGTGTCAATATTTTGTGTGACCACCATTATTTTCCAGCACTGCCTTAACCATCCTGGGCATGGAGTTCACCAGAGCTTCACAGGTTGCCACTGGAGTCCTCTTCCCCTCCTCCATGATGACATCACGGAGCTGGTGGATGTTAGAGACCTTGCGCTCCTCCACCTTCCGTTTGAGGATGCCCCACAGATGCTCAATAGGGTTTAGGTCTGGAGAGATACTTGGCCAGTTCATCACCTTTACCCTCTGCTTCTTTTGCGAGGCAGTGGTCATCTTGGAGGTGTTTTGGGTCGTTATCATATTAGAATACTGTCCTGCGGCCCAGTCTCCGAAGGGAGAGGACCATACTCTGCTTCAGTATGTCACAGTACATGTTGGCATTCATGGTTCCCTCAATGAGCTGTAGCTCCCCAGTGCTGGCAGCACTCATGCAGCCCCCGACCATGACACTCCCACCACCATGCTTGACTGTAGGCAAGACACACTTGTCTTTGTACTCCTCACCTGGTTGCCGCCACACATGCTTGACACCATCTGAACCAAATAAGTTTATCTTGGTCTCATCAGACCACAGGACATGGTTCCAGTAATCCATGTCCTTAGTCTGTTTTCGTCAGCAAACTGTTTGCAGACTTTCTTGTGCATCATCTTTAGAAGAGGCTTCCTTTTAGGACAACGGCAATGCAGACCAATTTGATGCAGTGTGTGGCGTATGGTCTGAGCACTGACAGGCTGACCCCCCACCCCTTCAACCTCTGCAGCAATGCTGGCAGCACTCATACCTCTATTACCCAAAGACAATCTCTGCTTATGACGCTGAGCACGTGCACTCAACTTCTTTGGTCGACCATGGTGAGGTCTGTTCTGAGTGGAACCTGTCCTGATAAACCGCTATATGGTCCTGGCCACCGTGCTGCAGCTCAGTTTCAATCTTCTTATAGCCTAGGCCATCTTTATGTAGAGCAACAATTCTTTTTTTCACATCCTCAGAGAGTTCTTTGCCATGAGGTACCATGTTGAACTTCCAGTGACCAGTATGAGAGAGTGAGAGCGATAACACCAAATTTACCACACCTGCTCCCATTCACACCTGAGACCTTGTAACACTAATGAGTCACATGACACCAGGGAGGGAAAATGGCTAATTGGGCCCAATTTGGAAATTTTCACTTAGGGGTGTACTCACTTTTGTTGCCAGCGGGTTAGACATTAATGGCTGTGTGTTGAGTTATTTTGAGACGACAGCAAATTTACACTGTTATACAAGCTGTACACTCACTGCTTTACATTGTAGCAAAGTGTCATTTCTTCAGTGTTGTCACATGAAAAGATAGAATAAAATATTTACAAAAATGTGAGGAGTGTACTTACTTTTGTGAGATACTGTATATGGGGGCTTTACCACCATTCTGTGAAAGTTTCTTCCTTTTCCTTGTAATGGCCCCCCAAGTGTTGTGTCCTACTAAGCCAGGTATAGCAGTGGTAATATCCCAGGGATTAGGGTTCTGATTTTGTCATTGGTGAAGATTTACTAAAACTGGTGCACACAGAATCTGATGCAACTCTTCACAGTAACCAATCAGATTCTAGGTTTTATTGTCAAAGCTTAATTCAACCAGCTGGTTACTAGGCACATCTGCACCAGATTCTGTGTGCATCGGTTTTATTAACACCCCCCCCCCCCCCAGCGTGTCAGTGTTCTGGGACCCCAAATTGTCAGTGGGTCATTGTTCTAGGATCCAAGTACCCATGTGTCATTGATCTGGGTCCCCCAAGTCTAAGTATATTATTGTTCTGGGATCCTAAGTGTCAGTGTGTGATTACTCTGGGACCCCCAAGTCTCAGTATATTATTGTTCTGAGACCCCAAGTGTCCGTGTGTCATTGGTCTGGGACCCCAAGTTTCAGTGTGTCATTGTTCTGGGACCCCAAGTGTCAGTGTGTCCTTGGCCTGGGACCCCCAAGTGTCAGTGTGTCCTTGGCCTGGGACCCCCAAGTGTCAGTGTGTCCTTGGCCTGGGACCCCCAAGTGTCAGTGTGTCATTGTTCTTCGACCCCCAAGTGTCAGTGTGTCATTGTTCTTCGACCCCCAAGTGTCAGTGTGTCATTGTTCTTCGACCCCAAGTGTCAGTGTGTCATTGTTCTTCGACCCCCAAGTGTCAGTGTCTCATTGTTCTTCGACCCCCAAGTGTCAGTGTGTCCTTGTTCTTCGACCCCAAGTGTCAGTGTGTCCTTGTTCTTCGACCCCAAGTGTCAGTGTGTCCTTGTTCTTCGACCCCAAGTGTCAGTGTGTCCTTGTTCTGGGACCCCAAGTGTCAGTGTGTCCTCGTTCTTCAACCCCAAGTATCAGTGTGTCATTGTTCTTTGACCCCCAAGTGTCAGTGTCTCATTGTTCTTCGACCCCCAAGTGTCAGTGTCTCATTGTTTTGGGACCCCCAAGTTTCAGTGTGTCATTGTTCTGGGACCCCAAGTGTCAGTGTGTCCTTGGCCTAGGACCCCCAAGTGTCAGTGTGTCCTTGGCCTGGGACCCCCAAGTGTCAGTGTGTCCTTGTTCTCAGACCCCCAAGTGTTAGTGTGTCCTTGTTCTCAGACCCACAAGTGTCAGTGTGTCCTTGTTTTCGGACCCCCAAGTGTCAGTGTGTCATTGTTCTGGGACCCTATGTGTTAGTGTGTCATTGGTTTTGTCAATTTACAAATGTTTGCGCGGAACTGTTCTGTGTCCCCCAAGTCTCAGTGACCCCCAGTTGTCTGTGTGTCATTCCTTGTTCTGGGAACCCCAAGTGTCAGGGTGTCATTGTTCTGGGACCCCAAGTGTCAGTGTGTCATGTAACCATAGTTACATAGTTATTTGTCAGCTGAAGCCGGGTGTCCATGTAGTTGGGAGAAGTGAGCGTGTCCAGGGGTCAGACGGAGGAGCACCGGTAAGAAATGCGGCTCGGTCTGCAATGTTCCAATGTTTATTATGGGGTTTAATGTAAGTCTAGTGATGACTGTGATAAACAGAGTGTGATTTGTGATCTGTTCCTCTCCATCTGATCTACCCCCCCATTAGCAGCTGTATAAATTGTGAGGATGAAATGCCGCAGCCTTTTCTGAGCCGGTTTTATGTTGTGGCATTTAGGAAATGAATACAAATCTAGCAGGTTGGCAATTATTAAAGTGATACATTTTCTTCTCTCTAATCGGAGAAGACATAAATCACCGGCTTCAGCTCTGACCTTTCCATAGATCTAGGATTGCCGGCCTTCCTGATCTCTTCTGCTGCTCTCAGCTGGTTTAAGTCCCCCTCTACACCTCCGCCATCTTATATTTATCATACATTTCAAGGAACATCCCTATCTGTCAGAACTGACTATCTTCATCTTTGAAATATTTAACCATTTCCCGTCAGAAGGCCATCATGTGACGTCCATAGGTTAAAGTGAAAAAAGACCAAAACTATTCAGAATTCAGGATGCTGGTGGCCATCGTCCCAATAGATCAGCGTTTCTCAACCTCTTTTCAGTCAAGGCACCCTTTAAAATTATGGACAATCTTAAGGCACCCTCTAAAATTAGGGAAAATCTTAAGGCACCCTCTAAAATTATTGACAGTCTCGAGGCACCCTTTAAATTATGGACAATCTTAAGGCACCCTCTAAAATTATGGACAGTCTCAAGGCACCCTTTAAAATTATGGACAATCTCAAGGCACCCTTTAAAATTATGGACAATCTCGAGTCACCCTCTAAAATTATGGATAGTCTCAAGGCACCCTTTAAAATTATGGGCAATCTCGAGGCACCCTCTAAAATATGGACTGTCCCGAGGCACCCTCTAAAATGATAGACAGTCTTGAGGCACCCTTTAAAATTATGGACAGTCTCGAGGCACCCTCTAAAATTATGGACAGTCTCGAGGCACCCTCTAAAATTATGGACAATCTCAAGCACACTCTAAAATTACGGACAGTCTTGAGGCACCCTTTAAAATTATGTACAGCCTCGAGGCACTATTTAAAATTATGGACAGTCTTGAGGTACCCTCTAAAATTATGGACAGTCTTGAGGCATCCTTTAAAATTATGGACAATCTCAAGGCACCCTTTAAAATTATAAGCATTCTTGAGGCACCCTTTAAAATTATGGACAATCTCAAGGCACCCTTTAAAATTATGGACAGTCTCGAGGCACCCTTTAAAATTATGGACAGTCTCGGGGCACCATTTAAAATTATAGACAATCTCAAGGCACCCTCTAAAATTACGGACAGTCTTGAGGCACCCTCTAAAATTATGGACAATTTCAAGGCACCCTCTAAAATATGGACAATTTCAAGGCACCCTCTAAAATTATGGACAATCTCAAGCACACTCTAAAATTACGGACTGTCTTGAGGCACCCTTTAAAATTATGTACAGCCTCGAGGCACCATTTAAAATTATGGACAGTCTCGAGGTACCCTCTAAAATTATGGACAGTCTTGAGGCACCCTTTAAAATTATGGACAATCTCAAGGCACCATTTAAAAATATGGACAATCTCGAGGCACCCTCTAAAATTATGGACAGTCTCGAGGCACCATATAAAATTATGGACAATCTCAAGGCACCCTCTAAAATTATGGACAGTCTCGAGGCACCCTTTAAAATTATGGACACTCTCAAGGCACCCTCTAAAATTATAGACAGTCTTGAGGCACCCTTTAAAATTATGCACAGTCTCGAGGCACACTCTAAAATTATGGACAATCTCAAGGCACCCTCTAAAATTACGCACAGTCTCGAGGCACCCTCTAAAACTATGTACAGTCTCGAGGCACTCTTTAAAATTATGGACAGTCTCGAGGCACCCTTTAAAATTATGGACAATCTCAAGTCACCCACTAAAAATATGGACAGTCTCAAGACACCCTCTAAAACTATGGACAGTCTCGAGGCACCCTTTAAAATTATGGACAGTCTCGAGGCACCATATAAAATTATGGACAATCTCAAGGCACCCTCTAAAATTATGGACAGTCTCGAGGCACCCTTTAAAATTATGGACAGTCTCAAGGAACCCTTTAAAATTATGGACACTCTCAAGGCACCCTCTAAAATTATAGACAGTCTTGAGGCACCCTTTAAAATTATGCACAGTCTCGAGGCACCCTCTAAAATTATGGACAATCTCAAGGCACCCTCTAAAATTACGCACAGTCTCGAGGCACTCTTTAAAATTATGGACAGTCTCGAGGCACCCTTTAAAATTATGGACAATCTCGAGTCACCAACTAAAAATATGGACAGTCTCAAGACACCCTCTAAAACTATGGACAGTCTCGAGGCACCATATAAAATTATGGACAATCTCAAGGCACCCTCTAAAATTATGGACAGTCTCGAGGCACCCTTTAAAATTATGGACAGTCTCGAGGAACCCTTTAAAATTATGGACACTCTCAAGGCACCCTCTAAAATTATAGACAGTCTTGAGGCACCCTTTAAAATTATGCACAGTCTCGAGGCACCCTCTAAAATTATGGACAATCTCAAGGCACCCTCTAAAATTACGCACAGTCTCGAGGCACTCTTTAAAATTATGGACAGTCTCGAGGCACCCTTTAAAATTATGGACAATCTCGAGTCACCAACTAAAAATATGGACAGTCTCAAGACACCCTCTAAAACTATGGACAGTCTCGAGGCACCCTTTAAAATTATGGACAGTCTCGAGGCACCCCATTCTAAAATGTAAAAATCTATTCTAATCGTTCAAAAACATCAACAACAAAAACATCAACATCCACACACATAAGACACCCAACGTTAGAGGCGATTTATTCTTCCAAATCCAATACACTTTCGCACACTGGTACTGACTAGTGTTCCAATGTTTCTCTTCTCCCTCAATTTTTCTCCATGACTCATAATGTGACCCCGACACTGACAGAGAAGGGCAGGGAAGGGTCATTGATATTTAGGATGCAGGCGGCTAGAAAGTGGTAATGGTGCACAATGAAAACTTATGGCTTTGTGTAACTAAAAGGCAAGATTTATCCATCTGTTGCCTTGTATACAATTTTGGGGAAATTTTTAGCCATTTGGTCAAGGCACCCCTAAAGGGACCTCAAGGCACCCTGGTTGAAAAAAGCTGCAATAGATACATAGAAAATATCAAACCCCCTGGGGGTGGGACTATAAGGGCAACCACACATCCAAAAGAGTATAAAAGTATATATTTGGTCATGATAATAAGCATAAACATGTTCCTCTCAACAATAAATTTAATAGCAAATATACAAACAAATATATAAAAACATTCACGGCTTATGCACAATACTCTGCAGATCATGGAACTTTATTGCAAAAAATCCACTTCAGACCCGATGCGTTTCAGGTGCAAACACACCTTTCATCAGGGGTATTGATTGTGGAGCTGTCTAGTTTCATACACCTTACTTAGAAGTTCCTATTGTTGAAAAGGCCGTGTAAGATAAAAAAAACAAAGTAGAAAAAGGGAGAGGGGAGAAACAAAGCAACGTTGTTGACAGACTGCACTGATGTGACCACCGTAAGGAGGGGCAGGATGACGAACACAGCCCAGACACGGATTGCACGGAGGTCCCAATAAAGAGGGCCAAAGGTGTCCGAAAATGCGAAAAGTGGGTAAATCTATTGCAAAATCGCAATTTTAGAAATATGCCATTGCCAAGGGAATCTATATGCAAATGGAACCGTCCATGGCTGTTGAAGTCTCTCCAGTCACATATATATTCTCATGTAAGCCGAATCTTATTGATGTACGCCTCCACAGCTACGAGGTTGAAGTGGCAGCTACAGGCATCCTCCAGATATCTTTGTTTTCACTCAGCGATTCCCACTCTTGTAAAAGCCATCCTAGCGGACGATTAGCCGCTGGATTTCTTTTACAGAATGCAGGAGGGGACCTCCTCCCCCCGCCCAAAGGCACCTTTCTGGGGACCTAGAGACAAGATCTGGCCAACAAATGTGTACACTGCGCGCCCCAGTGTCAGATCACGTACTAGGTACGTGATCTGGCGCAGAGCGGCCACCGTGCCGCAGTATATCTACGGTGGGCAGTCGCTAAGCAGTTAAATACCACCAAAAGAAAGCTTTAAATATGCAAGGTTCATTTGGGACAGTGTTGAATAATGGAGTAATTGTCAGTCAAACTATCACATTGCTGAAAAATGACCTGGTAATGTAGGGGTATTACAGGCTGGAAGAGTTAAAGAGTCGTACTGCACAAATATTGACTGTACAGCACTATAAAGACAGGGGAGAGCTCCCAGTATCCAGCCTGTGTCTGTATCGCAGTTAATGACCACAGAGGCCTCAGCCCGCCTCCCCTCCTCCAGCCAGTCTCTGGAGCAGGCCAGACGTACATTACCGCGGCCATATTGAGCAGGCTTGATTGACAGCTCTGCCAGTCACAGGAAACAGATAGAGATGCGCTTCTGAAGAATCCAGTCACGGCTGTCCAAACAGCGTAACGATCGTGTCTGAGATCTGATTCTCTGGTTCGGCGTGGATTTACCTGCTGCTGCTGTCAGTTGGGTCTATGCAGTCGAGAGCCCCCGATCCCTGCGTGTTTTATCGCCCCACACACAAAGACGCTGCTTCACTTCACTAATGAAACAGTAAATGCAATTGTTTTCTTTTCTAAGTGGATTCTAGCCATAAAATGAGCCGCAGTTAATTGATTTTTGCTGCTAGAATGGAACATCATGTTCTCGTTTGTTTATTTTCCCTGGTAGATGATCAGTTGTGAATTTGGGTGACTCAGAACATAATGCACCCTGCGCATTTCCCCATAAACTTTTATTATACAGATAACAGCTCCTTTGGGTTTTTTTGTCTCCCAGAGCACCCATTGAGGGATTCTGGTAAGGCCGTGGCCTGTACTGGAAACTTGTTGTCCTCTCTCATCAGTTGGCATGTTACTGTGAATCCTAAACAGAGGAGAGACCATTTAAACATCCATTTTTTCACCAGTGTAAGGTGGAGGTCAGCATACCCAGTAATAAAATAGAAGAAAAAATGAGTAAAGTACCCTTAGAGAAAAGTAGGTATTCACGCGACCCCATATGGCTCAATTTCATCAAAGGGCCGCAAAAGCAGTATGATTGCCTTCAAAGGGCCAGTTGTATCCGGGGTGCACTACATACAGAATGCAGAGTTCAGGAGTGCACTGCATGCAGAGTTCAGGAGTGCATTATGTATAGAGTGCAAGGATTATGGGTGCACTATGCACAGTGTGAAACCCATCCCCTCCAAAGCGTCCTCGCATCTCTCTCTCCTACCTGGCCTGACTCTAGGCGGCTTTCCCTCCGAGGTCATTCTCGTTCTCAGATTCTGGAGATCTGTCCCTGCCATAAGTGTGCAGGAATCTGTTACTTCTGGAAGCCGCTGTGTTTGCAAGTGACAATGGGGAGTGGAGGGTCAGACCTGGAGGTGGTGGAATGGAGTTCCCCCATGTTCTGTCTGCAAAACTGGCCACTTGACAAGGCCTGGAGGGCCAGATTAGGCTCTTGGGCCTTGTGTTTGAGATGTGTGCCATATGGTAATGTTAAAAATATAAATGTAATGCTTTATCGGACTTGAGAAGAATAATAATCAATACCACAAGAGTAGCAATCATATACCTTCACCCATCACTTAAAAATTACAACGTTTTGACTTAAAGTGATTGTAAAGTCTCATCTTTTAAAAAAATAAAAAATAAAAAATAACAAACATGTTATACTTAAGCCTCGTACACACGCATCGATTATTGGCTGGGAATTTTCGGCCAACGTCCGATCTGCCGATTTTGGGCTTGTTAGTATGATGCTTCCGACAACCGACTCCGACTTTTCGGCCGAAAAAAATCTGGTGTGCAGGCTATAAAATTTTTGTTGGTCGTCACCACAACGGCCGATTTTCCGTCAGTCAGTACAGATTTCACCAGACAAAAATCTGAAGATCAAGACTGGGCATGCTCAGAGAAGAAAAAACACACGCAAAGTTAACCAGCACATGACATCACTTCTGAAGTAGATTTTTGTTGGGCGAGAAAAATCGTGCGCAGTCTAGGCACATTCCAACCAACAAAACACCACTCTGGACAAAAGTCGGACGATCGGTCGGCCGATAATCGTTGCGTGTGTACAAGGCATTATTTCCTCTGTGCAGTTGGTTTTGCACAGAGCAGCCCAGATCCTCCTCTTCTCGGGTCTCTCTTTGCTGCTCCTGCCTCCTCCCTCCTATCGAGTTCCCCCACAGCAAGCAGCTTGCTATGGGGGCACCCGAGTCGAGCTGCAGCTCTGTGTGTCCATTCAGACACGGAGCTGCCTTTCGGCCCCACCCCCTCTCTCTCCTGATTGGCTCAATCACTTTGATTGACAGCCGCATGAGCCAAGGGCGCCACAGCTGTATCTCAGCCAATCAGGAGTGTGAGTCAGGGGATGTCTGAGTGACTCGTGGACATCGATGGACAGAGAGGGGGCACAGGTAAGTATAAGGGGGGCTGGGGAGGCTGCTACACACAGAAGGTTTTTTATCTTAATGCACAGAATGCATTAAGATAAAAAACCTTAATGCCTTTACAACTCCTTTAAAAACAAATAGGGCCCGGACTCAAAATGACAGTCGCCACTCCTCCTGTCCACTCCTGTTCTGGCAGTAGGTGAGTTTTGCCGATCATATGCTGTTGAATTATTGAGCTTGCATATAATCACTGTATGTCATAGAGCAGGGGTCTTCAAACTATGGCCCTCCAGCCGTTCAGAAACTACAATTCCCATCATGCCTAGTCATGTCTGTGAATATCAGAGTTTTGCAATGCCTCATAGGAGGTGTAGTTCCGCAACAGCTGGAGGGCCGTAGTTTGAGGACCTCTGTCATAGAGAGACTCGAGGGCCCTGTGGCGTGAACCCCGTGGTCAACACATTTTCACTCCCTGTTGTGGCAGGCTTTGTCAGGACCAATAGGGACCTCACCAGTGGCTCAATTTATGGGTTAGGGGAAACCTCCCACCAGCCATAGATGGTGCCAAATTATTAAAATCACATTATTACATATACTACAGACAGGGTCATCTATATGATAGAATGCCAATGCCAGAAGTTCTATATTGGCAAAACAAAAAGACCCCTCCGAATATGTATTGGGGAAAACCTATGCCTGATTAAAAATAAGAAAATAATATTAGAAAATGAACAAGAGAAACTAGCGAGGCACACAGTGGCAGAGTAGATGGCCCATGTGTGAAAGGCATCGCTGCCCTAAAGTTACCACAAAGAAAGGGTGACTTTGATGGAGTTCTTCAAAAGGTTGAAAAAAAGTGGATATTTGATCTGGGTACATATTGCCCAGCTGGTATTAACTGGGAGTTACTTTTGGGGTATTTTTAGATAAGTGAGGACCATGTGAAGTCTCAGGGTACCTTGATATTAAATAGGCTCTCTATTAACCCCACTTTCTTTCTAAAATCCTTCTCTACCCTTTTCCCTTATATAATTTTTTTTTTGCTTGATTGTATTTTCCTAGATAGCTGCCAGCCTATTCACTGTGATATAGTGATTCTATTAATTGGGCGCCATCTATGGCTAGTCGGTGGTATGGCATTTCCCTTAACCCATAAATTGAGCCACTGGATTGATCCTGATGAATCCTGCCACAACAGGAAGTGGGCAAAACGCGTTGACCATGGGGTTCACGTCACAGGGCCCTTGAGTCTCTCTATGACATACAGTGAGGATATGCAAGCTCAATAATTCAACTGCATATGATTGACAAAATTCACCTACTGCGCAGCTGCGTATCATACTGCCGGAACAGGAGTGGACAGGATGAGTGATGACTCCTGAATGGCTAGGGCTGTGGGATGGAGTCTTCTGCAAAGCTGGATATGTAAGTGTGAGCCGCAAAGGACCGGACACTGCTCCATGGACGCTTGCCCAGATAACAGTGACTCCTTCATCTCCCCTTGAGTAGAGTCACCCGGGCTGTGACTTCCACAGCACAGACACCTCGGTTCCACTCAGGCGTACTTTGTCAGGTAAGCTGAATTTGGACATTTAGCCGGAGAAGTGGATGGATACTTTACACATGCTGGGCATGATCCCGGGCTCCACACAAGGTCCATAGCCTGACATCACAGCAATGTCTACAGTACAGTTGGGCGAGCAGTTCAGGCCGAGCAAAGGTTTGGCCTGAATTTTCGGGGTTCGCCTTCCGAGCGCCCCACAATGCACTGCACGCTGCACAGTTCATTCTAAGCCCTAATTGGGCAAAACTTTGCCCAATCTAGGCACAGTGAATAACTGGTTGTTATGGAGCAGGCTGGGAAGCCGGCTTCGGCGTCCTTAACAATGGATGAATCATCAGCTGTCAGCGGGATTCACCACTGACAACTGAATTAAAAAAAAACTAATAAAAACATTGCCGGCAATAGAAAAATTTAAAAAAAGAACGACGTGGAGGTTCCCCCCACAATCCCATACCAAGCCCTTTTGGTGTGGTATGGATTTGAAAGGGAACCCCATGCCAATATAAAAAAAAAACAAAAAACGGCGTGGGGTCCCCCCCAAAATCTATACCAGACTCTTGTCTGAGCACGCAGCCTAGCAGGCCAGGAAAGGGAGGGGGCATGAGCGAGTCCCCCCCTCCTCCTGAACCCAACAAAGCCATATGCCCTCAACATGGGGGCAAAGCAAAGTTTTGCCCATTTAGGGCACAAAATGCACTGTGCAGCGCTCGGTGTATTGTAGGGTGTTCATCATGGCAAACACCCTGCAAGTTCAGGTGTTCGGGCAAATGTTCGGGCTGAACCGCTCGCCCATCCCTATTATGGTGTTATTTATTATTCTTCTCAAGTCCAAAAAAGCATCATTTTTATATTTTTTACATTACCATATGGGGTCATGTGAATACCTACTTTTCTCTGGGGGTACTTTCAATGTTTTATCTTCTACTGTGAATCCTACTGACAGGTTCACTTTAAAGGGTAAGTCCACTTTCGTGGAGGGAAAAAAAAAAATAATACAGCGTATAAAATTGTGACCCAAATCATTGTAATTAAATGTTATTCAAAATTAACTTTCCTTTTTAATCTGCAGCTGTTGTAATTTTCTGAAAACGCAATGCAATATGGCCGCCTGGAGGCGTTCTGTACACAGAATGTATACTGACCACACCCTCAGAAACATCATTTCCTGCTTGTGTGATTGGCTCACCAATTTTCCCAGAAGTCTGCACTAAGATTCGAGTTAGATTTCTGGCATCCCCTGCAACACAAATGTCATTTTTGGTGCGATACTCCCAATAGGAACACGTCTAAAGGGATGCAGGCCCAGCAGATTTCCTCATTAGAGCTCTGCAGCTGCCACAGCTGATTGATAATTATGAAACCACTCCCATTAGACCCACTCAGCACAGAGGAACAAACAATGATTTCTTCAGAATAACAAAAGATAGGAATCTGCAACAAAGTTTATGATAATCCCTGCCATGTACAGAGATCACCCAGAGGGGAATGTTTATTTCTCAACAAAAGTGGAGTTAGGCTTTAAATAAAGACACATCAGAGGACGCGTTTCAATTATCTTTCTTAAAGCTGAACTCCGGGCAAACAGTTTAATCCACAAATGAAATACACGTAAAGGATCAGTGTTACCTGACAAAGAAATTGATTTCTGTACATTTACATTTACACAGTTCTACCACACAGCAGAGGCAGAGCAGTAGATCTGATTTTTCTCTGCTGCAGGTAAGTAACACAGACCTCACCTCTCCCCCAGCCTGTGACTGCAGAGTGAACACGTGTTGTGTTTGCGGTACCATTCATTGTTGCGCAACAGTCAAAAATGCGCATAAACGCGGTGCCTGATGTCGCACGCCATACTGTGAATGGAGCCGCATTCTTCTTGCAGTGTAGGCCATCTTGTCATACTCTGTTTCTGCCATGCTTACATTTGATTATTGTAAGGAATTCAGAAAACCCGAGGAACAATGTTCTTCTCGAATAAAGAATTGCAAACAAAAAGAATATGTAAACACAAGAATGTTCACGGTTAAGCGCCATACATGTACATTTGGAAGAAATTCTGCATTTGCAGGGATTGATGTAACTATAATAAGGCAGAGCAAGATCTGAAAAACCTACCTATAAATAAAACATTGTTAAAGCAGCTCAGAGTCTCCTGGGTGTGAAGTTGTGAAACTATAAAAGTATCCTTATCTGGGTGTGACAATCACAAAGCATCTGAAATCATGCTGCTTCTTTGTTTCCTTTGTAGATCTACCAAGACTCATCCGGGTCCAGTTGTACATTTAAGTGACACGCCAAGGGATGAAGGAAAGGTGAGAGAATCTTTGTTTTATACTCTGCTCATAGAAAAGCATTGCTTCCAAACGTCCCTGTTTTAGAAAACGACAAGGGAAGGGCGCTCCGACCTTATGCATTACCACTAAAATGCTTATTAAAATCAAGAACCGCTCCCTTCCAGAACACTTCTCTACTGCTGGATAGCGTGATGGCGCCCTCCAAACCTGGTATGGCTTATGTGTTTCAAGGGAGGACCCTCAGTGGCAATTTTGGCTCTGAGGAAGAGGGTCCTCCCTTGAAACACGTAAGCCATACCAGGTTTTGAGGACGCCATCACGCTATCCAGCAGTATGGCACTTTTACACTGCAGGTACCGGTGTTCCGTGAAAAAACCATACCCGTGAAAATTCCCTACCCTCGTCACTTCCGGTGCACCTACGTCATGGAACAGCTGAGCAGCTTCCCACTGCGCATGCTCACAGCTCCGGAAGGTAGGGAATTCTCACGGGGTAGGGTTTTGTAACGTTACACCGCATCAGCTGTTGCTGCGGGTACATGAAATCATCTCCGCTCCTACCCCTGTGACTTCCCTGATCTTGGCTCATAAATGTAAAAGCAGCAGTGGGCCTATGAAAATATAAATCACGGAGCCGACATCTCCGTGATTTATATTTTCATACACCCCCCGCCGCTTTTACATTTGGTAGCCGAGATCAGGGAAGTCACAGGGGTAGGAGCGGAGATGATTTCATGTACCCGTAGCAACAGCTGATGCGGTGAAACGTTACAAAGCCCTACCCCGTG
This sequence comes from Pelophylax lessonae, assembly GCF_965119305.1. NCBI lineage: Eukaryota > Metazoa > Chordata > Amphibia > Anura > Ranidae > Pelophylax > Pelophylax lessonae. Next base: position 15,615,804 of record NC_138769.1, read on the forward strand.
AAAATTCCCTACCCTCCGGAGCTCTGAGCATGCGCACTGGTAAGCTGCTCAGCTGTTCCATGACGTAGGCGCTACCCCCTGGAGCTGTGAGCATGCGCACTGGTAAGCTGCTCAGCTGTTCCATGACGTATGTCAACAGGAAGTAACGAGGGTAGGGAATTTTCACGAGGTAGGGTTTTTTAACGTTACACCGGCTCGGCTCCACTCGGCACTGCTTGGCTCAGCTCGGCTCAGTTTGCTTTTCCACTGCGTGGTACGAGTCGGTACCTTTCAGCACTGGTATAGGCTCTACTCGGCTCGGTTTGCTTTTCCACTAGAGTAGTAAGTGGGTGGGATTACAAACGATTCTCTGACCAATCAGTGGCTAGTAGTGACAAACAATCAAGGCTGCATGCAAAGGATTGTGGGATATGGTATAGGTACAGCCCCCTTGGAACCCCAACCGAGGTGGTACTGTTTAAGCGAGCCTTACCGAGCCATACCATGTAGTGGAAAAGCGCCGCTGTACCAAACCGCACTGAATCGTTCTAACACGTGCCATGTGGTACCATGCAGTGGAAAAGCACCAGTAGAGAAGTGTTCTGGAAGCGAGCGGTTCCCGTTTCCTACATGCTTGTACATATCCTATGTTTGTGAGTATATTGTACGCTACCCTTCTTGATTTTAATAAACTTTTTAGGGGTAATGCACAAGGTCGGTGCGCCCTTCTTGTTGTCGTTTTCTTGAAGTGCTTTTTGGATACCCTTAGTCCTGAGGAGGGCAGCAAGACCACTTCATTTGTGCCAAAAAAACACCTAGAACATTTACCTTACCGCATACCACTTGAGCACAGGAGAGATACTGCCCCTGTTTTAGAACCCGATCCCTCCGACACACTCTCTTCTACAAAAATTTGATGCATTGACCAACTTAAAGCTGAGCTCCAGGATAAGCAAACATTGTCCAGATATAGGAGGCGTGTGTATTCCTAGTTGAATCTTAGGGTGCCTGGTGTATTTCTTCAATATCTGTACAGTAATCCAGTGCAGGAGCTTCCTGTAATAAAGACCGCTCACCGTTCTCCCTGCTTGTGCAGAAGGACCAGGCTTGTCCCCCCCCCCCAGACAGCTTGTAGTGGGTGGAGCCTGCTGTGCCCATCCTATAGCCAGTGGTGTATTTTGGTCCACTCTGCCCTAGGCAAGACTAAAATCCGGCGCCCCCTCTCCATCTAAGTTTGTCCCACCCTTCCTTTTACATGAGCAGTCCAATTGGATCCGCTTGTCTGTTTTTCTGGCGGACCCAATTGGACCCTCCGTTCTCCTCAATGGAGCAGCGGGTGTGTCACGTACCTGGTGGGTAGAGCCTGGTTATGCAGAGGAAGGTCTCTCTTACACCTCTGACTCGGGGCCCCTGATAGCGTAAACAGGTGGAGCAGGAGTGCAGAGTCGCACGAGTACAGGTGGACATGCAGCTACTGAACTGCTGGCTGAGAAGAGCACCAGAAGGAAGCAGATGTCCCAGTAGCAGATGGACAGATGCAGCAACTTGGTAGCCCCCAAGGGTGACTGGAAGATAAGCAGAGTCAGACAAGCCGGGTCATACACAGAGCGATCAGATCAGGTACAGATGGGGAGACAGCAGAATGGTCAAGGATCAGGCCGGGGTCGATGCAGGCAGAGATCAGGAATAGTCAGAGGCAAGCCGGGTCAGTATTTCAAGAGCAGATGCAGGGAACAGAGACAAGGACAAGCACAGAGTGCAGTAGACGGGACATCACTGATCCTAGGTGCAGATCCAGCTTAAATAGCCAGTTTTGCGCCTTCATCTGTCACAGGATGCGCCGCGCACAATTGTGTGCGCGCGCATGCGCACATCCATTCGCATTCCGGCGCATATTGGTTCGTCTGTGCGTATGCATGTGTGTGCGCACGTTAGTACTTTTCTTTGGGAGGTTAGAGGAACAGGAACTTGCTTACGAGCATTGCCTTGCCTTCTGGCAGAGCCTTCCTGATAGGGTGAAATCTCCAATCCAATCCTGTCCGCTAATAACAAACAGAAGGGGATCTGTTCCTCTTCTTCTGGGCGGATCGGATCAGATCGCAGTCGGGTGTAAACGAACAGCAGAGTTTGTTTACATCCGACTTCCCAAAAAGCAGAGCGGGCTCAGCGGAGGATGTGCACCGCTCACTGTACAGCGGCACTCAGGCAGATAGGTATCTTTAATGCAGAAGAGTCAAAGCATGTCTCTTCTGCATTAAAATTCCGGCCTGTCCGCCATTTTAAAACTCAGGACTAAAGTTCCACTTTCTTACCAAGGCTTACAGTTTCAGCCCTTTCCTCACTACAAGCCTAGCACCCCATGTCTCCCCCCAGTACATAGAGCTCCCCCACCCCCTAGCTCCTCCTTTCTCCCTTGCCCCACTACAGAGCTCCAACCACCCCTAGCCCCCCCCCCCCCCCAGTACACAGAGTTCTCCCTTTGCTCCCAACCCCAGGGCACAGCTCCTCCCCAGAACAGAGCTTACCCACCCCTTAGCCCTCTAGTACACAGAGCTTGAGCCCCCTCCTTCTTCTCTCACCCCCCCACTACACTCAGCCCCCCCCCTGGACAAGGTGACCCCTTCTTCTCTCACCTCCCCCAGGACAAAGTGCCCCCTTCTTCTATCACCCATCCCAGTACACTCAGTCCCCCTCCCCCCTAGGACAAAGCCCCCCCTTCCTCTCTCACAATCCGCCCAATACACTCAGCTCCCCACAGAACAAAGTGCCCCCTTCTCCTCTCACACCCCCCCAGTACACTCAGCTCCCCCCAGGACAAATTGCCCCCTTATTCTCTCACCCCCCTCCCAATGCACTCCCACAGGACAGTGCGCCCCCTTCTTCCCTCACACTCAGCCCCCCCCAGGACAAAGTGCCCCCTTCCTCTCTCACAATCCGCCCAGTACACTCAGCTCCCCCCACAACAAAGTGCCCCTTTCTCCTCTCACACCCCCCCCAGTACACTCAGCTCCCCCAAGGACATATTGCCCCCTTATTCTCTCCCCCCCCTCCCCCCCAGTGCACTCCCACAAAACAATGCGCCCCCTTCTTCTCTCACACTCAGCCCCCCCCAGGACAAAGTACCCCCTATTTCTCTCCCCCCCCCCCCAGTACACTCAGCTCCCTCCCAGGACAAAAGGACAAAGTGCCCCCTTTTTCTCTCCCCCCCCCCAGTACACTCAGCTCCCTCCCAGGACAAAAGGACAAAGTGCCCCCTTCCTCTCTCACAATCCGCCCAGTACACTCAGCTCCCCCCACAACAAAGTGCCCCTTTCTCCTCTCACACCCCCCCCAGTACACTCAGCTCCCCCCAGGACATATTGCCCCCTTATTCTCTCCCCCCCTCCCCCCCAGTGCACTCCCACAAGACAATGCGCCCCCTTCTTCTCTCACACTCAGCCCCCCCAGGACAAAGTACCCCCTATTTCTCTCCCCCCCCCCAGTACACAGCTCCCTCCCAGGACAAAAGGACAAAGTGCCCCCTTTTTCTCTCCCCCCCCCCCAGTACACTCAGCTCCCTCCCAGGACAAAAGGACAAAGTGCCCCCTTCTTCTCTCACCCCCCACAGCTCTGCTCTCTCTTCTTGTGCAGGGTGACTGGTCTTGTCTCCGCCTCCCTTCTGTAGTCTTCTGCAGGCAGCCTGTAGTGGGTGTGGCTTGCTGGGCTCCTCCCACAGCTTTGCTCTCTCTCTTTGTGCAGCGTAACAGGCCTTGTCTCCACCCCTCCTGTAGTTTTCTCCAAGCAGCCTGTAGTGGGTGGAGCCTGCTGGGTCCTTCTCACACCTCTGCTGTCTGCGCAGGCTATGTGCAGCACAATGATGATGTCACTGCTATTTTATATGGCAATATCTGCATTTTCAAATATGTTTGCTGAAAAAAAAATGATTTATATTCTCTGTGACTATTGAGAAATACCACCAGAATTGTGTATATCTCTGTCATATCCCAAACCTCCCAACTTTTTTTAGATGGGGATGAGGGTCACCTATCAGCAAAAGTATGTGGGCATAGGACACACCCTCTGCCACACCCCCTTAAAGGAGAATTAAAATACAAAAAAAAATATTAGTTAAACCCACGAATGCTTTTTTAACCTCTACTATTCCTTTATACTGGCTTGTGGAATTTACCAATTCAGCAATTTAGAAATTGGATAAAAGATTTAGCACTGGGAAACACTTTTTGAAAGATAAAAAGTGCATTTTATATACAACTATATAGATCAGACCAAAATGAGGGACAAATGAGGAAAGAGGGACAGAGGGACTTTGTTCCAAATCAGGGACAGTCCTTTGAAAATCAGGCACAGTTGGGAGCTATGTATGCACCCCCCCCCTCCACTTCATGGGCTGCAATGACCAGAAGAGAAGCCATGTCGTATTTTTGCACCAAAAGATCCCTATGCTCCTTCCCAGGGAGTTAAAGGAGTTTTAAAGGCAGGGAGGTTTTTTTATCTTAATGCATTAGGATAAGGCCCCTTTCACACTTGTGGGACTTTTCCTGCGATTTGGGACTGCAAAGTCGCATGACAAGTCGTACTCTATGATTTCCAATGAGTATCGTTCATAACTGTGCGACTTCAAGTTGCAACAACTTCAAAGTAATCCCTGGTCCGACTTTGATGCATTTTGAGGTCCGTAGACATAGGCTTTGCTTCATGTCCAGTCAAAATCCTGGCAAACAAAATTTTGGTAAAATCGCGGCAAAATCACGCGACTTTTAGGTCGCACAAGTGTGAAAGGGGCCTTAAAAGCCTTCTGTGTGTAGCTGCCTTTCCAGCCCCCCTAATTCTTACCTGTGCCGCTTCTCTGTCCAGCGTGTCCACGATTCCCTCGGCCGTTCCGGGACTCTACCTTCTGATTGACTGAGATACAGCCGCGGCGCCATTGACTCTTGTGTCTGTCAATCAAAGTGAGTGAGCCAATCAGGAGACAGGGGGGGGGGGTGGGGCCGAAAGGGCAACTTTGTGTCTGAATGGACACACAGAGCTGCAGCTCGGCTCGGGTGCCCCCATAGCAAGCTGATTGCTGTGGGGGCACTTGATAGGAGGGAGGGGCCAGGAGCAGGAATGAGGGACCCGAGAAGAGGAGGATCCGGGCTGCTCTGTGCAAAACCAACACAGAGGAGGGAAGTATAACTTGTTTGTTATTTTAAAAAACAAGACTTTACAATCACTTTAATTGGTAAGAGTAAGTGCACTAGGGCTGTGTTTGTCCGCACAAATGTTGTTATTATTATTATAATACAGGATTTTTATAGCACCAACAGTTTGCACCACACTTTACAACGTTAGGGCAAACAGTAGAGTTACAATACAATTCAATACAGGAGGAATCAGAGGGCCCTGCTTGTTAGAGCTTAACCACTTGCCGACCACCCCACACAGATTTACTGCGGCAGGGCGCCTCGGCTGCGCATATTCACGTAGATCTGCGTGATTATGTGCATGTAGTTTCAGCGGCGTGCGCTCGCCACTGGAGCCGCGCTCCTGCTGTGATTAGACACAGCGGGAGGCAGACCGCGGGAGGAGAGGGCTCGATCGCCGCCGGCCTCCTGCGATCTTTGGCAAAACTGACAGCAGAGCCGTCTGGTATGTAAACAATGCAAGATGGCTCTCCTGTCAGAGAGGCATGGAAAGATCGTGTTGAATCACCAATCTCTCTCTGCCTCTGTTAAATCCATCCCCCCACACAGTTAATAAGCACAAATAGGGAACACATTTAACCCCTTAATCACCCCCCCGTGTTAACCCCTTCCCCGCCAGTGTCATTTATACAGTAACAGTGCATATTTTTAGCACTGATCACTGTATTAACATCACTGGTCCCAAAAAAGCGTAAAAAATATCAGTTAGGAGTCCGATCTGTCCGCCGCAATGTCGCAGTCCCAATAAAAATCGCTGATCGCTGCCATTACTAATAAAAAAATAGTCCAAAAATCTATCCCGTAGTTTGTAAACGTTATAACTTTTGCGCAAACCAATTATTATACGCTTTTTGGGATTTTGTTTTACCAAAAATATGTAGCAGAATACAAATTGGACTAAACTGATAAAAAGTTAAACTTTTGACATTTTTTTATTGGGAATGTTTTAGAGCAGAAAATAGAAGATATTGGTGTTTTTTCAAAATTGACGCTCTTTCATTTGTTTATAGTGCAAAAACGAAGAATCGCAGAGGTGATCCAAATACCACCAAAAGAAAGCTCTATTTATGGGAAAAGAAAGGACATCAATCGTAGTTGGGTACAGCGTTGCACGGCCGCGCAATTTTCAGTTAAAGCAACACAGTGCTGAATTGCAGAAAATGGCCTGGTCATTAAGGGCTCTTTCACACCATCCATCCGTCGGACAGACGTTTATCTCAGCGGGGGATCGATCCGCCGATCCCCCGCTGAGCAGGAGGATGACAGCTGTTCTCCGCACTGTGTGCGAAGACAGAGCTGTCAGGTCCCCATACATCTCTATGGGGGAATCGGATGGGAATGGACCGTCGGTCCGTTCTCATCCGATCCGATCCGCTGGACGGATGGAAAATAGGGTTTCCATCCGTCCAGATTTGACCGATCGGATCTGATGTAAAAAAAACGGACAGGCGGATCTGAACGGTCCGCCTGTGTGAAAGAGCCCTAAAGGAGCAAAACCTTCTGAAGCTGAACTGGTTAAATTCTAAAAGGTGTTCCGTGCATTCTAATGCAGGCAGTCCCATTAAAGTCAATTTGGGACACAGCTGCCGCATGGACACAGCTGCTGCTCCCAATTTGACATCCATGAAGGTGCGGGTCCCTGAATACAGACTGTGTGTTTGGGGACCCGTACCCACATAGATGTCAGATTGGGGGCAGCGGCTGTGTCCAGGCAGCAGCTGCGCCCCAAATTGGCATGACTGGACTGCCCTCTTGAGGATGCACAGAACACCTGTGCCCCCCCCCGCCCCATGCATGCCTATATGGACAAACATGGTCCTTGTACAGGTGTATGCTTAACCACTTGCCCTCCGGAAGATTTACTCCCCCCCCCCCCCCCCCCTCATGACCAGGCCAAATTTTGCGACACGGAACTGCGCTACATTAACTGACAATCGTCAGTTAATAAAATGTATGTCCTCTTTTTCCCACAAATAGAGATTTCTTTTGGTGATATTTTATCAGCTCTGCGGTTTTTATTTTTTGCGCCATAAACAAAAAAAAAAAAAAACAATTTAAAAAAAATATATATATTTTTTACTTTCTGCTAAAAAACATCCAATAAAAAAAATATAAAACATCAAATTTCTTCATCAATTTAGCCCAATATGTTTTCTGCTACATATTTTGGTAAAAACAAAATCCCAATAGGCATATAGGGTAGGCCAGGGTTTCTCAACCAGGGTTCCTCCTGAGGTTGCTGGGGTTTCCTTGAGGTATGAGCATTTTCTGCCTCTCAGATAAGTTCCCAATGACACCATTGTTCCTTTTAGCTATCTGTAAGGGGGGTAATTCTTCCAAATGAAGACAAGAGTAGGGAGCATTCTTCCCACTGACCGTCACACTAATGTGTCATAAGTTGTAGATTTTTAATTTTTAGCAGGGGTTCCCCTAAGCCAGAAATGCATTTCAATGGTTCCTCTGTGTTGAAAAGGTTGAGAAAGGCTGGGGTAGGGTCTAAAAACTATGGGATATATTTATGTAATTTTTTTTTATACTAGTAATAATGGTGATAAGTGACTTATAGTGGGACTGCAATATTGCAACGGACAATAGGACACTAACTGACACTTTTGACACTGCAGGAACCAGTGACACTAATACAGTGATCAGTGCTAAAAATATGCACTGTCCCTGTACTAATGACACTGGCTGGGAAGAGGTTAAACATCAGGGGCAATCAAAGGATTAAATGTGTGCCTAGCCAGTGTTTTTGTATACTGTGTGTGGTGCTTTCGCTAGGGGAAGAGATGGATTCTAGTCTCTAATTTGCAGAGACACAGGATCTCCCCCCCCCCCTGTCAGAAGTGAGATCTGCCTTGTTTACATATCTCAGTTCTCTGTGTATTACTGACGATCGGTGGGTGACGGAGGACATTGAGTGCCTGGCACCCACAGATTGGCTTCCGCCGTAAAGAACCACAGCAAAAGCGGCCTGCCGGTGGTGCGTGCGCGCTCCCTGCAAGCAGAAGTGCAGGATCACGTGTATATATATACTGTATATATACAGTGCATCCAGAAAGTATTCACAGAGCTTCACTTTTTCCACATTTTGTTATGTTACAGCCTTATTCCAAAATGGATTAAATTCATTATTTTCCTCAAAATTCTACAAACAATCCCCCATAATGACAACATGAAAGAAGTTTGTTGAAAATCTTTGCTAATTTATTTAAAAAAAAAAAATCCCATGTACATAAGTATCACACCCTTTGCCATGACACTCAGAATTGAGCTCAGGTGCATCCTCTTTCCACTGATCATCCTTGAGAGGTTTCTACAACTTGATTGGAGTCCACCTGTGGTAAATTCAGTTGATTGGACATGATTTGGAAAGGCACACACCTGTCTATAGAAGGTCCCACAGTAACCAGTGCATGTCAGAATACAAACCAAGCCATGAAGTCCAAGGAATTGTCTGTAGACCTCTGAGACAGGATTGTATGGAGGCACAGATCGGGGGAAGGGTACAGAAACATTTCTGCAGCATTGAAGGTCCCAATGAGCACAGTGGTCTCCATCATCTGTAAATGGAAGAAGTTTGGAACCAACAGGACTCTTCCTAGAGTGGGCCTCCCAGCCAAACTGAGCGATCGGGGAGAAGGGCATTAGTCAGGGAGGTGACCAAGAACTCGATGGTCACTCTGACAGAGCTCCAGTGTTTCTCTGTGGAGAGAGGAGAACCTTCCAGAAGAACGACCATCTCTGCAGCACTCCACCAATCAGGCCTCTATGGTAGAGTGGCCAGACGGAAGCCACTCCTAAGTAAAAGGCACATGACAGCCCACCTGGAGTTTGCCAAAAGGCATCTGAAGGACTCTCAGACCATGAAAAACAAAATTCTCTGCTCTGATGAAACAAAGATTGAACTCTTTGGCCTGAATGGCAAGTATCATGTCGAGGAAACCAGGCACCACTCATCACCTGCCCAATACCATCCCTACAGTGAAGCACGGTGGTGGCAGCATCATGCTGTGGGGATGTTTTTCAGTGGCAGGAACTGGGAGACTAGTCAGGATGGAGGGAAAGATGAATGCAGCAATGTACAGAGACATCCTTGATGAAAACCTGCTCCAGAGCACTCTGGACCTCAGACTGGGGTGAAGGTTCATCTTCCAACAGGACAACGTCCCTAATCACACAGCCAAGATAACAGAGGAGTGGCTACGGGGACAACTCTGTGAATGTCCTTGAGTGGCCCAGCCAGAGCCCAGACCTGAACCCGATTGAACATCTCTGGAGAGATCTGAAAATGGCTGTGCACCGACCCTCCCCCATCCAACCTGATGGAACTTGAGAGGTCCTGAAAAGAAGAATGGGAGAAACTGCCCAAAAATAGGAGTGCCAAGCTTGTAGCATCATACTCAGAAAGACTTGAGGCTGTAATTGGTGCTGAAGGAGCTTCACCAAAGTATTGGGCAAAGGGTGTGAAAACTTATGTACATCAGATTTTTTTTGTTTTTTATTTTTAATAAATTTGCAAAGATTTCAAACAAACTTCTCTCACGTTGTCATTATGGGGGATTGTTTGTAGAATTTTGAGGAAAATAATGAATTGAATCTATTTTGGAATAAGGCTGTAACATAACAAAATGTGGACAAAGTGAGGCGCTGTGAATACTTTCCGGATGCGCTGTATGTGATCCTGCACACAGCTGCCGTCCTGTAGCAGTAAAGTGATATAGGAAGGTCAGCAAGTGGTTAAGTACACCCGTGTGGACAAAGCGTTACTTCTGACCCCTACACTCTGGGTGATTAGAACTGCTTTTCTAAGCTAGCGGGACTGCTTTTTTAGACTGAGGTGCCCCGAGACTGAAAATACATTTAAAGGATAAGTTCACTTTAAAAAATATTAAATAAATAAAATGCACATTTTTTTGCAGGTAAAAAAAAATGTGCATTTATTTATTTATTTATTTATGTATTGTTGATTCTGTAAAGCATTGTACCAGTGATGCAAATGGGTGGAACATGTAACATGTTTCTAAAGATGAACTTACCCTTTGAATGGTATCGTGCGATTTATGTGCTCAGTGATCTCTGTACAGCACTGCGGTATATGTCAGAGCTATATAAATGTATAATAATAATAGTGTGTTACTGTGGGGGACATTAAAGTGTAAGCTCCTCTGGTACAGAGACTGATGTGATTGGCTCGGTGTTCTCTGTACAGCACTGCGGTATATGCCAGAGCTATATAAATGTATAATAATAATAGTGTATACCTGTGGGGGGACATTAGAGTGTAAGCTCCTCTGGTGGGGGGACATTAGAGTGTAAGCTCCTCTGGTACAGAGACTGATGTGACTGGCTCAGTGTTCTCTGTACAGCACTGCGGTATATGCCAAAGCTATATAAATGTATTATAATAATAGTGTGTGACTGTGGGGGAGGGGACATTAGAGTGTAAGCTCCCTGGCCTGTTAGTGGGTCCTGAGGACCGGAGTTGATAAACACTGCATTAGAGTGTAAGCTCCTCTGGTACAGAGACTGATGTGACTGGCTCAGTGATCTCTGTACAGCACTGCGGTATATGTCAGAGCTATATAAATGTATAATAATAATAATAGTGTGTGACTGTGGGGGAGGGGACATTAGAGTGTAAGCTCCTCTGGCGGGGGGGACATTAGAGTGTAAGCTCCTATGGTGGGGGGACATTAGAGTGTAAGCTCCTCTGGTGGGGGGACATTAGAGTGTAAGCTCCTCTGGTACAGAGACTGATGTGACTGGCTCAGTGTTCTCTGTACAGCACTGCGGTATATGTCAGAGCTATATAAATGTATATTAATAATAATAGTATGTGACTGTGGGGGAGGGGACATTAGAGTGTAAGCTCCTTTGGTACAGAGACTGATGTGACTGTGGGGGAACATTAGAGTGTAAGCTCCTTTGGTACAGAGACTGATGTGACTGGCTCAGTGATCTCTGTACAGCACTGCGGTATATGTCAGAGCTATATAAATGTATAATAATAATAGTGTGTGACTGTGGGGGAGGGGGCATTAGAGTGTAAGCTCCCTGGCCTGTTAGTGGGTCCTGAGGACCGGAGTTGATAAACACTGCATTAGAGTGTAAGCTCCTCTGGTGGGGGGACATTAGAGTGTAAGCTCCTCTGGTACAGAGACTGATGTGATTGGCTCAGTGATCTCTGTACAGCACTGCAGTATATGTCAGAGCTATATAAATGTATAATAATAATAGTGTGTGACTGTGGGGTGGGTGATATATAAATGTAGGAAATAATAAAAGAAATATATATTAGTGATACATTAGTAGGGGATGACAGGGGGGGGCAGGGTGTACACTATTAGTAGGATCACCTATACATCACAGCTCTTCATGAATGGTGAGAACGTCGTCCTTCCCTTTGGTCTCTTTCTGTAGCTGATTACCTGAGTGGAATATTGTGTTGTGTCTGGGGCATTGGAGCTCAGGGATCCCGGTGGCATCTCTTGTTTATTTATCTTGCTAATAGCACAGTATAGATTTTCCTCCTGTGCATGAATCGACCGTTGAGTTAGTTAACACTTTCCTCGCTGACACAAGCAGCAAGCAATACTACAGGTGCTGTGGGTGATGCAGCGGTTCATGAAGAAAACAATTGTCGTGTGAATATTTTATTGACAGATGAGCAGCTTAATGACTGGGAGCATACTGATGGGTGACAGAAACATCAGCGCTCTGGTGAGCTCACTTGACGAACCTCAGAAAACATATGCAATGTATACTTTGTGGTTGATTTATAAACCACTTGCCTTCCAGAAGATTTACCCCAGTTAATGACCAGGCCATTTTTTGCAATACGGCACTGCGTTATTTTAACTGACAATTGCGCGGTCGTGCGACACTGTACCCAAATAAAATGTATGTCCTTTTTTCCCCACAAATAAAGCTCTCTTTTGGTTGTATTTGATCACCTCTGTTTTTTTATTTTTTGCGCTATAAGCAAAAACATAAATTGCCTTTGGTAAATCAACCACTTGGTGTCTAAAAAGGCATTATAGGCAAATAGCGGCATTCTGCATGTAGGAGAGTTTTAGGTCGGGGAATCTGTAAAATACCCAATGACATAAAATACTCGATGACATAAGATACCCCATATCAAAAAATGCCTAAGGACGTAAAATACCCGGTCACTTAAAATACCCCATGACATAAAATACCCGATGAAATATAATGCCCAATGACATAAAATATCCAATGATATATATTGCCCAAAGTCATAAAATACCTGATGACATCTAATGCCCGATGGCTTATAATAGGGCAACTATGTTTCATTGGGCAACTATGTGGCAAATGAGGTTTAATGTTGATAAATGTAAAGTTATGCACTTGGGAGCTAAGAATATGCATGCATCATACATACTAGGAGGAGTAGAACTGGGGGAGTCAATGGTGAAGAAGCATCTGGGAGTTCTGGTAGATCCTAAGGTTAATAATAGCATGCAATGCCAAGCTGCTGTTTCCAAAGCAAGAAAAGTAATTTCTTGTGTTAGGAGAGGCATGGAGTCCAGAGAGAGAGATATAATTTTGCCCCTGTACAAATCATTAGTAAGACCTCATCTGGAATATGCAGTTCAGTTTTGGGCTCCAGTTCTTAAAAAGGATATCGGGGAACTGGAGAAAGTGCAGAGAAGGGCAACCAAACTGATAAGAGGCATGGAGGAGCTCAGCTATGAGGAGAGATTAGAGGAACTGAATTTATTCTCGCTTGAGAAGAGGAGATTAAGGGGGGATATGATCAACATAAATACATAAGGGGTCCATATAGTGAACTTGGTGTGGAGTTATTCACTTTAAGGTGAACACAGAGGACAAGGGGGCGCTCTTTACATCTAGAGGAAAACAGATTTAGTCTCCAAATAGGGAAAGGTTTCTTCATAGTTAGAGCTGTGAAAATGTGGAATAGACTCCCTCCAGAGGTGGTTCTGGCCAGTTCACTAGATTGCTTTAATAAAGGCCTAGATTCTTTCCTAGGTGTACAGAATATAACTGGGTACTAATATTTATAGGTAAAGTTGATCCAGGGAATATCTGATTGCCTCTCGGGGGATCAGGAAGGAAGTTTTTTCCCCTGCTGTAGTAAATTGGATCATGCATTGCTGGGGTTTTTTTCGCCTTCCTCTGGAGCAACTGCGGGCATAGGATTGTGTATATGGGATTGTATGGTTGGGTTTTCAATACTGTTTTTTGTTTTTTATTGGTTGAGCCAGATGGACTTGTGTCTTTTTTCTTTTTTCAAATTCTTTATTTATTTAGACATGAAAAAGGTACAAAAGTGCATCAAAGTACAATCAACAATATCAGTAAACAGCAATCCTAAAGAGTGCAAGGTGTAGAAGAATTAGTCAATGTAGGAATTCACAATACCCGTATGTTTCCGTTGGCTGAAACTTCGTTCATGTCCTTTAAAGTCGGGAAGAATACAAACAACCTGAGTTATAACATGCAGAGTGAGCATCCCAATGCATACGGGGATATTGCTTTGAAACATATGCACATGGGATCACTAACAACTAGAGTTTTTATACTGAAAAGCGGGGAAGAAAGAGAGGCAGGGAGGGAAGGGTCAAACAGCTTGAGGGAAACGAAGAGTGGGGGGATAGAACGGGGGTCATGGAGGGGGGAGGAGAAAATGGTAGGGGTGTGTCCAGCGCTATGCCGGGGGATGGTAGAATGAAGCGTAGGAAGGGCAAGCAAGGATGACAAGTGGGACACCTTGTGTCTTTTTTCAACTTGACTAACTATGTAACCCAATGACATATATTGCCCAATGACCTAAAATACCCAATGACATATAATGCCCAATGTCATAAAATACCAATGACATATAATACCCAATGTCATAAAATACCTGATGACATATAATGCCCAATGACATAAAATACCCGATGACATATAATGCCCAATGTCATAAAATACCGATGACATATAATGCCCAATGACATAAAATACCTGATGAGATGTAATGCCCAATGACATAAAACACCCGATGACATTAATGCCCAATGACATAAAATACCCAATGAGATATAATTCCCAATGACATAAAATACCTGATGAGATGTAATGCCCAATGACATAAAACACCCGATGACATTAATGCCCAATGACATAAAATACCCAATGAGATATAATGCCCAATGGCATAAAATACCCGATGACATATAATGCCCAATGACATAAAATACCCGATGACATATAATGCCCAATGACATAAAATACCCGATGAGACATAATACCCGATGACATAAAATACCCGATGACATATAATGCCCGATGTCATAAAATACCCGATGACATATAATGGCCAATGACATATAATACCGATGACATATAATGCCCAATGTCATAAAATACCCGATGAGACATAATACCCGATGACATAAAATACCCGATGACATATAATGCCCGATGTCCTAAAATACCAGATGACATATAATCCCCAATGACATAAAAAACCTGATGAGATATAATGCCCAATGACATAAAATACCCGATGAGATATAATGCCCAATGACATAAAATACCTGATGAGATGCAATGCCCAATGACATAAAACACCCGATGACATTAATGCCCAATGACATAAAATACCCGATGAGATATAATGCCCAATGGCATAAAATACCCAATGACATATAATGCCCAATGGCATAAAATACCCGATGACATATATTGCCCAATGTCATAAAATACCCGATGAGATATAATGCCCAATGACATAAAATACCCGATGACATATAATGCCCAATGTCATAAAATAACGGATGACATAAAATACCCCATGAAATGAAATGCCTGATGACATAAGATACCCCAATGCCAAAAAAAGCCTGATGACGTAAAATACCTGATGAATTAAAATACCGATGACATAAAATGCCCGATAACATAAAATACCCCATGACATAAAATGCCCAATAAAAATAAGTGAAATGGGCGCAATGTTATGTCACTGGGGGTTACAAATGCAATTTACAAATAATTAAAAAACATAAATGCAATGGATTCTCAATAATTGTCTCTATAGAGGCCAGACAAGTCCAAAACAATGCATAGCAGATAAAAAACGTGTGTGCCAATTCTGCTTAGTGCCTTTTCCAATCCTCTCATTATCATGATTAAGCACACTTGCTAGTGTGTGAAATGCGTCTACCTGTTGTTTGCCACATTGGGATGTTCGGTAAATAAACCAGAATTTTGATGATACCTGGAGTGCAACCATTTCTTCTACGTAAAATGCCTGATGACATACAGTGGGTACGGAAAGTATTCAGACCCCCTTAAATTTTTCACTCTTTGTTATATTGCAGCCATTTGCTAAAATCATTTAAGTTCATTCTTCTTCCTCATGAATGTACACATAGCACCCCATACTGACAGAAAAACACAGAATTGTTGACATTGTTGCAGATTTATTAAAAAAGAAAAACTGAAATATCACATGGTCCTAAGTATTCAGACCCTTTGCTCAGTATTTAGTAGAAGCCCCCTTTTGATCTAATACAGCCAGGAGTCTTTTTGGGAAAGATGCAACAAGTCTTTCACACCTGGATTTGGGGATCCTCTGCCATTCCTCCTTGCAGATCCTCTCCAGTTCTGTCAGGTTGGATGGTAAACGTTGGTGGACAGCCATTTTTAGGTCTCTCCAGAGATGCTCAATTGGGTTTAAGTCAGGGCTCTGGCTGGGCCATTCAAGAACAGTCAGGGAGTTGTTGTGAAGCCACTCCTTCGTTATTTTAGCTGTGTGCTTAGGGTCATTGTCTTGTTGGAAGGTAAAACTTCGGCCCAGTCTGAGGTCCAGAGCACTCTGGAGAAGGTTTTTGTCCAGGATATCCCTGTACTTGGCCGCATTCATCTTTCCCTCAATTGCAACCAGTCGTCCTGTCCCTGCAGCTGAAAAACACCCCCACAGCATGATGCTGCCACCACCATGCTTCACTGTTGGGACTGTATTGGACAGGTGATGAGCAGTGCCTGGTTTTCTCCACACATACCGCTTAGAATTAAGGCCAAAAAGTTCTATTTTGGTCTCATCAGACCAGATAATCTTATTTCTCACCATCTTGGAGTCCTTCAGGTGTTTTTTAGCAAACTCCATGCGGGCTTTCATGTGTCTTACACTAAGGAGAGGCTTCCGTCGGGCCACTCTGCCAAAAAGCCCCGACTGGTGGAGGGCTGCAGTGATGGTTGACTTTCTACAACTTTCTCCCATCTCCTGACTGCATCTCTGGAGCTCAGCCACAGTGATCTTTGGGTTCTTCTTTACCTCTCTCACCAAGGCTCTTCTCCCCCGATAGCTCAGTTTGGCCGGACGGCCAGCTCTAGGAAGGGTTCTGGTCATCCCAAACGTCTTCCATTTGAGGATTATGGAGGCCACTGTGCTCTTAGGAACCTTAAGTGCAGCAGAAATCTTTTTGTAACCTTGGCCAGATCTGTGCCTTGCCACAATTCTGTCTCTGAGCTCTTCAGGCAGTTCCTTTGACCTCATGATTCTCATTTGCTCTCACATGCATTGTGATCTGGAAGGTCTTATATAGACAGGTGTGTGGCTTTCCTAATCAAGTCCAATCAGTATAATCAAACACAGCTGGACTCAAATGAAGGTGTAGAACCATCTCAAGGATGATCAGAAGAAATGGAAAGCACCTGAGTTAAATATATGAGTGTCACAGCAAAGGGTCTGAATACTTAGGACCATGTGATATTTCAGTTTTTCTTTTTTAATAAATCTGCAACAATGTCAACAATTCTGTGTTTTTCTGTCAGTATGGGGTGCTATGTGTACATTCATGAGGAAGAAGAATGAACCTAAATGATTTTAGCAAATGGCTGCAATATAACAAAGAGTGAAAAATTTAAGGGGGTCTGAATACTTTCCGTACCCACTGTAAAATACCTGATGACATAAAATACCTGATGACATAAAATACCTGATGACATAAAAAATACCCAATGACGTGAAATGCCTAAAAAATAAAATAAAATAGCTAATGACGTAAAATACCCAATGATGTAAAATACCTGATGACATAAAATATTCAATGACTTAAAATACCCAATGACATAAAATGCCCATTAACGGAAAATACCCGATGACGTAAAATACCCGATGTTGTGAAATATGCGATGACGTAAAATGCCCAATGACATAAAATAACCAACAAAAAAAAAAAGCATTCAAAGGGAAATCTTCCCAGTAGGGATACTGACAGCAATAACAACCACAAGTTTTAAACTTCACCCCTTCTATCTAATAAAGAAAAAGTCTTGGTTGCAGTTCTTTAGTTCCTCTGTAAATCTTCCATGGGGTTGTTAGGGGTCAGGATGTGGTACACTCATGTTACACCATTCCTCGACATACATTGATCCAGACTTATCGGTAATGTAAGGTGATAGTCTCCAGCAAGGTTAAGGTAATGTAAGGTTATATCCGCCCCCCCCCCTCCCCCCACCCTTCCTTACTGGCACAATCCACTGGAAACAACACTGGAATATAATTATTGATTGTATTTTCCTGTATGCTGTACATCCAGCATGAAGAGTATTGATTTCACAGTGATACAGCTCAGAGCCTCCGTCTGCACTGGGCTAACTGACACCATCCTTAACAGGACTTAAAACCTCACACACACTGGAGGTTTTTTAACTGTCTGTTTTTTGTTTTTTTTCTGCCTTTAAACGCCCCTGCATGTTAGTTGAGGCAGAAAAACCCCACTGCCAGCGTGTCCAGAACGGGCGTTTTGGTAGGAAAAAAGGATTGACGCGTGTAAACGCGTTAACGCTAGGTGCATCAAATGCGTGAGCATTTATTCATTTAAATGACCAGAATAAATTATTATGAAATTATTTAACGGTTAAGGCGTCTAAAGGCTCCTAGATGCGTTTACAAGCATCACACATTTTTTTCTGCCAAGACGCTGGTGCCAGGAAGAAAGGTGTCTTGGAAAGATGGGCACATGCCCTGTGTGCATGAAGCCTTATGCTGAACACCAGGGACAAAAAGATCTCTACTCGTTTAGTAGGACCCCTCCCCACTGCAAGGGTTAACTCTTTGCCTAGAGCAGTGATGAAGAACCTTGGCCCCCCCGGATGTTGTGGAACTACATTTCCTATGATGCTCAACTACATTGCAAAGTGCACGAGCATAATAGGAAATGTAGTTCCAAAACATCCAGGGTGCCAAGGTTCGCCATCACTGGCCTAGGGGATGATGAATAATGTGATTTATCTTTTTCTTCACATTTTGCTTCATCCTCTTCATGCAACAAGTCCTCCAGAGTTGTTTCCCTTCACTGCCCAACCAGTTGCAATTTTCTGACGTCACTCCATACAATGCAAGCCCAGCAGCCCTGCATTGTACATGAGTACCCCAGGGGTGTCTGACAGCAGAGGAGAGTGCTGGTTGCCAGGAGTGAGAGGACCAAGGTAAGCACATTACTTTATTTGTCATCCGCTAGCAAAACAATTAGGTAACCCTTGCAGTGGGTTTTTATGCCCCTGAGTTCAGCTTTAATACATATGTAAATATGTTCCTATTTACCAGCCCCTTCCTGAATGAACACAGTGTGCAATTGATACCCATCACTCCTGTGTCCATTCGTAACTGATCCATAGTAAACCGTTTACTATGCTTTTGTTTGTGAATGAACCTGAAGCCACTTAATGCAGAACACTTCTCAATCGTACACTGTCCAGTGCAGCTAAGGCTGCAGAGAAAAGGACTGGGGAATCTGTGTCCTCTGCCTCAAAAGTGAAACATCAGGGGTCTGTTTGGACCCCTGATGTATCACCAAAGCCTCCCAACAGGGCTGTTAAAAAATGTAAATAAATACTTAAATAAATAAAATTCTTTAAAAAAATGGGCACATTTACATAGTCTTTCCCATCTGGTAACCTGGTCACATCTATATAGTCTTTCCCACCTGGTCACATCTACATAGTTTTTTCCACCTGGTAACCCCGTCACATCTACATAGTCTTTCCCACCTGGTCACATCTACATAGTCCTAATGGTTACCTAGTTACATCTACATAGTCTTTCCCACCTGGTAACCTTGTCACATCTACATAGTCTTTCCCTCCTGGTCACATCTACATAGTCCTAATGGTTACCTGGTTATATCTAGATAGTCTTTCCCACCTGGTAACCCGGTCACATCTACATAATCTTACCCATCTGGTAACCTGGTCACATCTACCTAGTCTTTCCCACCTGGTCACATCTACATAGTCCTAATGGTTACCTGGTTACATCTACATAGTCTTTCCCACCTGGTAACCCGGTTACATCTACATAGTCTTTCCCACCTGGTAACCCGGTTACATCTACATAGTCTTTCCCACCTGGTAACCTGGTCACATCTACATAGTCTTACCCATCTAGTAACCTGGTCACATCTACCTAGTCTTTCCCACCTGGTAACCTGGTCACGTCTACATAGTCTTTCCCACCTGGTCACATCTACATAGTCCTAATGGTTACCTAGTTACATCTACATAGTCTTTCCCACCTGGTCACATCTACATAGTCCAAATGGTTACCTAGTTACATCTACATAGTATTTCCCACCTGGTAACCTGGTCACATCTACATAGTCTTTCCCTCCTGGTCACATCTACGTAGTCCTAATGGTTACCTGGTCACATCTACATAATCTTACCCATCTGGTAACCTGGTCACATCTACATAGTCTTTCCCACCTGGTCACATCTACATAGTCCTAATGGTTACCTGGTTACATCTACATAGTCTTTCCCACCTGGTAACCCGGTTACATTTACATAGTCTTTCCCACCTGGTAACCTGGTCACATCTATATAGTCTTACCCATCTAGTAACCTGGTCACATCTACCTAGTCTTTCCCACCTGGTTACCTCTACATAGTCTTTCCCACCTGGTAACCCGTCACATCTACATAGTCTTTCCCACCTGGTTACCTCTACATAGTCTTTCCCACCTGGTAACCCGGTCACATCTACATAGTCTTTCCCACCTGGTTACCTCTACATAGTCCTAATGGTTACCTGGTTACATCTACATAGTCTTTCCCACCTGGTAACCCGGTCACATCTACATAGTCTTTCCCACCTGGTCACATCTACATAGTCCTAATGGTTACCTGGTTACATCTACATAGTTTTAATGGTTACCTGGTTACATCTACATAGTTTTACCAACCTGGTAACCAGGTCACATCTTCATGATCTTAACCACCTGGTAATCTAGTCACATCTACATAGTCTTACCTACATGGTAACTTGGTCACATCTACATTGTCTTTCCTACCTGGTCACATCTACATAGTCCTTATGATTTCCTGGTTACATCTACATAGTCTTACCCACCTGGTAACCTAGTCACATCTACATAGTCTTACCCGTCTGTCTGGTTACCTGGTCACATCTACATAATGTCTGTAGAATATATACCTTCATACTGAATTAAAGAAGAACATTTTTCTCTTTGCAGTTACTCATAGGATATGAAAGTGGGACAATTGTACTTTGGGACTTGAAATCTAAAAGAGCTGAACTGCGGTTTTACTATGATGAGGTAAGTCTGATACCTGCACGTTACTTTTTAACCCTCCACACATTGCTTCACAATCGGCCACGTTCTTAACACTTTGCTTCTGCCATATATTGCAATATAAGCTATTCATCCAAGTGGTCCCTTCAGATTAGGCAACAGGCATAAAATCTGGAAGGTGTGAAGGGACTGCTTTATACTATATTTTTACATTTGATGTTATACACCAGTGTGGAAAGAGCAGCATAACAAGACCTGGTCACCAACACTTAAAGCTGAATTCCAGGAATTTTGCTCGGTTGTAAAAAGTGAAGGCACACTATGAGTTAAGTCCAAGGAGGAGCATAATATCTCCTGGGCTTATCTCTGTTATTTACATTTGACAGTTTTATTGCACTCCCAGAGTTGATGCAGCTGCTGTGCCTGCCCCTTGCCTCCTCCTGCCCAATCACAGAAGCCTTATCTGAACTCATTCACAAAATACAAAGGCTTCTTAGAATGGCCAGCAGAGGGGAGGGGCGGGCGTAGCTACTCGTTGCGCCTCTCCCTCCTCTCTTACAGCATCGGAGTGTCAGTGTATGCTCGGGGAGAGCTTTTAACCTGTCTGATGTAAATAATAGAGATACGTTCAGGAGATGTCATGCACCTCCTTGGACTTAACTCATAGTGTGCCTACACAAAGTGGCTGAAGTCCAGGAATTTAGCTTTAAAATTACACATCGTTGCAAAACAATGGCAAGTGAACACACTGAAGTATATACCTTTTATATGTAGTAATAATATGACTGAATTATGTACTGTATATAACCTTTAGAACCAATGATATCTCAGTATGTGAATACCAATTGGGGCTGAATTTTTGCTTGCAGGCAATTCATTCTATAGGCTGGCACCATGAAGGACGTCAGTTCATGTGCAGTCACTCGGACGGCAGCCTCACTGTATGGAACATGAAGAACCCTGCCAGGCCCTTTCAAGTCACTATTCCCCATGGTAAGTGTAAGCCTTTAGCCAACACATCTAATAATTGGTAAGCTGCAGTATAAATAAATGTTTGCTATTGGGTTTATTATCACTTTAAGATCTATGTGGTTTCTGCGGATGCGTTTTTCTGGCGCATTTTGCGTTTCTTATGCCTTTTGTGTTTTTCTTTTTAATAGGAATAGGAAAGGCTTCTTAACAAACTGTGAATAGCCGCTGACAGCTGTATGTAAACCAAAGAATGCTGGCATTAAAAAACTTAAAAAAAAACTTCTCGGACACCCCCCCCCCCCCAATCCATACTGTGCAAGTTTGGTACAGATTTT
Organism: Pelophylax lessonae; assembly: GCF_965119305.1. Classification (NCBI taxonomy): domain Eukaryota; kingdom Metazoa; phylum Chordata; class Amphibia; order Anura; family Ranidae; genus Pelophylax; species Pelophylax lessonae. The sequence continues at coordinate 15,637,851 of NC_138769.1, forward strand.
AAGGGGAACCCCATGCCAAAGCACCATCTTTTACGTGAAACTTTTTTTGGTGAATGAGTAGGGGTACTATGTACACCCTACTCATTCACATGGGGGGGGGGCAGGATCTGGGGGCCCCTTCCAGATTCCAATAAGTCAACCCCTGGACCCCCTCCCCCTCATCAGTATGGGAACAAGGTGCTTTGAGGGCATGTGGTCTGGTACTGTTTGGGGGGGGGGGCGCTATACTCATTTCCTGACCTGCCGAGCTGCATGCTCAGATAAGGGCCTGGTTTGGATTTTGGGGGAGGGGGGTATCACCACGCAGTTTTTTAATGCTGGCATTCTTTGGTTTACATTCCCCGCTGATGAGTCATCGGTTGTTAAGAACGCAGTGGCCGCCAGCTCCTTAACAACCGGCTATTCACAGTTTGTTAAGGAGCCTTTCCTTTTAGGAAAAAAAAAACACATACAAAAATGCATCAAAAACGCAACACTTGCGTTTTTGGTGAGGGTTCATTGAGGTGTAATACACGGATGTGGGAAAAAAGTCCCTGACCCTTTCCAAAAACACAGCGGCAGAAAAACGCTTAGATGTGAATGTGTCCCATAGAAAACCATGTTGAATTAAAAAAAAAAACGCATATTGGGGGGGGGGGGGGACCTAGCCTAAGACTTATAAAGACTTATAAATAAATATACGTGGATTGGATAAGAAGTATAAAGTGTGCAAAAAGAAAGACGGGGCTTTCCCGGTGATTGACTACCCCACTCAGTATAAAACACTCAATAAAATAAAGTTCAATAGTTCAATAAAATAAATTACTTTTTTAGTATCAAAAATATATTATAAATATATATTATATATAAATTGTAAGGGATTAGCTCGGTGGTAGGCGTATGGGTGACCCCTTTGGGGGTGCGTTTTCACAGAGAGATAGCCGAGCAGAGGTTGAAAACAAGACTGATTTATTCATGCAATTCACTTCACACAATTGCAAGCGTCAAAACAGCCAAAATAAAATAAAAGACAAAATAAATCCTTGCCTCTGTGGGCGGCTACCTTCTCACGCTGGAACCTACCTAAGAAGTCTTTCCAACCTACTGTTGGGCCGACACTGCTGATCCTACAGCAGACACTCAAATGTCCATTTGTTTGCTTTTCACACAGCACAAACATTGTCCATTGAACATGTCCCTTTGTTTTCTTTCACACAGCACATGTTCATTTATAACAGGATCCTTTACTCTTCAGATTCTTCACATTGAACACAGTTCATTTAACAGGTCCCTTTACTCTTCACACTCTTCACATGGAACACTTTGTCTTCTCACCTTTGAGACGTCTTCACTCGTGGTTACCCTCCTTAGCTTCACATCGCTGTAGGGGGTCTTCTCCCATGCTCACCAGCTTGTCGGGAGGCACACATCCGACTGTCCCCCTCTCCCAGCCCACACGGCGACAGGAGGCAGCAGTCCTTCTCCCATGCCCACACGGCGTCGGGAGGTACACGTATGTCTGCCTTCCTCTCCCAGCCCACACGGCGACAGGAGGCAGCACTCAATAGATTTTCTCTGGACAAATTATAGAGGCCTTGATCTCCTCATTCTGAACAGCTGAATGGTTTTCAACTTCCTGCTGGCTCTTTTTGCAGCCAACACCCTATAGTATCAGTGAACTTTTCAAAGCAGGTGGGAATGTGTCTCCTCTCAGTGACTACATTCCCAGATTTACCTGACTTCCTGTCACAAAATATATATTTATTATAATATATAATAAATATATATTTATTATAATATATTATAATAAATATATATTATAAATAAATATTATTTTCTGGATTAGATAAGAAGCCGTTCAAAGTCGCTATGTTACAAAGGGGTTGATTTACTAAAGCCAAAAAGACTGTGCACTTTGCAAAGTGCAGTTGCTCCAGAGGGTGGTAAATGAGGTAATGCTTCACTTTGCAAAGAATACCCAATCACGTGCTAGGAAAGTAAAATAATAATAAAAAAAAAAAAACAGCATTTTTGCTTGCACATTAATGGATGATGGAAGTCAGCAGAGCTTTTAGCTCTGGAGCAACTGCACTTTGCAAAGTGCACAGTCTATTTGTCTTTAGTAAATCAACCCCTTTGTAACATAGAGACTTTGAACGGCTTCTTATCTAATCCAAAAAAAAAAAAATATTTATTTATAAAATATATTTATAATATATATTTATTATAATATATATTTATAATATATTTTTTATACTAAAAAAGTAATTTATTTCATTGAACTCTACATCTACGGCTGTAACTTTTCTATATCGGTTTGTGTTTTGTTTCATACAGGGAAGAATCAAAGAGATGGAAGGAAACCTGAATCCTGTAGACCAATATTAAAGGTTGAATACAAAACCTGTAAAAACAGGTAAGCTTTTATTATATTATAAGTATGACCAGCGGCTGTATACTGCAGTGGAATATGTAACAAATGATGATATGTCTGCAGATAGACCCCCCGCTCATTCTTCACACTGACATCACCCGTGACTTTACCGCGTATACATTGACAGCATTATGAATGGGCTTAATGCGTGCGTTAAATCTGGATGTAGCGCTGACATTAAAGCCCTGCATTAGATATAAGGGACATATTTTTAAACTAGCAGACAATATTTTATTTCATGGTTAAAGCCCAACTCTGAACAAATATAAAAAAAAAATTGGTGTTTGAATCGCTCCTCAGAGCAATTTGATAGGCAGTGAGGAGATGTTGAAGGGAAGGAGAGAAAGGCGCCAAGCAACCGATAGTGTAAAACCGTTTAACCACCTCCTTCCCAGGCCTATTCAGACACTTCGCTCCTACATGTAAAAATCGACTTTTTTTTTTGCTAGAAAATTACTTAAAAACCCTAAACATTATATATTTTTTTTAGCAGAGATCCTAGAGAATAAAATGGTGTGTATTGCAATTTTTTTTATGTCATATGGTATTTGCACAGTGGTTTTTTAAGTGCAATTTTTTGGGGAAAAAAAACACATTCGTGAAAAAAAAAAAATTAAAGTTAGCCCAATTTTATTTGTATAATGTGAAAGATGATGTTAGGTCGAGTAAATAGGTACCTAATGCCTCGTTTCCACTGCGCAGAACGGTTCGGTACAATTTGGAAGGCCTATTCAGGTGAGCGTTTCCACTGCTAGTTGGATCGCCAGGGGCCATGTGGGGTTTACACCAAATGCCTTTTGACGTGGGCATTGAGGTTTTCCTGTCCGCCAATCAGTGAAATGTATTGTGTGACGCCAGTAGCTCTGCCCTAACCGTACCGTACCATTTCCTATGGCCGTGCATCTGAAGGAGGACCAGGAATGGAGCGGTTTGGTTCGGTTGTATGGGCCACTTTCATAATGGAAACACTCAAAATAGCGTACCGTACCGAACCGACCCGAACCGATCCGCTCAGTGGAAACGAGGCATAACATTTCATGCTTTAAAATTGCGTGTGCCCATGGAATAGCGGCAAACTATGGAGCATAAAAATCTCCATAGGTGACACTTTAAATGCCTTAACAGGTTACCAATTTAGAGTGGCGCATGAGGTCTGGTGATAGAATTATTGCTCTTGCTCTGACGTTCGTGACAATACCTCACATGTGTGGTGCGATCACCGTTTACATTTGCGTGCAGGAGTAACGTATGCGTTCGCATTCGCACATAAGCATGGTGGCACTTTACATTTTTTTAATTTATTTTTTTAATGTTTTTAAATTTTTTTTTTTGTACAAACGTTATTGCTATCACAAGGGATGAACAACATTCCTTGTGATAGCATGGGCTGTGAAAAGTCCTCTTTATGGAGAGATTTGGGGTCTATTAGACCCCAAATCTCTCCTCTGGCCCCCCATGCAGCAGATCGGACCGAGATCAGTCCGATCTGCTACTTCTCTGGTCGCTGGTGGCCAGGTAAACAAAGGGGCGGAACCGAAAGTGACGAATACTTGTCGCTTCCGTGTTCTAGGGTTATACAGAGAGGGGAACGATGTCAGGCAGCATTTCCACCAGCCGCATCACTCCCGGCCTCTGTGATGGGACCAGAGAGCCCAGGAGAGGCGGCGACGGTGGCAGCAGGAGGGGTGGTGGGACCTCCTTCCGCCACCTGCAGAAGTGATCGAGTGGCTATGTAGAGAGAATCGCCTGCAGCAAATAACGGTCCCGGGATGATGCCTGTAGGTGCAAGCATCATCCCAGTATAACCACTCAAACCCAAGGATGTACGGGCACGTCCTTGGGTGGGAAGTGATCAATAAGTAAACATAAAAAACAAAATAACAGGTTCAACTCACAGAGTTAACATAGAAGACTGTCAGTGCCAGGGTGAGCTGTGTGTAGGATCCTGAAAGAGATCGTGGAATGGTCCTTGCCACAGCCGAGGAAGGGGGCGTGACTAGCCACTGAAACGCGTTACGATTGGTCAGTTTCATTCAGAGTTTTGACAGCTGTCATCCGGCTCCCCGCAGCTCAGTGTCTCTCTCCTGTCTCCACGGGGGCCACCGTTGCGGCAAGGGCCATCCCACGAATCTCGTTCAGGATCCTACACACAGCCCACCCTGGCACTGACACTCTTCTATGTTAACTTTTTTTATGTTTACTCATTAAACGGTTTTATACTTTTGGTTGCTTGGCGCCTTTCTCTCCTTCCCCCCTTCTGTTTCAGTGTGGGTTCCCTGACCCCAGAATAGGCTGCCTGTTACCAGTGGACACCAGACACTTCACAGTGATTTCTCATCCAAAGTACATAAGAGACACGGTTTCATATTTAGATGCTTGTTTATAACTTCTTATTCCTCTTTTTATCTTGTTTTATTTTTTACTATCCTGGACATTCCATTTTTAGTATTTTTTTTGTACATTTTCTTGGATTTCTTACCAGACAAGCTATGGCAGCGCTTGGAATTAATGTTTGCTAGTGAGGAGATGTTGTATCGCCCCCTCCCTGACTGCTTTAACCGTCGGGACCCTGTTCTAGTTTTCAGAGTGACCCCAGTCACTGGAAAAAGCCAACTGCTGCAGCTGTAAAGCAAAGCACCGTGGCTTTGACATGTGTACACCCCTAGGCGCTGCCTCTGTGACCCTCCCCCCCACCCCCAATTGCTAGTGTGAACCAGCCCTTAGGGAGAATAACATTCATGGACGTTCTGGACATAGTAAGGGCTCTTTCACCCGGTCCGCCTCCGTAGGCGGATCCGTGCTGCTAAGCGGGGATCGATCTGCGATCCCCGCTGAGCCGGCGGATGACAGCTCTGTCTCCGCTTGCAGTGCGGAGAGGGAGGTGTCACAGCCCCCCTCTGTCACAGCCCCCTGCTCTCTATTGGGAATCGGAAAAGAGCGGACCGCCTGTCCGCTCTCATCCGATCCCATCCGATCCCCAGGACAGATGGAAAATAGGGTTTCCATCCGTTCGGATTTCACGGACAGGATCGGAGGCAGATGGCAGCGGGTGTCAGCGGACATGTCACCACTGACATCCGCTGCTCCATAGGGCTGAATGGGGCATCCGATCAGATCCGCCTAAAAAACTGAGAGGCGGATCTGATCGGACCGCCCGTGTGAAAAAGCCCTAAGTGTACCAAGACCTGGTGTCTTTTCCTGGAAAGCCCCGCATCCTAGACAGTTGCTAGGTAGGACCTCCAAAAATACACATTAACAAGAACAAGGAGCATCAATTTCTTTAATTGTGGAACACATTATAAGCTTAACTGCAACCAGACTTCTCACTGTAGAATATTAGGAGACAATGGGGCTGATTTACTAAAACTGGAGAGTACAAAATCTGGTGCAGCTGTCCAAGGTAGCCAATCAGCTTCCAACTTTAGCACGTTCAATCAAGCTTTGAGGGAAAAAAAAAAAAAAAAAAACTAGAAGCTGATTGGTTTCAATGCACAGCTGCACCAGATTTTACCTTCTCTAATTTTACTAAATTAACCACAATCTGCCCCTGTACATCGCACAAGACTTTCCAAGACTGGGACCAACCAATGTACAGTCTGGAGGAAAGAAGGGAAAGGGGAGACATAATTGAAACCTTTAAATACATCAAGGGAGTGAAAAAGGTTCAGGAGGGCAATTTTTTTCAAAATAAAACCAAAATCAAGAACACGGGGACATGACCTCAAAACCAAGTAGATCAAAGGTCAAAACTAATCTTAAGCTGGATACACACTATACAATTTTCTGAATATTTTTTTCCTTTAGATTTACCAAAACCATGTAATATGAGGTCAAACCTAAACACTTTCATTTTGTATACAATCAGGCCGGCCCTTGCACTACATAGTTGAAGGTAAATCTAATGGAAATCGAAGTACAAAAGTTGTATAGTGTGTATCCAGCTTTAGAAAGTATTATTTTACTGAAAGGGTAGTTGATGTTTTGAATAAACTTCCAGCAGAGGTAGTGAGGCAGTCAACAGTAAAGGGCTTTAAACATGCTTGAAAAAAAACATACAGTGCATCCGGAAAGTATTCACAGCGCTTCACTTTTTACACATTTTGTTATGTTACAGCCTTATTACAAAATAGATTAAATTCATTATTTTCCTGAAAATTCTACAAACCATACCCCATAATGACAACGTGAAAGAAGTTTGTTTGAAATCTTTGCAAATTTATTAAAAAATAAATAAAAAATCCCATGTAAATAAGTATCACAGCCTTTGCCATAACACTCAAAATGTAACTCAGGTGCATCCTGTTTCCAATGATCATCCTTGAGATGTTTCTACAACTTGATTGGAGTCCACCTGTGGTAATCTCAGTTGATTGGACATGATTTGGAAAGGCACACACCTGTCTATATAAGGTCCCACAGTTACCAGTGCATGTCAGAGCACAAACCAAGCCATGAAGTCCAAGGAATTGTCTGTAAACCTCAGACAGGATTGTATGGAGGCACAGATCTGGGGAAGGGTACAGAAACATTTCTTCAGCATTGAAGGTCCCAATGAGCACAGTGGCCTCCTTTATCTGTAAATGGAAGACGTCTGGAACCACCAGGACTCTTCCTAGAGCGGGCCGCCCAGCCAAACTGAGCGATCGGGGAGAGGGGCCTTAGTCAGGGAGGTGACCAAGAACCCGATGGTCACTCTGACTGAGCTCCAGCATTTCTCTGTGGAGAGAGGAGAACCTTCCAGAAGAACAACCATCTCTGCAGCACTCCACCAATCAGGCCTGTATTGTAGAAGTGGCCAGACGGAAGCCACTCCTCAGTAAAAGGTACATGACAGCCCGCCTGGAGTTTGCCAAAAGTCACCTGAAGGACTCTCAGACCATGAGAAACAAAATTCTCCGGTCTGATGAAACAAAGATTGAACTCTTTGGCCTGAATAGCAAGCGTCATGTCTGGAGGAAACCAGGCGCCACTCATCACCTGGCCAATACCACCACTACAGTGAAGCATGGTGGTGGCAGCATCATGCTGTGGGGATGTTTTTCAGCGGCAGGAACTGGGAGTCTAGTCAAGCTTAATGGAAAGATGAATGCAGCAATGTACAGAGACATCCTTGATGAAAACCTGCTCCAGAGCGCTCTGGACCTCAGACTGGGGTGAAGGTTCATCTTCCAACAGGACAACGACCCTAAGCACACAGCCAAAATAACAAAGGAGTGGCTACGGAACCACTCTGTGAATGTCCTTGAGTGCCCCAGCCAGAGCCTAGACTTGAACCAAATGAACATCTCTAGTGAGATCTGACAAAAAAGTTGAGTAAACAGGACTTTTAACCACATGCTGCCAGTATAACGCACTTATACTGCGGCAAGGGGGCACTGCTGCGCCAGATCATGTACCTAGTACCTGATCAGACACTTCCAGGTCTGGGGCACACATGCACACTGCCGTCGACCCGCTCCCGCTGTGACGAGAGCTGATCTGCGGGTACCACAGACTCCATACCTGCCGGCACCCGCCAGTCATTAGGCAGAGAGCCAGAACTATGTAAACAAGGCAGATCGCTGTTCTGCCAGTAGAGAAGGTACAGATCCTGTGTTTCTGCAAAGCAGGCACATTGATCTATACCTTCCCCTAGTAAAAGCACCTCCCCACAACACACAAACACGCTGGCTAGGTATACAGTTAACCCTTTGATCATCCCTGATGATTAACACCTTCCCAGCCAAAGTCATTAGTACAGTGACAGTGCATATTTTTAACACGGATCACTGTATTAGTGTCACTGGTGCCCACAATGTGTCAGTGTCCGCTTGTGCGCCATAATATCGCAGTCCTGCTATAAGTTGTTGATCACCGCCATTGCGCAAAACAATCAATATACGCTTATTGGGATTTTTTTTTGCCAAAAATATGTAGCAGAATACATATTGGCTTAAATTGATGAAGAAATTCGATTTTTTTTATTATTTACTGGATATGTTTTATAGCAGAAAGTAAAAAGTTTAGTTTTTTTATTTAAAATTATATTAAATTGTTGGTCTTTTTTTGTTTATAGCTCAAAAAAAAAAAACACAGAGGTGATCAAATACCACCAAAAGAAATCATATTTGTGGGGAAAAAAGGACAAAAATATTTTTTTGGGTACAGCGTTGGGCGACACGATCACGCAATTATCACTTAAAGTAACGCAGTGCCGTATCACAAAAAATGGTTTGGTCATGAAGGGGGAGGTAAATCTTCTGGAGGTCAAATGGTTAATGTGCATCTATATCACCCTTAAGAAAAAAAACACATAAACAACATGTGTATAAAAACATAAGTTTTATTGCATGAAACATTAAAAATGGGTTATTAAACCCAGAATAAAATTCATATTTAAATGAGTCCGATAAGGTTTAGCAAAATCTCTAAACACCTTCCCCAAGTATAATATAATGATTACAAAAGATACAAGTAATGCTGAAACAACATATTATATCTTATAGGTTGTGGGGACGTGTATTGTCCCAACGCGTTTCACAAATTGAGCTCTTTCAGGGGGTACAACTGCTGAAATAGGTTTATATAATATACAAATTAACTTACATATGCCAAAAAGATACATAGTGTAAACACATAAGTGAATACTGGTAAATAGGTTACTAACAGACAAATGTATCATCAAATGTTCAGAAAAAATTACTGCCTGTGTGAGTGGAGGCCCATGAAGGCTGCACACATGGAGTCAAGAGCAGAAAACAGACCAAATTGAAAGGCGGCATTCGGAAATGTCAGCCAAGGACGTAAGAGCGATATGCTCAAGGGAAGGGTTAACACCACAGCACCTGTGTTATACTAATAGTGTGACTGTGATCGTGTGGTGGGCAATCTGGTGCAAACTGGCACTGGCTGGGAGGGACACTAACTGACACTGACGTCAATAGTGACACTAATAGTGATCAGTGATAATACTGTATACTGTACTAATAGCGCTGGCTGGGTGGCAGGCGCAATCATGGGGTTACCTGTGTACCTAACAAGTGTATGTGTGCTGCTTTCACTCACTGATCTGGTTGAGTTTCTCACCTTGCTTCCATTTCTGAACGGCAGGGAGAAATTCATCCAGATCCTATGTTTACAAACACACAGATCTATGCTATGATTGGTCACAGCCAATCAGCAGGTATACAGCCAAAATGATTGGCTGGAACCTGCTGGCAAACATGTGCTGTGTCCAATCATAGCACAGACTAGCATTGAGAACGCACATGCCTGCCTCTCAACCAGGAAGTACACCGCGACGTACAAACAACAAAAGATTCCTCTTAATTCAGCACTGAGGAGTGATGGCTACAAACCACTTGAGGCATACCTCAGAAAAGTCATTACAATGTCTATTCCACAGTTTGGGATTAAAAGATTTATTTGGAAATCATAGTCAATGGATTCCAAGAATGGAAAGGGTTAAAATATGGCTGACAGACAATCAATAATAAACATCATGCTTGATTATGAACTTTGATCTCACCCAAACCTTGGCTGGCTGACTCAGGTATATCAGGGCTGGGGCTGGGGGCGGCCAAAAGGTGTGTAGGCGTCAGATGTCGCATGGGCATCCACCCAATGGAAGGGACAACAGACCACTTGTTGAACCCGTAAGGGTCAGTGATGTGGAGAGGCCCCCAATGGAATGGGCAGAGGACTCCAAACCACTGGATGGTGCAGCTGGTCTAGTCTGGAAGTGCGCTGGTTCTGGATGTGACGTCACCAACATGGAGCGATGTCAGACCGACCCACCACAACGAGGTTTAGGATGGAACCCAGATGCGGTAGTAGAGCAGATGGAAGGCTGTCAGCAGGCTGTATTTATGACAATGCGTTTTGGGCGTGGCTCCTTATCAAATCATGTGACTTGGACAGCCTGGAAAGTTTAAATAGGAGGGGCATCTATGTCCTGGTAAAAGAAAATATAGGAACCAATACGTTTCAAACCCGCAGAAATCAATAACTTAGAAACTAATAAATTACAATAAAGAGCTGTGTGTTGTAAAGTGTAAAAAAACACCTATGTGAAAAGAAACAGAGGAACCGCACTCTTATATCATAAAATACATATCACCATATTGAATAAACAATAGGGAATAAACAAATAAATAAATACATCTTCATTTAAATGATAGAAAATACAGTCCATGTATAGATCCCACACGTGAATAATGTCCTCAGTGAGTATAGGAAAGGTTCTTCTCTCCACCAGCATGCAGACACACTATGCACTCACCAGACTTAAGCTGCATACACACTATACAACTTTTGTTGGTAGATTTCCATTGGATTTACCTATGTAGTGCAAGGGCCTGCCTGATTGGATACAAATTGAAAGTGTTTAGGTCTGACCTCATATTATATGGTTTTGGTAATGGGCAATACACACTATAAGATTTTCTGAAGACTTTTTCCTTTAGATGTACCAAAATCAGATAATATGAGGTCAAACCTAAACACTTCCAATTTGTATGCAATCTGGCAGGCCCTTGCACTACATAGAAAAGGTAAATCTGAATGAAAAAGTCTTCAGAAAATCTTATAGTGCGTATGGCCCTTTATTCTGAAGGAAAAAAATCTAAAGAAAATTGTACAGTGTGTATCCCGCTTTAATTGGCCCCTGTTGCAGGGAGTCCAATTACACATATGAGAATTCAAGATGTCATAGAGGAGGTCAAAGGAAGAAATTCAAAACGCTGCTGTCATCCATTCGATATATATAAATAAATAGCGTATTCAAAGCTTCAGTGTTGCCATATAGAGAGGGAGAGGCAAAAACACTCTCATGGTGCAGTATTTAACATAATTTATTTAAAAAAGAAGATTGTATTGCACTTACATAAAAGAAGACAGGGATCAGCATGTATTGTATAGGAATCGCTGGTTTGCGCTCCACCTGCGTTCCAGCCGACCGGAAATGACATATCTCAAACACCACCCAACGCCGTTTTGTCAACCTACATCTGATGTCCTCAGGGGTTCAGGGCGTCAGGCGTAGGCTGACGAAACGGTGTTGGGTGGTGTTTGAGCTACATAATTTCCGGTGAGCTGGAACACAGGTGGAGCACAAACCGGCAATTCCTTTACAACATATGCTAAAACCAGTCTTCTTTGATGTAGGTGCAATATAAGCTTTTTTAAATAAATGATTTGAAATACTGCACCATAAGAGTGTTCTTTCCTTTCCCTCCCTATATGGCAACACTGGAGCTTTGAATACGCTATTTATATATATATATATATATATATATATATATATATATATATATATCAGTGGCGGCTGGTGCTCAAAATTTTTTTGGGGGCGCAAACAGAAAAATGTAATAGGCATTGCTTTGCGGCAAAAAACGCGGTAAAAAATTGTGTGACTTTGAGGTCACAAAAATGTGAAAGGGGCCTTCAGTAATCAAGGTATAGTGTGACCCCTTCAATGCAGAGTGACCAGCGTGCCCCCTTCAATGCAGAGTGACCAGCGTGCCCCCTTCAATGCAGAGTGACCAATGTGCCCCCTTTCAGTGCAGTGACCAGTATGCCCCCTTTCAATGCAGAGTGACCAGCGTGCCCCCTGCAATGCAGAGTGACCAGCGTGCCCCCTTCAATGCAGAGAGATCAGTGTGACCCTTTCAATGTAGAGAGATCAGCGTGCCCCCTTCAATGTAGACAGATCATTGTGCGCCTTTTCAATGCAGTGTGACCAGCGTGCCCCCTTCAATGTAGAGTGACCAGCGTGCCCCCTTCAATGCAGAGAGATCAGTGTGCCCCTTTCAATGTAGAGAAATCATCGTGCCCGTTTTCAATGCAGCGTGACCAGCGTGCCCCCTTCAATGCAGAGTGACCAGCGTGCCCCCTTTCAATGCAGAGTGAACAGCGTGCCCCCTTTCAATGCAGAGTGACCAGTTCACGTGTGGGATCTATACATGGACTTCATAATTTTTATGTATTTTCTATCATTTAAATGAAGATGTATTTATTTATTGGTTCATTCACTATGGTGATATATATTTTATCTACCTCTTGGTGCCTGGCTGTGCTGCTCACTAGCAGTAAATGCTAGCAGGCGGCAGGTGGTTAAGTCAGGGGTAGGGGCAAAAAGGATAAATCCACTTTCTTTCAAAGTGCACTTATCCTTCAGCCCATGAAGAAGGATTGCAGATCCCTGAAACACATCAGACTCCTTTTTGAATCTTTATTAAATACTGTATGCTACAAGGATCATTTTCCTCTTGAATCCCTGTATCTCCTTGGGTATAAACAGCGCCCCTCTGATTACAGTGGAGCTCTCTATTTTTTTATTTTATCGCATCTGCGAAATATAAAATGCGGGTACCTCAGTCTTGTAGGACATTCAGTCTGTGATTAAGTAAAGCCTACATGCTCAAGATGTCCTGTTTTTCTGCAAAATATAAACCGACCTGGAGTTTTAGTCCTTCTCTCCGTCAGCTCCCAGTCCTCATAAATGGACCCCGCACGTGCCTACTGGAGGTCTGGTGATGTTATTTTATCTCGGACACAGCATAGGCACACTGCCCTCACATCTGAAGGATTTAGAATGAATTTATTCTCTGAAAGAGAAGGTTAGAGTGGCTCCGCTATGCGGTATTTGTAGAGCACTTCAAAAAGATCTACAATGGACGGCAGGCTTTGCCTGTGCTTAGGGAGATCAAACACTTGCAAAACCTTTTTCTAGGGTCCAAAGAAAGCCTTTGTTGTGTAGAAAAGCTTTTTTTTCCATCTGTGTTTGAGCTCTTCAGAGCTCTGCTTCACCCCATTCCTCATAAGCATAATAGCATTCTGAACCTGCAAACGTGCCTTAGCAAAACCTCCGAGGGACGCCGCACCACAAATGTGCTATGATTCATGTCTTCTAAAACAAGAAAGACCTTTTGTCTTTTTGAAATATGTTATTCATAAATCAATTTGATGTGAATTATGGAAATTTCTGACATATTTCAAATGCCAAAATATGGCCTTTTTCCAGAGCTACCTTGTTCCATAGAGAGAGTTGGCCTGATTCTTGTCTGTGGTGTCAGTATGAGAACACTCGTCCTATGTACAGCTTTTTTACATCTGTATCACCTCTGACTTCCTTTATCCCGCCTGGGTTGGCAGCTGCTCCCTGTTAAAATGTCTGAGCCCCTCAACACCTTACCTGGCTGTCAGGAACCTGTTGTTTCACCTATTTTACCTGTTGGTGGCATTGTGCTTGTTGTCAGCGTGTAATCCCATTAGCCACCAGCATGTGTCTCCCTTCAGTCATTGGACTTTTTAATTCACCAGCACCTGAGTCTGGCCACTTGGAAGCTGTTGAAAGCACAACTTCAGCCCAAAGGTATAAATCTGCTTTGAATTGATTGGGGAAAGGCAAGAATCTCTGTCATTCTGTGGCCCTGTAAAGCCCCGTACACACGTACCGATTGTCGGCCGCAAATATTCGGCCGCCGACCGATCGGCCGATTGTAGGCTTGTTAGTATGATTCTTCCGACAGCCGACAGCGCATTTTCGGCCGAACAGAATCTGTCGTGCAGGCATTAAAATTTTTGTAGGCTGACAACAGAACGGCCGATTGTTCGCCAGTCAGTACAGATTTCGGCCGACAATCAGCAGATTTGCAAGACTGGGCATGCTCAGAGAAGAAAAAACACACGGAAAGTTAACCATCACATGACATCACTTCTGCAGTCGGCTGTTGTTGGCCGACAAAATTCGTGTGCAGTCTTTTGCACTTTTCAGCGGACAGGACAGCCCTGGACAAAAGACGGCCGATCGTTTGGCCGACGATCAGTAGGTGTGTACGGGGCTTTAGAAAAAATGTCCTCAATTACTTTTAAAGCGGAAGTAAACCCTCCTATTGTTTTCAGCCAAGGAAGCTGGCATCTTGGCCTCTGTTTAACCACTTCTGGACCGGAAGGATTTGCCCCCTTAATGACCAGGCCATTTTTTGCGATTCGGCACTTCGTTACTTTAACAGAAAATTGCGCGGTCGTGCGACGTGGAACCCAAATAAAATTTGTGTCCTTTTTTTTTTTCTACCACGAATAGAGCTTTCTTTTGGTGGTATTTGATCACCTCTGCAATTTTATTTTTTGCGCTGTAAACAAAGAAAGAGCGACAACTCTGAAAAAAAGAACAATACTTTTCACATTCTGCTACGTAGCAAAATCATTTTTTTTTTAACATTTTAGGCCAATTTGTTTTCTGCTACATATTTTTGATAAAAAAAAAATTGCAATAAGCATATTTTGATTGGTTTGCGCAAAAGTTATCGCGTCTACAAACTAGGGGAAAGATTTATGTCATTTTTATTGTTTTTTTTTTACTAGTAGTAATGGCAGTGAACTGCGATTTATAGCGGGACTGAGACATTGCAGCGGACAGATCGGACCCCTAACTGACATTTTTTTACACTTTTGAAGGGACCAGTGATATTACTACAGTAATCAGTGCTAAAAATATGCACTGTTACTGTAATAATGACACTGTTAGGGAAGGGGTTAACACAGTGGGTGATCAAGGGGCTAAATGTAAGCCTAGGGGAGTGATTCTAACTTTGTGTGGGGGGGGGGGGGTTTGTAATGATCACAGAGACCTGTGGTTCTATATAGATTGATCACAGGCGCTCTGTGATCATTCCAGAGAGAAGAACGGTCGTCTGTGTGTACAATAGCTGACCGTCCTTCTCTCTCAATGGGGAGCGATCGGGGATGTCAGGCGGCAATCGAAGCCGCCTGCCCCGTGCATCGGGGTCCCCGCTGCCAAGTTGGGGCGGTAGCGTACCGCCGCCGGCCACTCACGATGTAAACACAGCCGTCTGTCATTCTCCCTGAAGTAATGACAGAGGCTATGCGATCCTGCTATGTAGGATCGTATGTCTCTGTGATTACTTCACAAGCCACGCCCCCTAACAGTTAGAATCACGCCCCTAGGGACACACTTAACCCCTTGATCACCAGTAAAGTTAACCCCTTCCTTTACAGTAACAGTGCATATGTATAGCACTGATTACTGTAGTAATGTCACTGGTACTCCCAAAAGTGTGAAAGGGGCCTTACCTGCACTATGTAATGGTTTTGCACAGAGCAGCCCCAATTCTCCTCTTCTAGGGTCACGTGCCGACACCCCTGGCTCCTCCTCTTCAGCAAGTTCCCCCATAGCAATCCATTTGCTATAAGGGCACTTGTGTGTGCTCGTTCCTGAGTCACCCTGTCTGCTTCTATTGGCACAGACTTGGTGGCTCGTCCCCGCTCCCGTCACAGCATTTGATTGACAGCAGCGGGAGCCAATGACTCCCATTGCTATCAATCTGCCCAGTGAGGAATGAGACAGAGGCGAGATCCGCTGCTCTTGTGCACATCGCTGGATCGGGTTCGGGCTTGAGTAAGTATAGGACGGGGGGAGGGGCTGGGGGGATCCTGCAGTACAGAAGGTTTTTTAACTTAATTCCTTGACGCCAGCCGCATGCAAATATGTGGTCTCTTGGGGCCGAGCGGACGCATATTTGCGTGAATTCGTGTAAATACAGCTGTGCCAAGAGCTGTGCCGAGGCTAACAGAAAGCTCCTGATTGCTACTTGTGATCGGTAGCTTTTTGATCATGTGACCGTTGTGACAGCCAATGACGGCGGTCATTTGATCATAAACCCCGCCCCACCTCCCAAGATCCTAAATCCTTTAGGGTTTGGAAGGGCCAGGGCCAAGAGGTTAATGCATACAATGCATTCAGGTTGAAAAACCTTAAAAGAGAAGTATGGCTTTTTTTTTTTTTTGAGAATCATACTTCACATGAAAAAAAGTGCAGCGCTCAATCAATATGCATTCAGTAAATTGTGCATATAACTGTGAAAATCAATAACATAAACGCGCATTCATACAACCATAAGTGAGTACATAGTTCATACAATGATGGAAAGAATACTGGAAAACCAAATGTGAAGCTGAAGTGTTCAGATTTCCATGATTGTCAGTGAGAAAGAACCCAGCACCAACATAGAAGGTATATGCGCTCACCAGAAAATATGGACCCAGGTACCTTATAGTAAATGGGGCAACCAGGCCATATGATCCTCATAGAAGAAAGTAGTCCAATCGCAAGGGATGGTAAATCAAGCTGTGTCCATATACTTCTGGGTTGTGATGGCTTTGTCTCCCAGCAGCAAACTGATATATAAAAACAAGCCAGAGTCCACATACATAGTGTAAAACTGCTTCAATAAAATGTATTAAAATGGTCAAAAACACTTACAGACGTCTGCCGGTAACCAGCTTGTACCGTGTTTCACCGAAAATAAGACTTACCCTGAAATTAAGACCTACTGTTATTTTCGGGGAGGGCTGCAAGATAAGCCCTACCCTGAAAATAAGCCCCAGTTTAGTGTTTTGTAAAATCCTAGCATCCCCTCTATTACTGTTTTATATAATGTCCAGTGTGTGTTTCTGTAATCTAATAGGTGTGAAATACCTTCGGTACAGCACCGTTCGGCGTTCAGCTGATCTCCCTCTCTGCTCTCCTTCTCTTCTTATAGCGGTCAGCAGTTGATCTCAGCTCCTCCCCTCTGCAGTGTTCAGAGCGGGTCACGGAAGCACACATTCCTGTATCTCGGCTCTCTCTCCTCCCTCTGCTGGCTGCTGTCAGTATCGCGCACATTCCTGTATCTCAGCTCTCTTCTCCGTCTGCTGGACGCTGTTGGTATCACACACATTCCTGTATCTCGGCTCTCTCCTCCCTCTGCTGGCCGCTGTCAATATCGCGCACATTCGTGTATCTCAGCTCTCTCCTCCGTCTGCTGGCCGCTGTCGGTATCGCACACATTAATGTATCTCAGCTCTCTCCTCCCTCTGCTGGCGCTTCTGTGACCCCCAGCTGTCAGCGGGGGGAGAAGAGAAGGAGAGTAGAGCGGGGGAGAAGAGAAGGAGAGCAGAGCGGGAGATCAGCTGAGCGCCGAGCAGCGCTGTACCGAAGGTATTTCACACAATTATATTACAGAAACACACTGGAGATTATATAACACAGTAATAGAGTGGATGCTAGGATTTTAGACCACTTTTACTCGGTTCACACAGGGAATTCCTGACAGGCAGGGAGGGAGAAGACAGCACATTACAGATAAGACCTACCTCGAAAATGCCCTACTGTGTCTTTTGGTGCCAAAATTAACATAAGACCCGGGCTTATTTTTGGGGAAACACAGTAGTAAATAGAGTGATTACAGGCAGGAAAAAATGGCCTGACGCGTTTCATCATATATGACTTATTCATAGGAATCAAACTTACCTAGGTGGATGCTGCATCTGTTCCCTGCCGGCTCTAACACCAAGAGCAGAGCAATTAAACACCACCGATCGCTCGTTTCTCAGGGCTACCTGAGCAGAACGCTGGTGACTGTAAGTCACTGGCTCTTTGCTCTGCCCCCCCCCCCTCCGCGCTCACTGGAGCGCTGGGCTGTGGAGGGGGTGGGAGCTGCCGGCCCAGGCTCTCAGCGGCTCGCTGAGAGGCTGAGCCAGGTGCTTGTCCAGGCATGTGGGTGGATCCCGACTTCATTGTTGAGATTTTTCCCAAGTCTGGACCAGCTCTGTAACATTAGCTGACAGCGGGCTTCTCCATAAGAGAAGTACAACCAAACAAGCTTTGGCTGTAATTCTCTTTTAAGGCTTAGTTTAGAACCACTTTAAGTAAACCTGTTTTTCGCCACATGGGCAAAGCACAGGTTCACTTGGGTTCTTGCACAGAGCATGAACCGTGTTCAAATTCAGTTCCTCTCCTGCACATAAGCGACACCTCTGTGTATCAGAACTCCTTTTCACACGTTGGAGACTCTCAATCACATGCAGGCGTGAATAATGGTTTTGTGTATGGCAATCTTACCAGCTCAGGTTAATGTGCAACATAATAGTGATTAATACCTGTACAGCGAACCATTATTCACACAGCGGCCTTATTATGTTCCTAATGTATGATTCATGTACAGTTTGCTGATCGCAGATAAGCCATCGTTCACTGCTTCCCATACCCATCGGCCCATAAATGTAATATATCGTCCTCATAGTCTCCCTGTCTGCAAATCATGGTCTGACACTGGGAGATACAGAGCCATCTGGATGCACAGGATTCACAGTCTTTCACTGGACTTAGAAATCTTTTTTTTTTTTTTTTCTGACAAATTAGAGCTCCAGGCAAATATAAAAAACAGCCTTTAGCCATGTTTCGTATTCATTAATACATGAAATATTCTCTACAATACTTATAGTGTAAATTACTGCAATGTGTCTTTATAATTTGTCTTTATATTATCTTCCCATAATTCCCTAAACAGCAAACTAGAATGAAAGTGGGTTCTGCACTGTGAGCCATTCATGATTTTACTGTACTGTGTGTCTTACATATACATACCTTCCAACTTTTGAACTTGAGAATGAAGGACATTTCAGGGAGATGGTGACCAAAAAGTGGGTGGGACTTAAGGGCCATGGTTAAACCTGGGCTTCCTTGTACCTATGGTAAATATGGTTTGATTGCTGTACCACAAGCTGGAGTCTCCAGTGTGAAACAAACCTTAGGTAGAGGGATTGGAGAGAGGGAGAATCACTGTTATATGGAAGGAAGGATCATTATGGTTTGTGGAAGAAAGGAATGAGGGATCACTACGGTATATGTAAAGCAGAACAGAAGGATCCCTATGGCATATGGAAGGCAGGAAGGATCATGGCACATGGAAGGCAGGAAGGATCACTATGGCACATAGAAGGCAGGAAGGATCACTATGGCACATGGAAGGCAGGAAGGATCACTATGGCACATGGAAGGCAGGAAGGATCACCATGGCACATGGAAGGCAGAAAGGATCGCTATGGCACTTGGAATGCAGGATATACCACTATGGCACATAGAAGGCAGGAAGAACAATTATGGCATGTGGAAGGCAGGAAGCATCACTATGGCACGTGGAAGGCAGGAAGGATCACTATGGCACATGGAGGGCAGGAAGGATCACTATGGCACATGAAAGGCAAAAGGGATCACTAAGGCATGTGGAAGGAAGGGTCATTATGGCACATGGAAGGCAGGAAGGATCACTATGGCACATGGAAGGCAGAAAAGATCATTATGGCACATAGAAGGCAGGAAGGATCACTATGGTACATGGAAGGAAGGGAGAGAGGGGAGAGTTCACTCACCCGAAGCTGGTTGTTCTCCAGAGTCTCAGGCAGTGACATTGTGTGCACTACTTCAAAATTCCTGCCCACACAACCTCTTCACAGCCACAGGATTAGCTGCACGCTGTGTATTTGTGGGCGAACATAGGGGTACATAAGGAGGAGGTTGAGCAGATCTAGCCTGTGTGCTCCCCTAGTACCCCCCCCCCTCCCCCCGCAGTGCTCCTGGCATCTCCCCTCCCCTCTCCCACTGCTGCTGCAGGGGATGTGCCAGGATTGAGAGCAGAGGAAAGGGCCGGTAATAATATAATTTTACGGCCCCTTCTAGTTTCTGAATGAGTGATCGCTACAGAACACTCCTGTGTCTATTCATACCTGAAGCATGGTACACTGTGTTTACTATGCTTCAGCTTGTGAATGAATGGGAAATGTACCCCTTCCACTACCCTAATGACCTTATCCACTGCCCATCTGACCCTGTCAACTGCCCTAATGATGAAGACCACTGCCCTACAGACCACGTCCACTGCTCTACTGACTGACACCATTCACAGGCCAACTGACAACAGTGGCGGAACTACCAGGGTCACAAAGGTCCCACTTGCAACCGGGCCCTGGAATTCCATCACCGTAGGCCCCAAGGCGGCAGGAAGGGGGCCGTTGTAGAACATGTGAAAGGGTCCCGCTGCGGGAACGGTAATAAAGAGCCCCGAAATGGAAGTAAATGGCCCGGGATAAGTGGGAAGTGCCCAAGGCTCGAAGGTTTCATGGTTTCTTGCACTGGGGTCCTGAAGTTTCTATTTAGCCTCTGGTTTCTATTGCAGAGCTGAACATGTGTACGCATACATGCTCCTACATACTGCTCGGGGTTATGACTGCTGCATTAAACACGTCAATCTGTTGACCTTGGAAAGAGATTAAAAATATTATTATGTGGTTGGAAGATGCTAACAAGATTGCATGTATGGGAACAATAGCTTATCCCGGGATTCATTACACAAGGCCCCGAGGCTTTTCACATTATTATCACGCACTCTCTCTGTCTGTCCGTGTGTATAAACAGCTGCCTTGTGTTTGACTTGTCTTGTAGCGAGCCGTTCATCATATTCTCCGGAGGCTTGTCCTACGATAAAGCCAGTAGAAGACCGAGTCTGACCATCATGCACGGAAAGGCCATCACCGTCTTAGAGATGGATCACCCAATTGTGGACTTTTTAACCCTTTGTGAAACACCCTATTCAAATGGTAAGAGAAGAGAGATGGTTTTGCTGTGAAATTATTCTGCATTCATTAGATGTAAACAATGGTAACGCAGTGTGGAGGTCTACCTAACATGCGTCTCTGTAGTGCAACAGACAATGGAGGCCCTAGGTGCACCTCAAACTTACCGAAACAATCCATTTAATTTTTACTTTAATCAAAATCTATCTTTGGGTGTGGGCTGGCATAAAGTCTACCTGTGCTTTGCTCCTGAACAGCAAAGTGACAGGTCCACATGAATGCCCATCCTCCACACTACTTAGGCCTCATTCACAGTTGCCAATAGGGCCATTAGCGATTACATGCGAGAGACCCAGCAAGTGTTCCGGGCGAATAGCTCAGGTAGCACCATTGAAAGCAATATAAGGCTGACAGCTCCTGCAGCTAATCATGGCCGCTCACATGTAATCGCTCATAGAGCAATTACCTGTAAATAATAGGCCCTGATGCCTTATACTTATTTTTCCTTTGTTCCCTTGACGCTCTCTTTGCCTGTGGGAAGGAAGACAAAAAAGTCCTGTGTATGACCAAGGCTGAGCTGGTTGAACTTTACAGATGGCTAAAACGTTAATACCAGCCCCCTACTTGAGCCTGGTGATTGGCTGTTCAGGCTCCCTGCACTGTATTGTGGAAGAGAGTCAGACATGACTCATAGACCTTACTATTTTCTGTTCTTTAGCAAGCAGTAAATGAGATTTAAAAGAGAAGAATGGCAATCATTTTATTTTATTTTTTTTTCGTTTAATCATACTTACCTAGGTGGATGTAGCATTGGTCCGATGCTGCATCTGTTCTCTGCTGGCTCTAACACTGAGAACCAAGCGATCAAACGCCACTGATTGCTCAGTTCTCACAGCTCCCTTAGTAGAGAGCCGGTGACTGTCAGTCACCGGCTCTCTGCTCTGCCCCCTCGCACTCTCAGGAGCGCTGGGCTGTGGAGGAGGTGGGAGCGGCCGGCTCTGGCTCTCAGCGTCTTGCTGAGAGGCTGATCCAGGTGCCGGTTCAGGCATGTGGGCGATCCCAACCATATGGTCATGATCTTGCCCGAGCCTGGGCTAGTTCTGTGATGTCAGCCGACAGCAGGCTTCAGCCCACTGTCTGCTAAAAATGGGTCACAGGAGTGCAGAATGAACTGCACTCTTGTGATCCATAGGAGAAGAACAGCCAAGCCCTCACTGACCTCTGTAGCTGCAGGCACTGTGGAGCAGTGTCTGCAGCTTTCCTGCTTCCCCCTGCCAGCAACCACTGAGCAGATCACTCCCTCTTGCTCCCTCCTCCATGCATTAGTGTAGCTCAACACTGTTATTCCCCATCTCCGAGCAGAGACTTAGTAGCTCTGCTTCCCTTCCCGGCAGTAAATCAGCAGTTCACCCCCCCCTCCAAGCAGGGAGTAAACAGCTCAGCCCCCCTGTGCTCCCTCTCCCAGCAGTTACTAGCAGCTCAGCACTCTGCCCCCAAAAAGCAAAAGTGCAGCACTTCTACCTCCCCAGATTTCCTCTACAGCTTAATTATCAGTGCTCAATGCACTGGAAATACTGAGATAGCCGACACTACGATAAATCATAGTATAGCTTGGGTTTAATCAAATAGTGGTGTATATAGCACAGAAAGTCAACGCGTTTCAGCTTCAAATAGCCCTATGCCTGGCCAATAAAATCCAAGCTATACTGTAATTGACTGTGATGCCAGCACTCTGACCCTTTTCTCCTCCCAAGCAGTGACACAGAAGCTTGGCTCCCCCTCCCAGCAGTTGTTTAGTAGTGCAGCTCCCCTACTCCCCCTCCAAGCAGTGACTTAGCAGCTCAGCTTTCCTTGCACCCCTTCCCAGCAATGTACAGTGCTGTGAAAAAGTATTTACTCCCTTCCTGATTTTTTTTTTTTTTTGCATATTTGTCTCACTTAAATGATTCAGATAATCAAAAAATCCTAATATTACAAAAAGATAAATGCTGTTTTAAAATGATGATTTTATTTTTTAAGAGAAAAAAGCTGTCCAAACCTGCCTGGCCCTATGTGAAAAAGTAATTGCCCCCTAAACCCAATAACTGATTGTGCCACCCTTGGCGGCAACAACTGCAATCAAGCGTCTTTCGATAACTGGCAATGAGTCTTTCACATCGCTGTGGACAAATCTTGGCTCACTCTTCTTTGCAGAATTTTTTATTTCAGCCACATTGGAGGGTTTCCCAGCAAGAATGGCCTGTTTAAGGTCATGCCACAGCACCTCAATCGGATTTAAGTCCGAACTTTGACTAGGCCTCTCCAAAACCTTCATTTTGCTTTGTTTTTTTGAGCCATTCAGAGGTGGACTTGCTGGTGGGTTTCGGATCATTGTCCTGCTGCGTAACCCTAGTGCGCTTGAGCTTGAGGTCAGGAACTGATGGCCGGACATTCTCTGGTAGAGCGCAGAATTCATGGTTCCATCAATGATGGCAAGTTGCCCAGCTCCAGACCATCACACTACCACCACCATGTGTTACTCTTAGTATGATGTTCTTTTATGAAATGCGGTGTTAGTTTTATGCCAGAAGTAACAGGACGCACACCTTCCGAAAAGTTCAACTTTTGTCTCCTCAGTCCACAGAATATTTGCCCGAATGTCTTGGGGATAATCAAGATGTTTTTTTGGCAAATGTGAGACAAGCCTTTGTGTTATTTTTGGTCAGCAGTCTCTTTGGCCTTTGAAACTCTGCCATGGGCGCCATTTTTGCCCAGTCTCTTTCTTATTGGTGAATCATGAACACTGACCTTACCTGAGGCAAGTGATGTTGTTCTGGGTTCTTTTACGACCTCCTGGATGAGTCGTTGTTGTGCTCTTGGAGTAATTTTGGTAGGCCGACCACTATTGGGAAGGTTCACCACTGTTTCAATTTTTCTCCATTTGTGGATAATGGCTCTCACCGTGGTTCGCTGGAGTCTCAAAGCCTTAGAAATTACTTTGTAAACCTTTTCAGACTGATACCAGTGGCTTTGGCATTTGAAACTCTCCCATGGATGCCATTTTTGTCCAGTCTCTTTCTTATTGGTGAATCATGAATACTGACCTTACCTGAGGCAAGTGATGTTGTTCTGGGTTCTTTTACGACCTCCTGGATGAGTCGTCGTTGTGCTCTTGAAATCATTTTGGTAGGCTGGCCACTCCTGGGAAGGTTCACCACTGTTCCAAGTTTTATCCATTTGTGGATAATGGCTCTCACCGTGGTTCGCTGGAGTCTCAAAGCCTTAGAAATGACTTTATAACCCTTTCCAGACTGATACCAGTGGCTTTGGCATTTGAAACTCTCCCATGGATGCCATTTTTGCCCAGTCTCTTTCTTATTGGTGAATTATGAACACTGACCTTACCTGAGGCAAGTGATGTTGTTCTGGGTTCTTTTACGACCTCCTGGATGAGTCGTCGTTGTGCTCTTGAAATAATTTTGGTAGGCTGGCCACTCGGTTCACCACTGTTCCAAGCTTTTTCCATTTGAGGATAATGCCTCTCACCGTGTTTCACTGGAGTCTCAAAGCCTTAGAAATGACTTTGTAACCCTTTTCAGACTGATACCAGTTGCTTTGGCATTTGAAACTCTCCCATGGATGCCATTTTTGCCCAGTCTCTTTCTTATTGGTGAATTGTGAACACTGACCTTACCTGAGGCAAGTGATGTTGTTCTGGGTTCTTTTACGACCTCCTGGATGAGTCGTAGTTGTGCTCTTGGAGTAATTTTGGTAGGCCGGCCACTCCTGGGAAGGTTCACCACTGTTCCAAGTTTTCTCCATTTGTGGATAATGGCTTTCACCATGGTTCACTGGAGTCTCAAAGCCTTAGAAATGGCTTTGTAACCTTTTCCAGACTGAAACATGGCAATTACTTTGTTTCTCATCTGTTCTTGAATTTCTTTAGATGGAGGCATGATGTGTTGCTTTTTTAGATCTTTTAGCGTCTTGATTCAACAGGTCTGGCAGTAATCAGGCCTGGGTATGACAAGTGAAATTTAACTCAGCTTTCCAAAAACTGTGGTTAATCCAAGTTCATTCATGATGAGGGGATTTTTTTTTTACATAGGGCCAGGCAGGTTCGAACCGCTTTTTTCCCTAATAAATGAAATCATTCCTTTAAAAACTGCATTTTGTATTTACTTGGGTTATCTTTATGTAATATTAAAATTTTTGATGATCTGAATCATTTAGGTGTGACATATATGCAAAGAAAGGAAAACTCAGGAAGTGGGAAAATACTTTTTCACAGCACTGTAATTGCTGGGTTTGGAGACCCATTCATTTTTTCGGACATAGTCCTAAGCTCTGTTAATATTTCCTTAGAAGAGCAGGGTGTTCTCAGGGAAAGTGGGACCCCCTCCTGTTGGCTATTACAGAAGTGTAGACCTGATGACTCAATTATAGAATCTCAGTGCCAGAGACACTAAAAAGTACTGTATAAGAAATCAGTAGGCAGTTTATCTCCCCAACATTTGCCAAACCCCAGAACATCAGATCCGGGGGGCATCTGTGATAATGTGCAAGAAAAGAAAAGATCTGAAATTGTGTCATTTCTCTTCCTTATTAGTTTAATTCTGATTACAGAGAGAACGGGAAACTCAATTAACTTGTCTCTGCTCTTAGAATTCCAGGAACCGTACGCCGTGGCTGTGTTGATGGAGAGGGACCTTATCGTGGTCGATCTCACACAAAGCAAGTAAGATGCCCATTGCATTTCCCATGTTATCCTGTCAGGTAGCCATCAATGAAATTGTATTGACAGTACATAAACATAATAAACATAAAAATAATATTAATAAACATAATGATAAGAATAAATCTAATAAATAATACATAAAAATTAATAATAAACATTTACAGATTATTTATAATTACTATGCATTATACTATTGCTACATTTGTCAGGAATTATATAGTTTCTATTAGTGATCGACCAATATCGTTTTTTTATTGCCGATGCCGATATTTTGATCATCGCGTATCGGTCGATATTGACCGATATTTTCCAGGTACTCTGGTGGAGGGATCTGGGGGTCTAAAAGACCCCAAACCTCTCCTCTGCACTTAAAAGCATGTAAAACGCCAAGTTTGGCTGTTTTGAATGCTCGCATTTGTTTGAATTTGCCGCCGAGTACCCGGAAGTGATGTCATGACTTCTGGGTTTTTTACATGGAGACCCGATCAGAGCCGAATGCAGCTTTGATCGGGTCTTCTCTTCGGCGGCCATGCAAGTAGGATGAAGCACTTCCGAAACGCAATGCGTTCCAAAGACCGGAAGTTTGCGGAAGTAACACAATGACGCTCTACGCGTTTCGTCAATATGACATCATCAGGAGCATTATTTGTCTGACTCTGTCTGAGCCTGCACTTAAAAATATAGAAGCATTAATCTGATGTTGGAGGTGGACAAGTAACATCCGAGGTTTACATCCAAAGCCCTTATACATCACCCTCTGGTGAGTTTGTATGCTGAAGGGGAGAGCAAAATCACAAGGTGTGGTGGAAGGATCAGTTATTAGAATATCTCTAACTATTACAATGGTGTCACTTACATTCACGTGGTGGACTATTTTATTTTTGAATTTTCATCTGATATAGGGTGTTTTAGCGCTACTAGTGTGGTGGCAGATTGTGGACTTTTTTATGGGCTACATTTTTTCACTACATGTTGTTATACACCTAAAACCACCTAAAACACACATTTTGCAACATGGAAAAAAAAAATGGGTTACAAACGTAGCAAAACTCACAGTAAAAAAAAAAAAACGTGCAACTCGCACCACGCTAAAATGTCCCATGAGCTACTTTTCCACGTGTAGTGCAGCCCATTAAAATCAATGGGCTGCCCTATGTGTATCACAGGAAAAACAGGCCAAAAAACATGCGCTCCCACTACTCTAGGTGTGAATGGAGCCTGAAAGTAATATATACGCGTTTATACAAGAATGATGAGGCTCCATTCACATCTGTATGTTTCCAAATGCATAGCAAACAGCACTAAAAATGCTCGCTTTTGCCATGCGTTTCAGAAACGCTGCAAATGTGCATTATGTTTGTGGTGTCATTACATGCTAAAGGCACCCCAAGTGTAGCAAACGCATCAAAAACTGCGGTAATGCACCACGCTCCACTCCAAAAAACAATTCTGGTACGATTGTTGTACGTGATGACTGAAATGCTCCAAAACACCCCCAAAAAAAAAAAACACATGTAGGAATGTGAGTTTTCACTATGGGGAGATGTGAACGAGGCCTGACAACTGAGTGTCTCCGTCCACTCCCTCCTATATACTTGTATAAAGATGGCAATAGACTATGCAATCTGATTGTACACCCTCTGTACAATTTCCATTTACCAGAATGGTAGACCCATAGGTAGACCCGCCTGACCAATCTAATCAATTTGTATCAAATCAGGCAGGCCCTTGTACTACCAAGCTGATGGGAGATTGGTACAATCAGATTGTATAGGAAGTGGGTGGAAGGTGGTATTGTAATGAGGGAGGTGTGGTCCAGAGTAGTGAACACACCCTATCACGCCCTCTTCTGTGATGCAACAAGGAAGTGAATGCTTCTGGGAGATGGCCTACAGGCAGTGAATGCTGAGAGACAATCTACATAATAGGTGTCCAACCTGCGGCCCTCCAACTGATGCAGAACTAAAAGTCCCATAAAGCATTGCAAGGCCAGTCCCTTGAGGCATTGCAAGGCTAACAGTTGCAAGCACGACTCCCAAAGGCAGAGGCATGATGGGACTTGTAGTTTTGCAACAGCTGGAGGGCTGCAGGTTGGACACCCATGAAGCAGTGTTCCTCAACTCCGGTCCTCAGGGCCCACTAACAGGCCAGGTTTGCAAGACATCTAAATTACATCACAGGTGATCTGATTTGCTGCTCAGTGATTGCAGTACTCTAGTCTGCATCTCCCCAAGGTAATACTTAAAATCTGGCCTCTTAATGGGCCCGGAGTTGAGGACCACTGATCTACAGGAAGTGATGGAATCTGAAAATAATTTTAAAAATTCAAATAAACTGGCAAGATTTTGAACCTCCTGTGAATGAGATAAGTGAGTGAAAATCACATTGGGGTGGCTGGGCTAGAAATGGCATTGGAAAACACTTCTATTTTGTTTGAAAAGGGAAATTCTGCCTAAAAAGTTGAACTTATCGTTTAAGACTAGTACGCATTAATAAAGGTCAGTACACATTGATTTGTGTGTACTGCATAAATAGACGAGCCAAAGAAAATATTTTGCCCATTGGACTTTTAAAAGGTTGTACCAAATGAAGTAGACATTTGTATGTTAAAAAAATACACAATTTATTCCATATAAAGATTAAAATCGAACAAAGTAGACACTACATATGTCATGAAAAACAAGCACAGTATACACATATTACTGAAAGTAACATATATACAAAATGTCAGACTGTAGTCTCTACGCGTTTCGTGGAGCAGCGCCCACTTCATCAGGAGACAGCCTGCATAAATAGGTTTTCCCAATGCTTTCCCTTCATCTCCACGACTAAGCCCCTTCTGGGTGAAAGACATCAAGAGTGAGGAGTGCCTGGGCAGACCTTCCGTGTCATTGGCAGGAACAATAAAGTTTTATGAATGCTAATGTCAATAATCAGCAGCAGAGTTTACAAAAACTGAAAAATAGTACCAATGTTTCAGTAAACGATGTAACAACTTTTTTTTTTGTACTAGAGGACTATCACAAATCTAGTATGATCGCTTCTCCGCCTTTTGGCCAAGAATAAGTGTAGTATCTGTTCTTATCGGTTTTTGGGAGAGAGAATGGGATGCCCTCTATGTCTACTGTCCAGCCTGATGTAATAAGGTGGGAACGGGGGGGAGGGCCTTTTTTCTCCTAGGTTGATTCTGGCCTGATTCACCAGGCTTGTGCCCGGTTGAAGGCAAGGGTCTCCCTAAGCTACCTCAGGCCCCTTTCACACAGGAGGACCGTTCAGATCCGCCTGTCAGTTTTTTTTGCGGATCTGAGCGGTCCCCCCATGCATCCCTATGGGGCATCGGATGTCAGCGGAGACATGTCCTCTGACATCCGATCCGTTAAATCTGGACAGATGGAAACCCTATTTTCCATCCGTCCAGCAGATCGGATGAGAAAAGACCGGCGGTCCGTTCCCATCCGATTCCCCCATAGAGATGTATGGGGAACTGACAGCTGTATCTCCGCACACAGCACTGAGAACAGCTGTCATCCTCCTGCTCAGCGTGGGATCGGCGGATCGATCCCCCGCTGAGAAAAACTGAGTCCATTTGACGGACTCATAGTGTGAAAGGGCCCTAAGTTGTAATGCCTTCCTGGTAAGGATGGTGCTGCACTGGTCTGGCCAGGGCCCATGGTGTACGTGCCTCTAGGATGGCAGTCTAGGGGTGCCATAAATTCTCTGGGTGGGGGAGCTGGCTATGAGTTTTTTTTGGCACCATGGTCACTGCACCTTTGCACGCTCTTTTCTCACCTGTCTTCAGGGCCTTTTGACTGGTACTGGAGAAATGTATTTATTCTGGCCGGAAGGCCCACTATTGTCTAGCATAGTGTTTCTCATCCTGTTTCCAGTCAAGAGTTATGGACAATCTCGAGGTACCCCATTCTAAAATGTAAAAAATAATTCTAATAGTTTTACATAACGCAGCAACATTCATACAGGTAGGACACCCAACGTTGGAGGTGATTTTTTTTCTTCCAAAGCAAAAACACTTTTGCACACTGATACTGACTAGTATTCCAATGTTTCTCTTCTCCCTCAATTTCTCTTCATCAGTCAGCTTATGTGACCCCAGTGCTGAGGGAGCAGGGGCAGACTGGCAACTTTCGGCCCAGGGGGGCAAGTAAAACCAGAGGCCCATGGTGCAGCGACCCAGGCCCCCTCCCACTCTCCCTCTTCACGTCCTCCTCCTGACCCCCATTCCTGGCTGAAGCCCTGCTCTAGGTACTCTCTACTCACCGGCTGAATCCGGGTTCCCAACCTGGCCAGCAGGGGGCGGCCGGGGGGGGGAGCTGGGACAGCTCGGTTTGGGCAGGCCAGGGTCGGAGAGTCTCCAGTGGTGCATTGCACCGGCCTCTGCTCAGACAGTTTAAACCATCTATGCTGGGGAGGAATGCCTGTGCCCTGTCCTTGTCTCCAACCCGCACTCAGCAGGTCAGTGGTGGGGACTTTTTACTTCTCTTTACCAGGAATCCTTTAGGCGTGTCTGTGGCAGAAGCAGTGCAGCCTTTTTACAGGACATCAGAGTGGCCCAGGGGGCAATTACCCCCCTGCCCCCTGGCCCAGTCCTCCCCAGTGAGGGAGAGAGGCAGAGGAGGCGACAGACATCGTCCTTATCAACTCATGACATCATTGGTTGTTAGGATGCCAGTGTCTAGAAAGTCGTAATGGTGCATAATGAAAACCTGTGGCTTTGTGTAACTAAAAGACTTTATCCACTTGCTGGCTTGTATACAATTTTTGATTTTTAGGCATTTTGCCAAGGCACCCCCTGAAGAAGCTTCAAAGCACCCCAGGGTGCCTGGGCACCCTGGTTGAAAAAGGCTGGTCTAACACATTGGCACCTTTGCACCACTTACCTACTTCCTCCTTCCCTTTTTTTTCACTTGCCATTTTTAAGCACGTATGCACTTTACTCACCCCAGACTAGTAGGGTGTAGGTCCTTGGACTTGCCCTGAAAGTCTTGGGAGGAGGGTATGTGGTCTTTTGGCCAGGTTTTTCTCCTCTCATACGGGCCTCCCTTCGGGGGAGCCCTGGGTTACTGTATATAGGGTTTGATTTGAAGTATCACAACAATAGAAACCTGTCTGGAGTTCTGTCTCTTCCCTACTTTATCCCCAAAAAAATTAAGACAGGGAGGAAAACCCAAATACTTACTTTTTCTGTTTAAAATGCTTCTCAGGGTTCCCTCAAGTGTTGATCAAAGCCTAGACATGTGGTCACATGAGCTCTGCTGATGGAAAGATTAGAGTTTAGTTTGGCTGATCCTCCTCTTGAGAATAGATGATGTGATTAAAAGCCTAGACATTGGGTTCTGTGATCAGCACAAGAGGAGGGGGGTAATCTGAAGAAGTAAATAAAAAAATAAATAAAAAAAAAGGGAAAAACAATGGGCTACCAAACCCAAGTAATACGTTCTGAGCAACCCTGGGGTAAATCATTTGATTCCTAAAAGGTTAACAATTCCTCCATTAAGAGGCTACCAAGGGATCATAACCATCTCTATATGCACTTATTAACCACTTGCCAACCTCCGCCCGACTATATACGGCGGCGGTCAGCCCCTCCCAGGCAAAGTGGCATTCCGGTAGGGTTGCCACCTCATCCCTTTAATCCAGGACACATATTAATTACACGGGATCTGAGGCTGATATAATGCACATAAGGCACTAAGTGAGTTTAATTACCACCTTTATCTGCCACAGAACCTGTGTAATTAATGTGTGTCCTGCTTTAAAGGGACGAGGTGGCAACCCTACGTACCGGTAGGGGGGCGAGCGTGCGCCCCCACTCGTTCCCTAAGCAGCTCGCGGCTGTGATTGGGTCCGCTGGTCACTCGCGATCGTCGGGTGGAGAGGGAGAAAGGCAGGCGGCTAATGTAAACAAAGCCGCCTGTCATTCTTCCCTGTGTAAAAGCACAGATCATACGGTCCTGCTATGTAGGACCGTTGATCTCTGCTGTTACACACACAGCCACATCCAATCACAGTTAGAAGCACGCCCCTAGGGACACACTTAACCCCTCCCTCTCCAATAAAGTTAACCCCTTCCCTCCCAGTGTCATTTTTACAGTAACAGTGCATATGTATAGCACTGATTACTGTAGTAATGTCACTGGTACCCCCAAAAGTGTAAAAAATGTCATTCAAGGGTCCGATCTGTCCGCCGCAATGTCGCAGTCCCGCAAAAAAAAATCGCAGATCGCCGCCATTACTCGTTAGAAAAAAAAAACACTAAAAATTACAAACATCTTTGCCTTAGTTAGTAAATGCAATAACTTTTGCGCAAACCAATCAAAATACGTTTTTTGCGACTTTTTTTTACCAAACATATGTAGTAGAAAACAAATTGGCCTAAAATGTTAAAACATTTTGATTTTTACATTTTTTTTGGGTGAATTTCATATAAAAAAATGTGAAAAATATTGTTATTTTTGCAAAATTGTCGCTCTTTTTTTATTTATAGCGCATGATCAAAAAATCGCACAGGTGATCAAATACCACCAAAAGAAAGCTCTGTTTGTGGGAAAAAAAGGACATCAATTTCATTTGGGTACAGCGTCACACAACCGCGCAATTGTCCGTTAAAATCACACAGTGCCGAATCGCAAAATAGGCCCTGGTCAGGAAGGGGGTAAAATCTTCCGGGGCTTAAGTGGTTAAAAGAAAACCTTTAACACCTATTGAGTCCGGTCCAGATGTGCAAGTAACAAACTTCACTTTATTATTAAAATACATTAAACATTAAAATTTGAATTACAACATTAAAACCACTCATTCATACGAAAACAAAATAGGAACCCCCCCCCCCCTCCCCGGGGAAAAAGATGAGATACTAGATATTGAAGTGAATATCGTGACTATTGATATATTATATATAGATGCTTTATCTCCCCCTGGGGGGAAGCGGGTTGTTTTTGTTTTTCTATGAATAATGAGTAGTTTCATTTACCTGTATGTATTTTAATGAAGACATTGGTCTTGGTGTGCTCTTCGTTGGTTCTCATCCTACCTATCCTTCCACACCTTCAGCACCACTTACAACTTTACTTCCTCCTCTCCTCTTCCTTTCTCCATCGGGGTCCCCCAAGGTATGAGAGGTCCAAGAACAGAACTGTG
This sequence comes from Pelophylax lessonae, assembly GCF_965119305.1. Taxonomy (NCBI): domain Eukaryota; kingdom Metazoa; phylum Chordata; class Amphibia; order Anura; family Ranidae; genus Pelophylax; species Pelophylax lessonae. Next base: position 15,670,529 of record NC_138769.1, read on the forward strand.
ACCAACTCACTCAGGACAGTGGCTTTTGGAGTGGACTGCAGGCTAGTCCCTTGCCTACTGATTATGGGCCCTGGCTTGTGAGGGAACACTGCTTTTTGTGGGGTAATTGATGTAGCACCCTCCTAGACAGGTGCTTGGTAAAAGCATTTGTTTTGCTCCATCTGCTTATCAGGGGAGCCTGATTTTTAGTTAGGCCTGCTCAGTGTGTATTCATCTGGTCTGAGGGAGTGTCCCCACTGCATCCAATAGGGAGGCCTGTTGGACAGTGGAGGAAACCTGGTCAGTGATACACAGGCTTTTGTGGAAGTCTCAGTGGGAGGGCACCACCGCAGTGCATCCTGGGATTGACCATAAAAGCTGAGAGCACATGAGGCAGGGTGTCTTTGGGCGGGAAAACAGGTCCCAGGAGGAGGGTGACGGCTGTCTCTCCTGTCAGAGAGGAAGGTGGTCACAGGCAGTCGGCCTCCTAGTGAACCAGGTGTGGAGCTGAGCCAGAGAAGTCCTAAGGAAACTGACAGTGGAGCTGAAGGAAGAGCTACTTGGGAAAAACAGTGTTCGTGAGTACCAGGGGGCTTGCTAGGGGTCTGCCCAGGAAGGAGACCACTCCAGTGAGGTCAGTGGACAGAAGGTTAGCACACACAGTCAGCAAGAAAGGGGGTGCCAAGTTAGACCCTGAAGAGCAATATACCGCATAGTTCGCCTTTCAACATTTCATCTCAGTGGCAGGGTGAAGCAGCGGCCTTGCCGCATTCAATACAGATATAGGTCCTCAAGATTGTGCACAGTTATCAAGTTGGAGTATCCCACTCATCCCTTCTCCCATCCAAGTTCAAATAAAATACAAAAAAACAAATCCCCTGGACTGTACACACGACTGAGCCAAGGACCTAAAAGTGCTAAGAATTTACAAGTTGTTGCTAAGGGTAACCCAGGGGAATCCGTTCTCAGCAGCTCCCAAGGGGGCAGTGCTACATTAAGTTAGTTAATTAACTAGCAGACTTGCCATCATCAAGGTCATGAAGTACAATACACATTATTATAAGTGTAAACACACCCCCACTGTAGACAATAGGTGAGTTAATCACAACAATCAACAATATGTGGAAAACAGGTGGTTGAGCTGATGACATTAGCATCTACCATGAGTCTGACTGTGCGGAGCAGTCCCCTATTGGCAATAGGCATCTAGGCCTTTAACATGGATCCTAGGCCTAGAGTGCCAGAGTCTGTGTGTCTTGGGGAGATGTGGACTTGAATCCAAAGTAACATTACTCCAAGGGTTCCCCTCAGCTAACACCCCACAAAGAGCAGTGTTCCCCCTACAAGCCAGGGCCCATAGTCAGTAGGCAAGAGGCTAGCCTGCAGTCCCCTCCAAAAGCCTCTGTCCTGAGAGAGTTGGTCACAGTTCTGTTCTTGGACCTCTCCTATTCTCTATCTTCACTTCCTCCCTGGGTCAGCTGATAGCCTTCTATGGCCATGAAGTACAATACACATTATGATAAGTGTAAACTCACCCCCACTGTAGACAATAGGTGAGTTAATCACAACAATCAGCAATGTGTGGAAAACAGGTGGTTGAGCTGATGACATTAGCATCTACCATGAGTCTGACAATGCGGAGCAGTCCCCTATTGGCAATAGGCAACTAGGCCTTTAACTTGGATCCTAGGCCTAGAGTGCCAGAGTCTGTGTGTCTTGGGGAGATGTGGACTTGAATCCAAAGTAACATTACTCCAAGGGTCCCCCCAGCATGCACCCCACAAAGAGCAATTCTCCCTTACAAACCAGGGCTCAGTAGACAAGAGGCCACCCTGCAGTCCCCTCCAAAAGCCCCTGTCCTGAGTGAGTTGGTCACAGTTCTGTTCTTGGACCTCTCCTATTCTCTATCTTCACCTCCTCGCTGGGTCAGCTGATAGCCTTCTATCAACTCTCTAATAACAAAATATTACATTCACCGTACACTGTGTGTAAATACATATATACATTGTTTTAGTTGAAGTCCATGAAATACAAGCCTTCAAAATCTAGCAAGAAAAAA